>NC_057711.1:113547469-113582760 GCF_004010195.1 Chiloscyllium plagiosum | reverse complement strand
ACCCAACACTGACCCTTGCGGTACACCACTAGTAATTGGACTTCAGGATGAACATTTCCCATCAACCACCACCCTCTGTCTTCTTTCAGCAAGCCAATTACTGATCCAAACTGCTATATCTCCCACAATCCCATTCCTCCGCATTTTGTACAATAGCCTACTGTGGGGAACCTTATCGAATGCCTTGCTGAAATCCATACACACCATATCAACTGGTTTACTCTCATCTACCTGTTTGGTCACCTTCTCAAAGAATTCAATAATGTTTGTGAGGCATGACCTACCCTTCACAAAACTGTGCTGACTATCCCTAATCAAATTATTCTTTTCTAGATGATTATAAATCCTATCTCTTATAACCTTTTCCAACATTTTACCAGCAACCGAGATAAGATTCACTGGTCTATAATTACCAGGATTGTCTCTACTCCCCTTCTTGAACAGGGGAACCACATTTGCTATCCTCCAGTTTTCTGGCACTATTCCTGTAGACAGTGACGATTTAAAAATCAATGTCAAAGGCTCAGTAATCTCCTCCCTGGCTTCCCAGAGGATCCTAGGATAAATCCCATCTGACCTAGGGGACTTATCTATTTTCACACTCTGCAGGATTTCTAATACCTCTTCCTTGTGAACCTCAATCCTACCTAGTCTAATAGCCTGTATCTTAGTATTCTCCGAGTTTATCAAATACTAATGTGAGAGAAAATAATAATGCATTTCATGTGTCTTGACTCAAGAGGATGTAGGTACAGAATTCGGGATGATAGGAGAGGTCTGGATGTCGTAGAAACTGTTCATGGCAAAAGTCAAAACTGAGATGGGACAGATTTAAAGAGATTTGAAGACTTTGGAAATGTGAGATGAGAAAATTTCTCGCACAAGTGATTTGCATTTGGAACATGTTGCTAGGAAGTGTGGTGGAAGCAGGTTCAACTGAAGAATTCAAGAGGGCGTTAAATAATTATTTGAATAGAAACAATGTGCAAAGGTACAAGGAATTGGCAGGAGAATAGCACTGATTATGATGCTTATTAGATAGCTGCCATAGTCACAATGAGCTGAATGGTTTCCTTCTGCACCATAATACTTGATTAAATCATGTTTCTTGCCTACATTGCTGTCTCTTTTTCCCTCATGGTCTGACTCTGAAAGATTTGCAGATGTTTTCAGTCTAGTTTTCTCCCATTGAAGCTTCCTCAATATCTTTCAGGTGCAATATTCCAGGGCTTCTTTCCAAAAATGATTGTATTTACATCCAGAGTGAGTTTTTGGCTCCACGTTTTAAAGAAAAACTACATGTTGCAATTAAAAGTTCAAATGAGTGACAGTGTTACAATCTGTGGTCATGGCACCCTCTCAACGTAGATAGCACCTAAACTGCTGAGTACTTCCAATATTTTCTTTCCTTGATTTCAAGTGATTTCAAGGGTTGTTTAATCAAGTAAGATTAGAGTGGTGCTGAAAAAGAACAGCAGGTCAGGCAGCATCCGAGGAGCAGGAAAATCGACATTTCGGGCAAAAACCCTTCATCGGGAAGGGATCAGGATTCCTGATGAAGGGCTTTTGCCCAAAACATTGATTTTCCTGCTCCTCGGATGCTGCCTGACCTGCGGTACTTTTTCAGCACCACTCTAATCTTGACTCTGATCTCAAGCATCTGCAGTACCCACCTCCACCTTGTATAATCAAGCAGCCAAAGATGCTGTTATGAAAGATCCAATTATGTGGGGGCTTGGATTCAAACCAAATACTGCCAGACGTTTTGACTGGGTTTATTTTAACTCTCCTTCAAAAATGGAAATTAATGCTAATCATTCATCTTTGTGAAATCTGTGATTGTTAGGTCTTTGCCAACCAAAGGTACTGGATAATCAGTTATATTAAATTTCAGGCACAATCTCATTGAATGACAGCAGCATGTTCAAGTGGCTAAATGGCTTCAGTCTGTTCCTGCATCCACCACTAAGAGTGTTTAACTTTGGTTTTACATCATATTCACTATATTCAATGTTTTTTTGGACATTCTTTAACTGTTTCCAGAACCATCTCCCATTTCCACATTTCTCTTTTTACTTACCCTTTTTTTGCCTTACATTCTATCAGGTCACAGAATTTTCCATTTGGCTCTTTCCCTTTTATCTCTGGCTTTACATTTACTTAAAATCATAAAAACCCCTGGCGTGGAAGGAGGCCATTTGGTCCACCGTGCCTGTGCCTGGCTCCAACATCCCCAATTTTAAATCGTCATCCTGTACATCCTTCAACTCTCTTGTAAAAGGACTGCAGAAATCAACTTGCACTACCATTGCAGATACCATTGGATCCTGATCATTTGTGGGTGAAATATTTCTCATCTGCCCATTAGAGTCCAATGATTTTAAGTCAACGGCACCTAGTTACTGTCCTACCTGTCAATTGGAATACTTTTCTCTATACCTACTCCATCAAAGCAACTCAGCAAACGTTACACCTCTATCAGGCCACCTTTTGCCCCTCTTTGCTACATACGTAACAGTTTTAGTTTCAAATAGCTGAAAAACCAATCCTCAACAGGTATCTTCCTTTTCTGATGCAGGCTCATTGACTGAAACCTGAAATTTATTGCACTCTCCACAATGCAGCCTAAACTGCTGAGCTTTTCCAATCTTTTTCTATTTTTATACCCTATTGATACAGCCTTGCTGAAACTGCCTAGAACTAAACTCTGTGCAGATGCTGCTAAATTGTTTTATGGATCTCCTTCAAAATGTTTAGAGATTACTAGAAACAAAGTTCACTCACTGGAAGCAAGTGAATTAAATCAAAAATGTGTCCTGGAAAGCTTGAAAACTGGCTGTGATTGAGCTGTGGTTAGGCTCCATTTAAGCTCAAAACAAGATGTAATACAACAGTCAAACTCTTACATGATCTAAAATCTGCTTCCTGAAAAGGGTTTGGAAACCAATTCAATTTCTAATTTCAAACATTCAAATACATCAACAAGGTGGGGTTTAGGGAAGACTGATGAAAATGCTTCTTTAGTGCTAGCGGGAGTTTTAGCATAGATTTTGTTCTTAAATTTCTGCAGTTGGACTTGAAGCCAAAATCTGTACAGCAAGAATGTCACCCACATAGTCACAACTGATAGTACAGTGCATCTGGATGGGGACAATATAGGAAGGGTTTAAAGGGATATGGGCCAAGTGCTAGCAAATGGACTGGATCAATTGAAGATATCTGATTGGTGCAGATGAGTTGGACCAAAAGGTCTGTTTCTGTGCTGTACAACTCTATGACTCTAATGCATTAAATGGGGTGTGTTTTCCACCATCACTTCATTTGCTGCTCCGCAACTGATGCTTGTAAGGTTCCTAGAATCTATTTACTCCTTGTCCTTACTCAACACTTGGTCTTTAGGGAAATTTTCATTCCATTTTCATCTGTCCATGCTGCTCCTGGGCTTGTTGAGTTTATCATTCTACTTTATATCTTACCATGAACTTTTGAAAGAGTTTTATTCTTCTGAAATGTAAACACTGGCACCTTTACATAGATTTAAGATTTGGGATAAGGCATGCTGGGGGAAAATGAAGAAGAGCTGGAAATGTGTTGCTGGAAAAGCGCAGCAGGTCAGGCAGCATCCAGGGAACAGGAGAATCGACGTTTCGGGCATAAGCCCTTCTTCAGGAATGAAGAAGGGCTTATGCCCGAAACGTCGATTCTCCTGTTCCCTGGATGCTGCCTGACCTGCTGCGCTTTTCCAGCAACACATTTCCAGCTCTGATCTCCAGCATCTGCAGACCTCACTTTCTCCCCGAAAATGAAGAAGACCATGGCTTAATGCAGCAAATGGTAATAACAGGGAGCTCTATAATATGAGGGTGGTGGAAGTGGAGACAATCAATGGTTACAAAATGAAATTAACTGAGCACTTGAGGGAAAAATACTTGCAGGGCTGTGTAGACAGAGTGGGAGTGACTGGATTACTCTGTATGCTTATACAATATAGAGAGAAAATACAACCATCTTGTTTTGTGTATACACACCCTATGA
Source organism: Chiloscyllium plagiosum (assembly GCF_004010195.1). Taxonomy (NCBI): domain Eukaryota; kingdom Metazoa; phylum Chordata; class Chondrichthyes; order Orectolobiformes; family Hemiscylliidae; genus Chiloscyllium; species Chiloscyllium plagiosum. The sequence goes on along the minus strand of NC_057711.1, from coordinate 113,578,725 downwards.
TTCAGTTTGTAAATTGTACACCTCGTTATGGTATCTCCCTGGAGGTAAACATGATGAAACTAATGGTATCTTACAAAAGTAGTCCATTCGATCCATTGAACAGAATCTTTCAAGTATTCAACTCTCACCAGCAGCATTGTCTTCATTTGGACTTACTGAGTTTGTTACAAAAGGCATAATGAAACTAACACCATGTCATTTTCAGATGTATTGAGTGTCTGTTGTTTGACACATTTTAATAGCCATTTTCATCAATTACCTATTAAAATTACTAATTTATTGCATTGGAATTTATTTTACCTGAACTCATGTTTAAACTTCACTTTTCTGAAAGTGAAGGTTAGTGTACTAACCCTAACTAATTAATTCATTCCTCCATGCAGGCCAGATTCCCATTTCAGTACCTAACAACTGGCACACCCCCTTTGCCTACACCCAGCCTAAACAAGGGAGAAATTGAAATGTGGATTCCCCCCCAATCTAAGCAGAAGTTTTGAACAACCCAGTTTTAGACAGGACTTGCATAAAATAAGGACTAAGTCTGCCGTGGAAGCAAACACCAACTTGACCATGTGACTATGACATGCAATTCAGCTTCCTCATTAATGTATTCAAGATGCATAATAATGGAAAAAAACTGGGTAACTGATCACCTCATGCTTTCCATATAGATTCCAGCACTTACTAACAGCCAACATCAACGTTAATTGACTAGAATTTCAATGTTGGGTTTTCCTTGCTCAAAATAAACTATTCTCACTATCCGTTGAATTACTTACAACTGACAGCTCAAAGCTAAAGGTAATTTGATCTAACTAATGATGTCAAGTTCCTCCCTTCCTATTTGATTTTGACAAATTACTGTACTCATTTCTCCCTTGTGTGTTTATCCAATTTCCTTTAAATGTATCTATGTTCACTTTAGACATGCCTTATGGCTTGGAGTTCTATATTCTATTCACTCTCAGTAAAAAGGCTCTCCTGAATTTCTTACCGGATTTACTAATGATGATTTCACATTGGCAATCGCAACAATTGGGCACCTTCCTCAAGGAAAGAACTCCTATTGTGCCAAATCCTTTCATAATTTTAAAGATCTCAAGCAGATCATCATCTCTCGGGCTCTCAGTTCTGGTACTAACCTTGAAATCAGTTTCTCCCCCCTCTTTTCCAATGTCTTTCATAACAACAGGTTGTGAGTCTGGTTACACACCTTGGCAGTGAGGCAGTGTATGACTCCACAGTCCATCCTCTAGACATGTGATGGTCTCAGTGCCATTTAGTTGGTATCCTTCTTCACAAGAAAAGGTCACCTGACCTCCAACAAAGTGCACGTCACCCAGAGCCAATCCATGAGTGGGTCTCCCAGGATCTTTACAACTAATTGGATCTGAGGAAGAGTGAAATAAAGGAATTGAGCTTTTTATAGACTGAATCACATTCAACTGACATTACAGAAACAGGCCATTCAGCCCAACTGACTCATGCTGGTATTCATGCACCACTCCTCCCTTCCTCAACTCAAACAACATATACTTCTATTCCTTTTTTGTTCCTATACTTACTTACCTTCCCTGAAACGTATCATTGCCGTTCACCTCAAATAGTTCCTGGGGTGGCACATTAGCACTGTACACTGAATGAAGAGGTTTTTACATGGTATTAAATTTCCACACAGATTCAGGAAATAAATGCAAGTTGAGTAGGATGAAATTTTTCAGCTTATTGTTTGGCCATTTTGAAGAAAAATTGTCACCTGCATTAAATTTCATTACAACATTTCAACTAGTGTACTAACCCTAACTAATTAATTCACTCCTCCATGCAGGCCAGATTCCCATTTCAGTACCTAACAAAAGTTGTACAGCAACACTGAATTTATTCTCTTTCCCTGGCTGTTTATTGTAAAGAGGGTCCTTTTTAAGAAAATAAAATGATCACTTCATGACCATTGACCAAGTCAGTAAAAGTAATTTGTTTCTAATGTGTAATGGTGTGTAATCCAGAGACTGGGAATTGAAATACTAGCAGGAGAAATAGATTTTGATAAAATAAGCAAACATGTTGCCATATTGCCAAAATATAAAACCCAACTACTTCACTAATTTCTTTCGGAGAAGAGAACCCGGCAGCCTCTGCCACCTTATCTGGACCCGGATTACATGTGACTCCAGTCCCACTAACAGGACTAACTCATGGTACCCTCAGATCAGTTTGGAATGAGTAATATATACAGCCTGAAGGCCTGTTAGCTGTGTACACTACCTTTAAGAAAGTTCATTTTTAAGGATTCCGTGTATGCTGTGTCCACAATGTTGTGACTTTTCCTGCTGGTTAGTCTGTTCTGAGTTTGAAAGCGACACACACTGATATCAGTTGGTTTGCTTGAAAACTTAAATTGTTTTAAGCAATCTAATCCACAGACTTAATCAAACCCTGGTGAATGATCAATTATTAGTCCATTATCATTAAACACAATAATGTCAACTGTACCAGTGCAGTTTTTTCCATCGCCAGTGTACGGAGGCCTGCAGGTGCAAGTGTAGGACCCAACAGTATTGATGCATTCAGACCTTGTGTCACAATCTGACCCTAAAGCACATTCATCAAGATCTGGAAACAACAGACAATAATGATTTTTATTAATAAGAATGAGTCTATCATTAATGAATGACACACGCAGGGTATAATATGCATCGGATCTTTTAATGCAGGAAATGATAAGAGTATAAACACAGTGACATCACAAACTAACCTGTGATATGGAAATCTCAAACAATGCTTGGAATACTTTAAAAGAAAATTCTGATGAATGCGTTTCATTTTAATCTGGATATCCACCCCAAACCCATTGCATTATGTTTATGAGTCAGTGTCTGAAATAGTACTTCCTGGACCTTATTTCAATATTAATCTAGGACCTGCACTCAACTCAGCCAGCCACTGGCAATCCATTTTTTAAAAAGCTTCTGATGAATTTATCGACCCCAATGTCTTTGCTGATTGGATATAATTTATTCCCTTTTGAATAGGATTAATGGTCCTGCAATTTCATTAAAAGTTTATTGTCGGCAACAAAAAGTATAAACTGCAGCACAAATGGCTAATGCAGTATCAGGAGACACCATCGCCAGTATTAATGTATCCTGACAATCTTACTAGACTATGACTCAGCAAATTGCATTTTCACCTTCGACTAGAAGGTAAGGAGTTCAACATTCCGAATTAGAGACTGAATGAGCTGATAATAAAGCAGCCACTTCCAATGCAGCATTGAGGCAGTGCTATAGTTTTCAAGGTGCCTTGGAGATGAGATGTTGAACTGAGGCCCCATTTGCTGTTCCAGATGGAGTTCTCTCCCCGTGTCCCATGACAAAATTTATCCTTCAATCAACATCACTAAAACAAATCATCATCATGCTGCTGTTTGTGGGATCTTGCTGTACATCAATTAGCTGCTGCATTTCCTTCATTACATGAGTGACTACACTTCAGAACTACTTCAGTGACTGTAAAATGCTTTGGGACACACTGCGGTTTGAAAGACAATTTAGAAATGCAAGTCTCTCTTTCTTATAAGGCACATTTCAATTAACCTTAAATTTAGTTCAAGTCCTTAGTATTAACTCTTAAACCTTTTGGGTTATGTTTTCTTTACCAACTCACCAAGGCAGACAGGCACAACACCAGTCCAATGTCCATTGTCAGCACAGAAAAGTTTGTAATCCCCCAACAGGTAATAACCGTTATTACACAGGTAGGAGACAGCAGTGCCAAAGAGGTAGTCTTCAGCAGCAAAGCTCCCGTTGTCCAGGAAAGGAGGCGAGCCACAATTGATTCCTGAAAATCACACACAAAATAATAGGAACAGTAATTTGTCATGTCTCTTCTAGAGAGACTATAATCAAAAATCAAAGAGGAAACACAAACCAGAAACTGCCAGAAGTCTAATCACCGCTGCTTCTGACCTGAAGACTGGGAAGAAATGTTTATATTTCAATTCAGATGATATCTTGCTGCATCTACTACACTTTAAAAGTTCTTTATTTGAAGAAGAGGAGGGAAGTGGTTCTCCTGAGTTTCCTCACCCATATTCAATCAATATTCTAGGAAAGTAAATTATCCGGGCATTGTTACATTGCTGTCTGGGTGAACTTGTTATCAGCAAATTTGTTGCTGTTTTGCCTGCATCACAGCAGTGCTAACCAAAGAAAAATAAACAGTTACTAAATAAAATATAATATTTCAATGATTAATGAACCACTGTACAATAATTTCCAGGCAATGTTATTTACCTGTGTTTCATAACATTGTTTGTACTACTGTCACATTCTAAAGATGCTGACTCATGGTGACAATGTTGTTTCACAGATTGCAGTCTCCCTCTGGTGCCTGGTTAATGTAACCATTCTTTGTGTTAGCCTTGATTATATCATGGTGTATATCTTTATGTGTTGGCCTTAGTACCGATTTTAGAAGATGACCATATTCCAGCAGGGATCAATGGGCAGAATTCAAGACAGCAGAGATTAATTCCAACCTCCCTAGCAAGACCCTCAATGAGTGGTCTGGATAGTTGGATTTGGAGGTAGATGCCTTAATGTTTGTCTCTATAAACAAAGTTCTTACAAAATTGGAACAACTTGGCTCCATGTCTTTCCTTCACTTCCTGGCTGTTAGGAGTACATCAAATCTGTCAGAAGATCATGTGTGCAAGTTCCCCTTTAGAGACTCCCTTGCATCTTCTAGGCTGAGAGTAAGGCACTTAATGTAAATTTCCTCTGATACTTAAGAGTACAACCAAAGCTGGCACTCCCCTTTAAGTACTTGTAGGGTGGCTGTATGGATAGAAGTGCCAGCTTTTGAATGGGGTGCTTACTCATTCAAATGCCTTTAAGTAGATACAGAAGATAGCACTATTTTGAAGAACAGGAGATTTCCTAGTCTAATATTCATTCCAAACCAAACATCACGGGGTATAGATCATCTTATCACTATCATATTGCCACTTGTGGGAGTCGCTGTGTGCCAACTGGATGTTATGTTTCCTACATTATAACAGTGCCCACACTTCAAACAATGTATCATTGACCATGAAGTGACCCCCTCAGATTGTGAAAGGCACTATGGAAATGCAAGTCCTTATTCTGTCTGAGTCTTACACATACAAGTACTGTAATTCCCACATGAGTCAGTGCAGATCCTGTGAGAACCACAAGGATAGATCACAGTTATCGTGTATGATAACTTACTTTCACAGTAGGGGATTGGATAGCTCCAAGCTCCGAGGTTTCGACAATGTTGCACACTATCTCCAACAAGGTGGTAACCTAATTCACAAGACAGTTCAACTCTTGATCCTGGCTTCCTGTCAGAGCTGGACACTAAGAGATTGGACTGGGATCCTTCCAACTTGGGACAATCTGAATTTAAATAAATCACAAGACAATGCATTAAATCCTTTCGTACTTATCTACAAGGGGAAGGAAGTGTATATTGGGCTTAGTTAGTTATTGATGAACTTTTCAGTTGAAAGAGACTAGGAAGGTGGTGGAGGGGACAAATTAGTGATTTTTCCACACTGTCTTCTGGCTGTCCATGTATTTATATCAGTAAGATAATAAGTTACCTGCACAGAAGATACTCGTGGAATTTTTCTTCACTCTTCCAACAATTCCTGACAAAAAATCAGGCCAAGCCAACACATTTCCTTTTTTTAAGTCATCGGGACAAGCTGTGGCCAGGAGCTTGATCTGAAAATGAGAGAGCAGTTTTTAAAATTCTTTACAGGATGTCGGAATCATTGGCTATAGGTCAGAATTTGTTGCCCATTCCTAATGCTATTGAGAAGCAATAAAACTCTCCTTCAGGAAGTCATAGAGTTCTTTTTGGTTACTTTCACCTGATTAGCTGATTTTTTGTTTAGATGCTGTCGACAGAAAGAGAATCTCTTGTGCAGGCGCAGACACTGTTTTCATGTAAGAAACATGATAACCAATTTAAACACAGAAAAACCCATATAGACAGAAGATCTATATAAAATAATTAAGTTTTAATTCTTTATTGCTCTCATCATATTGATAGTTTTTCCCAACCTAATGAATGACATATAAAGGCCACATTTATTTCTATTTGGGTTATGTTGTATTTTTATTCAGTTAATGGTGGGTGGCACAGTGGCTCAGTGGTTAGCTCTGCTACCTCACAGTGCCAGGGACCCGTGTTCGATTCCTACTTTGGGCGCCTGTCTGTGTGGAGTTTGCACATTCTTCCTGTATCTGGGTGGGTTTCCTCTGGGAATTCCGGTTTCCTCCCACAATCACAAAGATGTGCGGGTCAGGTGAATTGCCCATAGTGTTAGGTGCGTTAGTCAGGGGTAAATATAGGGTTGGTGCTTGAGTCTGGGTGGGTTACTTTGGAGCGTCAGTATGGACCTGTTGGGCTCAAGGGCCTGTATCCATACTATTGGTAATCTAAACTAACTTAAAGGTCTTGGAATCCTGTTCTGGGAAACTCTTCTTCATTTGTTCCCCTTGCTATCTTGAATTGTGTGCCAGGATTTAGAGTATGCAAGCCCAGGCAATAAAACATGTAGGATTGACCTACATGTCTCCATTAAGACAACAGCTTTAATCCAACTACACTTTTGTGGGCCTGAACTTTCATGAATTGATTTTGCAAATTATGATGTTTTGAAGATTGTTCTATTTTGAAGTGAATTACATTTTACTGCATGAATCCATGTAAGATTCTATAAATCAGTTTTTTTGGATTAGAATCAGTCTGACCATTGTGGCACAGGCACTCTCACACAAAGCACCTCACACCTTCAACGCATTATCTGGGCCAACGTGGCACAATTATTAAAGTTCACTTGAGAATGTAACTTTTAAAAAGGTTTTGCAATTTACATATGAAAGAACTAAAGCCAACATGGTCATTCAAAAAGATAAGACACTTAACAAATAATCCAGGTCTTTTTCAATATATAATTTCAGTTACATCACACTAAACTTTTGCTATAAATTCTGTGTTGTACAGTGTTAAACTCCGCAACCACCTGATGAAGGAGCAGCAATCCGAAAGCTAGTGCTTCCAAATAAACCTGTGGAACCATAACCTGGTGTTGTGTGATTTTTAACTTTGTACACCACAGTCCAACACCAGTATCTCCAAATCATGAAATGAATTGAAGACAAAATGAAATGGGTCGTGTGATTTGTCTGATACTTTCCTGATGGGCAAACTTGGGTTATGTGATTATTAGAGATTAAAAATGACCTGATTGTTTTACCAGAAAGAAGGTGTAAGTTGTTTACTTTTGAAGGCAAAGTTTCAAAACAGCAATAGACTGAGATTCTCCAGAGTTGCAGAAAAATATTGGGGATGTCGGGTTGTAAACAGTTATATTTTAAACTATGCATTTAGTTCCATGATGAAAGAGATTTGAGCTGTCAAGGACTGCTGCTCAGCATCTCTACCTGGATACCAGATCCATGAGATTCACATTGCCATAGAGATGGGCTTTAAGTTGAGAAGGATACAGTTGAAAACGTTGTGATATGGGGTGATGGAATTTTATAAAATATCACTAAGGCAGATAGGCAGGTTAGTCTGTCAGAGTCCAGAACAGAGAGAGAGAGAGAGAGAGCAACTAGAAACCAAAGCCCTCATAGTTCATCATGCTGGAGTAGGGGTGATAGCTTGTGCATGGAATGAAAGGATCAAATTTGTGAAGACTTAAAATGAAGCTAGAAGGTTTACCTAGTCTTTGCAAGATGGAAGAATTCTACTCAAAGAACAGAAGTAAACCCTTAGGAACTGAGAATCATTTTGAATTGATTCTGAGCAAATTGCATGTCTACTTAAAAGACATCATAATGTATATCTGTGAAGAATGTTTTATCAGTTGTGCTTAAAATAGGAAAGGTGGTGTTTCATTTTATGATTTAAAGGATAAATTGCTGACAAAGAGAGATTAATCAAAATCTTTTCTGAATGTGTGTTACAGCAAATGGCTTAAAACATGAAATCTTACTGTTTCAATCTCTCCACTACTAGCTGAATCGTTGAATTCCAATTTGGAAGATACAGACTTCACAGAGATAATAATACACTCTACTAAATCTTACTTTGTTTATTTGCAACCGACAGAGGCAGAGCTCTACAACTCTCTTGGCTAAATCTGTTCAGAAACAGACAATTTGGCACCATGTGAAAAAATATTACAATTTGAATTTGAAATATATGTCATACGGGTGTTATGGTCGCTCGGTGGTTAGCACTGCTGCCTCACATCGTCAGGGATCTGTGTTTGATTCTACCCTCGGGTGACTGTGTGGAGTTTGTACATCTTCCCTGTGTCTGCGTGGGTTTCCACCCAGTGCTCCGGTTTCCTCCCAAAGTTCCAGGATTTGCAAGTTACATGGATTGGCCATGCTAAAATAGTGTTCAGGAATATGTAGGTTAGGTGTGTTAGCCATGGGAAATGCAGAGTTACAAGGATAGGATAGGAGATTGGTCTGAGTAGATGGCTCTTTGGAGTGTCAGTGTGGACTCGTTGGACTGAATGGCCTGTTTCCACACAGTAGGGATTCTGTGGATTCATATGGTGCTGTTAATGGTTCTACTATCTTTATCCAGAGTAAATGTAACCAGTGAATCATTTTCAGCTAAAACCTCAACTACAAGAAATTTCAGATTATTAAAGGAACTCATCAGCTTTAGCAACTATAGACTGAGTCATGTAATGAAATGTCCTTTGCCCAGCAGTTTTTAAACCAGTAAGTTCATCTCAGGGTAGAACATAATATGTATATTATAGCAGAAAAAAGCTTTTCTTTAAAAAGTTTAAGTTCACCAATAACAACACTTAGAATCTTACCTTAAAGAATTCTAGCACATTCTTATCTAGATGTGGGCTCATGAGGATTTAAGTATGAGGATGACACTTACACAGAGGGTCCCCAATTTACAAATGGTCATGCTTACAAACACAATCCCATAGAGGAATGTATATTAAAGACCTGAAGTATGAATGTTTCCTGTGTTTATGAACAGCTATTTTGCATTGTTTTCTGACTTGCGTACCAATTAACTTACAAGGGGACTCCAGAATGGAACCCATTTGCAACCCTGGGATTGCCTGGACTTGCTTATGAATATTATTGTAAGAATTTTAAACTACATTATATTGATGAATACTTTATTCACAGAGTATCAAAGACGAGTATAACATGACTATTCTCCTTTATATCTACATACAATGTTTAAACCTTTAAAAAAAGCTGGAGATTCAATCAAATCGACTTAAAGAAAACAGTATTCACAATCCAGTATATTTTCTTTACATTGTCTTGTCTTAATTTTTATGGTAAATCTTAGTGGTCGACTTGACCCTGTTGTGTCCTAAAATGGCTGTAGCTCTGTCTGTGCCTCCTTTTATGTATAGAGATTGCCTTATAATTTGTGTCCATGGCAGTAAGAGACACTTTATACACTGTATCTCCACAAAAACAATTCTTATTCATTTTGCTTGTCATGATTCCTTCATGAATTTGTACGGTTCAATATTCCATCTATCGGACTTTACGCAGCTGTTTGTCAAACTTTGAAGGTCCTTTAAAGTACTGTACTTTTTGACACCTATTTAAATGCTAAACTTAGTGCATTTTATTGAAAACAAGTTTTATTAATATAGTTAAGACCTTAATTTATGCCTTAATTTGATCAATTCCTGTACAGTATCACATTTCCTTTACTGTATATTCAAAGTTTTAAAAAAAAGTCAGCATTTGATCGAAGTCAAATTGTCTTTGAATCTGGTATCCCCTATATCTGTAATAGAGGCAACATTATCATCAGGGTAACATAGGATCTGTCTCTGTGACCTTTCAGTTCATAATCTATACCCATCTTATGATCCACGTAAGTCTCCTCCTATCCCATTTTCATATCACCGTATCAGCATATTCCTATGTTCCTGTTATGGTTATCCAGTTTATGATGTTCTCCCCAGTGTCTTAACCAATATTTATCCCTCAACCAATATCTCCAAAATAGATTGTCTCATCATTTTTATGTTGCTAATGGATGTTTGTTGCGTACATATCGGCTGCTGCCTTTCCCAAAAGACATTTCAAGTGTGTTTTGCATTTACTTGAGATGTACGGAGGGTGTGAAAGGTGCCATATAAATGCAAATCTTCCTTTCAAATAAATAAGGAGGTGAGTTAAGATATATTCAGAGAGAAATACCGGGTGCACAAGATCATTCTTACCTGCTGTGGTGTAAGGACATAATCCCATATGTTTAACTGGCTCAAGGAACCCACAAAAGATTCTGCAGGATTAAAGCCTTCGCCTCTCTGATCCTGCTCCTGGCCAAGCACCAGTGCTCCACCACCTTAAGAAATGCAAAGAAATTACAATAGAAAACAGCAGCTGAAAGTTGCCAATTCCAGTCGGACATATTCTGGGAATTTTAATCATGACCTCCCACACCAGCCAGTCAAACAACCTTTTCCTTCCCAGATCTAATTTACTTTAAATATACAAATAAACTTGTTGAAGCAAAATAAAAATGCAATGCTGTGGAGTGCTCGCAGTAAAGTTCCCTAGTTTTCCTGCAGAATTCAGGACAGTTCTGGAGGGTTGGCAACCAGATAGACACCAGCTAATATGGCCTTCAATGTTCAATATGGCCACCAACACTCAACATAACTACCAATACTCCACATGCCACCAATATAATAGAAAGCAGGACTGAAAGATGGGAGTAAATGTCTTGATTTATACATTTGTTAATAGAAAATTCACATAAGAAATATATTGGTTAATGAATTATCTGGAATAAAATGCAAGTCTCATTTACAAGGATCATGAAGCCACCAACCTATTACAATAATCCACCTGGTTCACTAAATCTGTCCCAGTGGGCAAAACCAGTTAAAGAAAGACCCCAGTAATACTTGGAAAGGAATGTGATGGTTGTACTGGAGCTCCATTTTGAAATATGCAAGATGAGTTAAACCAATGTTATCCTTCACCACTTTTTTTCTTTTTGGTGCCATTCCTACCCATTCTGGCCAGATGTGATACCAGATCTACAGCAAATCGATAAACTCTTAGCTGTCTTCTGAAATTACCCAAGCAAGCTGTTCAGTTATAACAAATTACCAACAAAGATAGGTCCCATGGGACAGCATGGACTGCAGCAGACAGCTTGCTGTTTCAGTGGCTTATATCACAATGAAAGGATAATTATTAACCCTGAATTTGTTATCTCGGGCACACAAAAACATGTTGATTCTATACATTCAGCAATAGTTTAGCTACAAAACCAAGTTCTTCCTGTCAATTTGAAGTAAAGGTTACTGGAGAAATTTCAGGTCATGACATTTATTTCAGTGACAAAATATTGCATTGGAACCCAAGAAGTCTCAATGAAAAGGTTTAGGTAACAGCAAGAATCTTAAATCATATATTATACTTATTCAATATACTTTTCCAATGTCTTATTGATAGCTACTAGCACAGAATCTTCACCAGACAGGATCCAGGAAGTTGGGCTGTGCGGGGAGTCCCCTTACATGGCTGATAAGTGAGGAGACAAGGTTGGTCAACCTACCAGAAGGTACCAGCCTCCACCACCCAACTCTCAATCAGAAATTGAATGGCTGACTGAAAAAAAATCCTTTTTCCTGCTTAACAAGGATCCTAAGGAGCCTGACCGCCTGACCAGCTCATGGGTATGAGAGGCTTTACCACCTCCCAAGAAAATGCCTGGTGCAGGGAACAGGCTGGGGAGATTGGCTCAAAGGCAGTCCTCCCAGGTTTGCAGCCCCACCTTTTCAAACTCCATGGGGTCTGAAAATTCAGTCCCAAACATAATGCTGAAGTTCTGACTTTTGCTTAAGCGCAGCATTTAATATAAAGCAAACTAAAATTATGACATGGTTGTTTGAATTCAAGTTCTGTTGTACTATCAGAATGAAAAGATCCCTGATATTTCTTTTCAAGTTCACCCTTTCATTAATAGAATCATATTGTCCCTACATTTGTGGAAGCAGGCCATTCAGCCCATTGAGTCCCCGCCCATCTTCCGCAGGGCATCGCACCCAGGCTCCCCCCTCTCTGCCCCACCCTATCCCTGTACCCCTGCATTTCCCATGGTTAATCCACTTGGTCTGTACTTTCCTGGACACTATAGCAATTTAGCACGGTCAATCCACCTAATGTGCATATCCGTGGACTGCGTATCTTTGCATGGATGAAACCGGAGCACCCAGGGAAATCCACTTGGACACAAGGAGAATGTGCAAACTCCACACAGTCACGTGAGACTGGAATTGAATCCAGGTCCCTGGCACTGTAAGGCAGGAATGCTAACCACTGAGCCACTGTGCCGCCAATTTTACATCATCTGATCAATCAATATTGCAATAAGCTGAGGGATTTCATTAATTGCATTTGAGAAACATTTGCAAATTAAAGCTGTAACCTTTGAGCACAATGATTCCAACAGAGACTCCACTACATATCAGAAAGTGAAATACTATTGTCAAATCCAGTTGGGTGTTTCACTGAAAGCAATTTGTTTTCTATAAAAAACTCCAAATTGGATATGAATTGGGAAAGCATTATCGTTGTTGAAATGTTTAATCAAAGTTCTGTACTGGGGATAGTAAATGTATCACCTGGGATACTGGCTCCTGTGGAAAGGTCTTTCCCTTCATCTGAGACTTTCCCATCTATATAAACTTTCCATGCTCCGTTGGTGCTATTCCAGGTGATGGAGATATGGTGCCACTTCCCGTCATTCACTGATGGACAATCCGTGACTTTCTCCTTGCCATTGACGTATAATACCCAACTGTATGGAAGATAAGGAAAGAATCATCAGCTTTGCACCACAAGGCATAAGCATTTCTCCTATGTCATACATCACTGAGATATGCATGTATCATCTCTATTATAATTTCCAGAAATTCAGTGAATGGATTTTATAAATCAACTTAATAAGACAAGCAGTACAGAAAGCTATGTTCTCCTTAGATCTGCAAAGGTTAAATGAAAATTTAATGGAAGTGTCTTAAAAGCAAGAAGGGTTTTGCTGGAGTAAATCAGGGAAATTTGTTTCCACTGGCTGCAGGATTGCATTGTTACAAGCTGGAGGCAGAGGTAACATTAATTTTCAAAAGGAAATTGAATACAGTGTCAAAGGGGTGGAAAGTTTTCGACTAATTGGATAGCTTTTTCAGAGTGCCAGAAAATACAGGATGAGTTGAATGCTCTTCTGCACTTTAAGTGTTTGTGATTCTATGATACAATAGTCCTCAGCGCTTATAGCATTAAGTACAATCAATTGTACATATCAACAAGGCAGTAAATGCAAAAGATAATCCAGTCTGTTGGTGAACTGGCGACCATGTGCCTAAACTGTCTGACTCTTTATTCTGTACCCACTTGCTCTGCCCTCCCTTTTAAAGTTCTTTTTGTCATAGGTTTAAGGTGAGAGGGGAAAGCTTTAAAAGGGAACTGAGAGACAACTTCTTCACACAGACGATGGTGAGTAAATGGAATGAACTGCCAGAGGAAGTGGTAGAGGCAGGTACAGTTACAATATTTAAAAAAAAAAACCTGGACAGGTACATGAGTTGGAAAGGTTTAGAGGGATAAAGGCAAAATGCAGGCAAGTGGGACTGACTTAGTTTGGGAAACGTGGTCAGCATGGATGAGTTGGACCAAAGGATCTGTTTCTGTACCCTTTGGTTCAATGACTGTGACTCTACATTCAGCTAATCAATGGACACTGATCTTCAATATCCAAAATAGGACATACTTTCCACTTTCTCTTGCTCAATTCCCTCCAGGGCTTCAGCCTTTATAACATTAATTGCTACAGATTATCTGGAAGCAGTCTTAAAATTACACTTCATAGCATAGAGTGTTGTTCAATGAATGGCTGGCTTCTTCTTTATCTTGTTCTGGTTCCATGTTATTGTAATGCTTTCTGAAACCTAAGTTGGTAATTTGGAACATGGGGATATTGGTGATGTGATCTGTAATTGTTCTCATTGCTAAAAGGCATTGTTATTTTTAATATTATTATTTCCGATATTATGGAACCCAAATATGAAATCTATTTATTTGTCTATAAGGTTTTTTTCATTTTGAAATAAGAGTATTACTTCATCCAGAAAATATTGAGACATTGTTGATGGTCAGGAGAAAATGAGACTACAGATGCTGGAGACCAAAAAAGTGTGGCAGTGGAAAAGCACAGCAGGTCAGGCAGCATCCGAGGAGCAGGAGAGTCGACGTTTCAGGCATAAGCCCTTCATCAGGAGTTCCAGAAATGTTGACTCCCCTGTTCCTCGGATGCTGCCTGACCTGCTGTGCCTTTCCAGTGCCACACTTTTCAACAATGGTTATTGATGGTCAGTACATTTTCACCTTTACATGTATAACATAAATAGGGTATTAACGCTTTAAAATATTTTGGTAGCTACATGCTCAATTAATCTCTTAGGTGGTCTTCCATGAGCATTGAAACCACTAATTTAAAGTGGTGGCACAACTCAATGTGAGATGCATGAGTAACATTCTTTTTTTGTCTTGTAAAGTCATATAAGATTTTGAAAATTTAAATGATGGATTATGAATTCCATTCATCAAACTGTAACACAATAAATTGTGGGATAAATAATTCTTGATGAATTACAAGCTTTGCCTTTTGGGTTCAAGTCCCTGTCCATGATCTGAGCACAAAAATCAAAGTTAACACTGCATTACATTTCTGAGGTTGTGCTGCACTATTGAAGGCGCAAGCCTTCAGATGAAACGTAAAAGCAAGTTCCTAGTTGCCCTCACAGTAAGATGTTGAAGATCCTGTGACACTATTTTGAAGCGGAGAAGAAATGTTAGATTGAGTGTGCTGGAAAGTATTCATCACTCAATCAACTTCACAAAAACAAATGATCTGGTCATTATCATATTACTGTTAGTAGAAGCTTGCTGTGTGCAAAATCGGCCGCCAAATTTCCTTTCTTACAACTGTAATTACACTTCAAAAGCAATTAATTAGTTATAAAGTGCTTCAATCTGGTTGTTATGAGAAGTGCTATGTAATTAAAGTTATTTTTCATTGTCATTTTGATTGCGGTTAAATACTACTCCTGTGTATTTGTGTTCCTGTGAGTTAACATAGCTCATAATTTTAGCCTGTCGATAATGGCTTAATAGAGGTTGCCTTCCATTTTGTGAAAGAAGTAAGGAAAAGTAATGCGATTTCCATTGACTAATATCATAAATTAAGAGTAATGTGTAAATCACTGCTCACAATCTCAGATACAATTCGTCTGCAGGAACAAACTTCACTTCAAAGAAGACTCAAGTTTATACTGGGAATAGACTTGCTGCTTGGAATGTGATGTTTTTAAGTAATGAAGCTGTACAATTGGGGGACAGCGAACATAATTCTGTTTTTTTTATTTATTTGTTTTAGTGGGATGTGAGCATTGCTGGCTGGCCAGCATTTATTGCCCACCCCTAGTTGCCCTGGAGAAGGTGCTGGTGAGTTGCCTTCTTGAACCACTGCAGTCCACCTGCTGTGGGTTGACCCACAATGCTTTTAGGGAGGGATAACAAGGGAAAGTGTAGGATGCATTAATGACCACAGAGGAGCCAGAATACATAGGTAGGATTCTAAATGAATACTTTGTGCTGGTGTTCACTAGTGAAAGGGGCAATATGGGACGATAAATAAGGGAGAAGGTAGTCAGTGATACAATTAAACAAATTTGCATAGACAGAGAGGAGGTTCTGAGCTCTAGCAGGATTAAAGGTAGATAAATCTCCAGGCATGAATGAAATATATATCAGATTGTTGAGTGAGGCAAGGGAGGAAATAGCAGGGGTGCTGGCAGAAATTTTCAATTTATCTCTGGCCACAGGAGAGGCTGATGGACGGCCACTGTGTTATCATTATTCAAAAGGGAGCAACAGATAAATGGGGAAACTACAGGCTAGTCAGTCTAACTTCAGTAATGGGGCAACAATTGGAAGCAATTCTGAGGGGCATCCCTGATTTTCGAACATAGAGTCATAGAGTCATAGAGATGTACAGCATGGAAACAGACCCTTCAGTCCAACCTGTCCATGCCGACCAGATATCCCAACCCAATCTAGTCCCACCTGCCAGCACCTAGCCCATATCCCTCCAAACCCTTCCCATCCAAATGCCTCTTCACTTAAAATCATTATACTAATGAGTGCTATTTCATACAGGGGTGTAATTTTAAAGACCTGATGTAAGAAAATTTCCTGTGTGTGCAAATGGTTCCTTTATATTGTCCTGCATTCCATTCTGACTTGCATACTAATCGACTTGTGAACAGACTCCAGCATGGAACCTGTTCACAACCCAGAGACTGCCTATAATCTGCATTTGGAGAGGCAGCCATGATTCAAGAACAGTCAGCATGGTTTTGTAAAGGACAGGTCATTTCTGACCAACTTGACTAAATTTTTCAAAGAGGTGACCAGATCTAGATGTAGGTTTGCTCGCTGAGCTGTAAGGTTTATTTTCAGATGTTTCATCACCATACTAGGTAACACCTTCAGTGAGCCTCCGGATGAAGCACTGGTGATGTATCCTGCTTTCTATTTATATGTTTGGGTTTCCTTGGGTTGATGATGTAATTTCCTGTGTTGATGTAATTTCCTATGGAGACGTCATTTCCGGTTCTTTTTCTCGGAGAGTGGTAAGTGGGATCCAAGTCAACTTGTTTGTTGATGGAATTCCGATTGGAATGCCATGCTTATAGGAATTCTAGTGTGCGTCTATGTTTGGCTTCTCCTAGAATGGATGTGTTGTCTCAGTCGAAGTGGTGTCCTTCATCATCCATATGTAAGGATACTAGTGAGAGTGAGTCATGTCTTTTTGTCTTTTTGTGGCTAGTTGATGTTCAAGTATCCTGGTGGCTAGTTTTCTGCCTGTTTGTCCAATGTAGTGTTTGTTCCAGTTCTTGCAAGGTATTTTGTAAATTAATTTTGCTTGTTGTCTGTTTTGGGTCTTTCAAGTTCATTAGCTGCTGCTTTAGTGTGTTGGTGGGTTTGTGGGTTACCATGATGCTAAGGGGTCTGAGTAGTCCAAAGTGTATGGTTATCCACTTTGGTGGCAAGAACAGGAAGGCAGATTACTACCTAAATGGAATCAATTTAGGTCAAGGGGCAGTACAGAGAGATCTGGGTATTCTTGTACACCAGTCAATGAAGGTAAGCATGCAGGTACAGCAGGTAGTGAAGAAGGCTAATAGCATGCTGACCTTCATAACAAGAGGGATTGAGTATAGAAGGGCTTGTATACCCTTGAGTTTAGAAGGCTGAGAAGGGATCTGATTATTAAAGGATTGGACACTCTGGCGGCAGGCAACATGTTTCCGCTGTGGGGTGAGTGCCGAAACAGAGGACACAGCTTAAAAGTACGGGGTAGGCCATTTAGGACAGAGATGAGGAGAAACTTGTTCACCCAGAGAGTGGTGGCTGTGTGGAATGCTCTGCCCCAGAGGGCAGTGGAGGCCCAGTCTCTGGATTCATTTAAGAAAGAGTTGGATAGATCTCTCAAGGATTGTGGAATCAAGGGTTACGGAGATAAGGCAGGAACAGGATACTGATTAAGGATGATCAGCCATGATCATATTGAATGGCGGTGCAGGCTCGAAGGGCAGAATTGCCTACTCCTGCACCTATTGTCTATTGTCTATTGTCTAGTCTGGCAGTCATTTTTGAGATGTATTTGATGTAGGGGAGAGTGACTAGGGTTTCTGGATGCGTTTTATCTGCTTGTTTGGGTTTGTTAAAACTCTCTAGGTGACCAGATGTATAGATGAGGGCAATGCTTTAGATGTAGTTTACTTAGACTCCAGCTAGGCTTTTGATAAAGTTCCGTATGGGAGACTAACAGCAAAGGTAAGAGCCCATGGGATCCAAGGAAATTGGATACACATTTGACTGAGTAGCAGGAAGCAGAGAATAAAGGTTGAGGGATATTTTTCTAGTTGGAAGTCTGCGTCTGATGGGGGTCCCACAAGGGTCATTGTTGGACCCTTGTGATTTCATGATGTAGACACAGATGTAGGAAGGTTGATCAGTAAGTTCACAGATAATACAAAAATTAATGGGGTGGTAAATAGTGAGGAGGATAGCCATAGATTACTGGAGGATATAAGCGGGCTGGTCAGATGGCTGTTCAGTGGCAAACAGAATTCAGTGCAGATGGATGGGGTGTGGAATTGGGCAGGACAAACAATGCAAGAGAATACTTGATAAATAGTGGAAATCTGGAAAGAACCAAGGATCAGAAGGAACTTGGACAGCCTGTAAGCCAGTCTATCAAGTCAGGCAGATAAAATGGTTCAAAAGGCGTATGATATATTAGCCTTTATTATTCAAGGGCAGTGAAGTTTAGCTGGAAATGTATAAAACATTAGATTAGATTCCCTACAGTGTGGAAACAAGCCCTTCGGCCCAACAAGTCCACACCAACCCCCCAAAGAGTAACCCACCCAGACCCATTTCCCCTCTGACTAATGCACCTAACACTATGGGGAATTTAGCATGACCAATTCACTTGACCTGCATATCTTTGGACTATGGGAGAAACCCACGCAGACACAGGGAGAATGTGCAAACTCCATACAGACAGTCGCCTGGGGCAGGAATTGAACCCAGGTCCCTGGTGCTGTGAGGCAACAGTGCTAACTATTGAGCCACCCCAAAGTTAGCTAGATCACAGCTAGAATATTGTGTGCAGGTCTGGAATCCTTATTATAGGAAGGATGTGATAGTACTAGTGAGGACACAGGAGAGATTTACCAGAATGTTGCCTGAACTGGAGAGTTATGAAGAGAAATTGGACATATTGGACATTGTTTTGAACAGCAGAGATTGAGTGGGGATATGATTCAGATGTATAAAATTATGTGGGGCATAGATAGGATAGAAACAAAGACACTTTTTCCCTTGATGGAGGGATCAATGACCTGGGAGCATAGATTTAAGGGAGGGGGTAGAGAATTTAGAGAGGTTGTGAGGAAAAACCTTTTTACCCAGGGGGTAATGAAAATCTGGAACTCACTGCCTATATGTGTGAGTGATACAGGCAGAAACCCTTTTAGCATTTAAGAAGTATTTAAATGTACACTTGCAATACCAAGGAGGAAGTGAGGACAGCAGATGGTGAAGAGGGAGAGTTGATAAAACTTGGCACTGGAAAAGGCATAGCAGGTCAGGCAGAATCTGAGGACCAAGAGAGTCAACGTTTCAGACATAACTCTTCTTCAGTACTAAAGCAATACCAAGGCACATAAGTGCCAGAAAATGGGATTTGAATAATCAGGTGTTTTTTTTTGACAGCATGAACAGAATGGGCCAAAGGGCCTTTTTCTGTTCTGTAGATTTCTATGCCTGTAACATGGGTCTCAAAAGATTTTGTCTGGAACTCAAGCCTTTAGAATTTGCTTTCCAACAGAAAAAAAGAACTGGAAGTAATCTTGTAAAAGCAGAAGAATTTACCCATTGTAATCCGTTAGTAGAAATGCATTGTCACATCCATTGTCCAGGGCATAGGAAATGGGAGTCCCATAGTTTGTGGTGTCAGAAGATTTCATCCAGAAAGCACAGGTAAGAGCACTGAGTCTTGGGAATACATTGTCCAATAAAACGTAGCCATAGATCCCCGAAACCTCAAAATCCAGGTTAAAATTGGAGGATAACTCTTAAATAAAAAGGGATTAAATAAATACAGGTATACCATCTGGCAACACATGATGAGAAAACAAGACTGCTATTTCATTCAAATTTCAAGTGTAAAACTATTTCAACTAATTCCAATTTGAATTTCAATGAATAAAATTAACTTGTTTGAAGGGATTTTTTGGATCATCTCCCCTTGATACTTAATGGCATTACAATCATCAAATCACCCACCATCAATACCTGAGAGTCAATATTGACCAAAACCTTAACTGGAACCGCAGTGCAATCATGACAACAATCCCCAGTTTGGATACAACAGAGCTTTTGAAATATTATTTTCTACAGGCAGATAAAGTTGCTACAGGTTCAAAGAGCAACTGTTGGTTTTTTAAATACTTATTCATGGGATATGGGTGTCACTGCATAATCCAACATTTATTGGCCATTCCTAATTGCCAATAAGATGGTGAAGAGGATCCATCTTCTTGAAACACTACAATCTGTATGGTGTATGTGTACTCACAGTGTTGCCAGGGACAGTAATTGCAGGTCAGAGGATGGGAAATCTGCAGAGAGAAGCGTACCTCCCGCCTTCCCAATGCCTATTCACCACATGCAGGAGTGTGAGGGGATACACCGACTTGCCAGGATGATCACAGCACCAACAGTACTCAAAACCATCCAGGATATATAATTGGCAAACCGTTCACCACATTAAATGTTCAGTCTCTTCAACACCAATGTAGCAGTGTGTAGCATCGAAAAGATGCAGCAACCCACCAGAGTTACCTTGACAGCAACTTCCAAATCTGTCACCCCAACCATTTAAGAAGGTGAAGTGCACCAGGCACATGGGAATAGCACCAGCTACAAATTCCTCTCCAAGTCACACACCTTCCTGACTTGGAATGACATCACCTTTCTTTTTCTGTTGCCTCATAAAAATATTCAAACTCCCTTTCTAGCAGCACTGTGGGTATACATACACTACCCAAGTTGTCATGGTTCAAGAAGTTGGATCATCATTGCCATGTTAATGGCAATTAGGAATGAGCAATAAATGTTAGAGTATGCAGTGACAACCACATCAATTGAGCTTACCTTTGATCCTGCAACATTTTGAAGCAGAAACTGACCATTTTGAGACCTTTACCTGTTTCACATCGAATTCCAGTGAAACCTGGTAGACAGTTGCAGATGTATGAGGCTAGATCGTCCACACATACCCCTTGGTTCAGACATGGATTTGACTCACACTCATTCACATCTACTTCACAGAACAAGCCAGTATAGCCTGGGGGGCATTGACATCTAAAGAAGAGAAGGAATGATCAGTCATAATAATTCTGCTGCTTGCAAATAGATGATTGCAAACAAGGCAACTTCGGTGCGGCTGCACATGAGTCAATGTGCACTGTAACTCAGCAGGTGGCATACTTGCCACTCTGGGTTCAGGATCCATTCTAGGATGTAAATAGGAAAATCAAGGTCAACATTGAGGGAGGCATTGTTGGAGGAGTTAAACTGAAGCCACATCTAATTGTACAGATAGTTTCAGAAGATCCCATCGCACTATTTCAAAGAAGAATGGGAGAGTTATTCCCATGATCTGGCCAATATTTATTCCCTAAGTAATATCATTGATGCAGATTCTTAGATCCTAATTCCTGTGTGCAATTTGTACATCCCAATCGCCAAATTGTTCCATGGACTTTTTAGCCTTTCTTTCCCAAACAGCAAATAAAAAGAAATGCTTTGATCACAAACGAGCCTGACTAAATCTTTGTTGGAATTTTATGATCCCTGTAGAGAACAGTAATTTTTAAATTGATATTTCAATTTCTGCTGGAATGATCACATAAGACTTCGAAATCTTTACAGTAGCAAACAAACTAATACCTACATTGTCTAAATACTGCTTTTGTTGACAAATTAATCTCAAGATGAAAGAAAAGTCTCCTTTTCATGGCCTCACTGTCTCCAAGGCAACCAAGCCATCTCATAGAATCATTAGAATCCCTACAGTGTGGGAACAGGCCCTTCGGCCAACAAGTCCACACCGAACCTCCGAAGAATAACCCAGCCAGACCCATTCCCCTGTTACTCTACATTTACCCCTGACTAATGCACTTAATCTACACATCTCTGAACACTATGGGCAATTTAGCATGGCCAATTCACCTGACCTGCACACCTTTGGAGAGTGGGAGGAAACCGGAGCACCCGGAGGAAATCCATGCAGATACAGGGAGAGTGTGCAAACGCCACATAGATAGTCAACTCAGGCTGGAATCAAACCTAGGTCCCTGGCACTGTGAGGCAACATTGCTAACCACTGAGCCACCGTGCTGCCCAATTTCAATCTATTGTTGGGCAGAAGTCAAAACAGGTCAAGGTGACCTCCTTAATGCCTCCTTTCCCTTAAATAAAGAGACAATCGCAAAACATAATAGTTTTTTAAAGTTTGCATTTGTAGCAAACTTACCTGAAGGTGCTGATGTCGTCAATGCATGATCCTCCATTCAAACAGGGCAAGCTGGTGCATTCATTAATATTCACTTCACATGTGTCTCCCAAAAATCCAGCCAGACATGTACACTGAAATCCACCAATCAGATTATGACATGTCCCATTGTTGAGACACGGTGTTGAAAGGCACTCATTAACATCAAGTTCACAGTGGACACCTTGAAAGAAAGAAGCAGAACACATTACTGCAATTGTTTTAAAAAAAACTATCCAGGCATTGCTATGTAAAGCCTCAGTGATGCAGCATTAAAATTCCTACTAGATAGCCCTGATAACTGAATGTTCATTGAGATCAACTCAGCAAACTACAATGGAGCCAAAGGTCTGGGTACTCAGTTGGTGACTATATTTCAAGACTGAGACTTTCTTAGATTACTTACAGTGTGGAAACATGTTCTTTGGCCCAAGTCCACACTGAGCCCCTGAAGACCTACCCACCCAGATGCATTCGCCTACATTTACCCCTTCACCTAACACTACAGGCAATTTAGCATGGCCAATTCACCTAACCTGCACATTTTTTTGGACTGTGGGAGGAAACCAGAGAAAACCCATGCAGACACAGGGAGAATGTGCAAACTCCACACAGACAGTGGCGGGAATTGAACCTGGGTCTCTGGCACTGTGAGGCAGCAGTGCTAACCACTGTGCCACCGTGCTGCCCATGTTTACTTTGTTTATAGAAAAGGATAGGGAATCTAGTGAAATGGCAGTGTGATGTGCAGATGCCGGTGTTGGATTGGGGTGGTCCATAAACTGGTGTTGTGTGATTTTTCACTTTGAAATGGAGATAGTGAGAGAAGGTAGAGTCGAGATAGAAGGTCATCCATGATTTCATTGAATGGGGAAGCTGGCTCAAGGGTTGAATGGTTGAATCCTGCTTCTATTTCATACTAACCTATTGCCTGTTGATAAATCTCTCCAGAAGTATTTTGTCTCACTTACTATCTGGTTCATGATGGATTCATGACAACGGGAAGAGTAAAAGGGCTCGAGAAACCCGCACAGTCAAGCAGAAACTTTACCTCAGAAAGATGTATGTATAAATGGAACTGTTCACCAGCTGTACATCTTACAAGTCATTGACAGAGTGATTGTGAAAGTTCATAATGTCTAACCGTGGGTGGAAAAAGAAAGATTTACCAGGGTCATGCCAGAGCTGCAAGTTTATACTTGTCTGGGGCTCTGCTTTCTAATGAAGAGGAGGGTGAGACGTATTAAAAGAGGGTGAGACGTATTAAAAGAGGGTGAGACGTATTAAAAATAGACGTATTAAAAGTTCTGAAAGAGTTTGCTAAATTAGGCCAGATAGGCAAGATGATTCTGCTTCTGCAGCTATCAAAAAGATAGTTACTAATAATGCAGTAGTGAATTCAGAGACTGCTGAACTCAGAGAGTGGTGAGAAGGTGGAACTGTGAGGAGTGTTTGAGGTGAATATATTGTGATAACTTACTGTTCAATAACATTATGAAATTTAAAAATGTAGAGAATTAGCTATTACTCTTACATGGGATCTGGGTATTGCAGGTAAAGATAACATTTGTTGATCATCCCAAATTGCATTTGAGCGGAACGGCTTGCTGGGCTATTTCAGGGAATAGAGTCAAAAAGGGTGGCGCTGGAAAAGCACAGCAGGTCAGGCAGCAGTATTATTATAGAGTCACATAGTACAGGAACCGACCCTTCGGTCTAACCAGTCCATGACAACCATAATCCCAAACTAAACTAGTCCCACCTGCATCTGCTTGGACCACATCCCTCTAAACCTTTCCTATTCTGTCAATGCTGACCTAGACAGTGTTAATGACTGAGTCAAGCTGATGCTCCTTTACAAAGCAAGATGCACTGTTACCGTGTTTTCTACATGAATGTATGCAATTCCATATTGAATTCAATAATAAAATTATTTGAAGGGAAAGGATAAGATTCACTTTCTCCTGCTTTTAAGTGCACCAGCTTATAGTTTGTCTGGTTTAGAATAGTCAGTGTCAAGATGCCACACTGGCTATTTCAGAATCTTGGAGGATGGAGAAGACGTTGTCTAGGTGGGATCTAAATCCACATGGGCAATATGAAAAGTGGATACTCTCAGGTAACAATGCTGTAGACATGGGGAATGGGATGTGGTTCCATCATTAAAACATTGATGGTATTATAACACTGCGATACGAGGTTGTACTGTGGGAGCCCATGCCATTTTTCTAAAAAGGCAGGGAAACACCTAAAACACCCAAATGGAGCCAATAGGACAGTAGCAGTTGGTCAGATCAGTAGCAGCACCAGAACTCATCCGAGGAGCAGGGGAGTCGACGTTTCTGTTGAAGGGCTTATGCCTGAAATGTCAATTCTCCTGCTCCTCGTATGCTGCCTGACCTGCTGTGCTTTTCCAGTGCCACACGTTTTGACTCTGATCTCCAGCATCGGCAGTCCTCACTTTCTCTTATTTCAGGAGAAAGTGGGGGTTCTGGAGTCACATGTAGGCTCGAATAGGGAAAGACAGCAGACTTCATTCCATAAGGAACATTTGTGAGCCAGATGAAACTAGCTTTCAATTCCAGATTTTTTTATTAGTTAATTTGTGGGATGTGAAATGCTGATTGGGCCAGCATTTCTCATCATCCCTAATTGCTCTTGGGAAGGTGGTGGTAATCCACCTTCTTGAAGTTCTGCAGTTCATATGCAATAGGTAGTCCTGTAATGTTGTTAGGGAGAGAGTTTCAGAATTTTAACCCAGCAACTCAAAAGGAATGGTGATATATTTCCACGCCTGGATGTTGTGTGCTTGGAGTTTGTAGCAATCTCATGTATCTGCTGCTGTTTTGGGTGGTGGAGTTTGAAAGATGTTGTCAGAGGAGCCTTGATAAGTTCCTCTGGTGGGATTTGAGCCCATATGCTCAGAGCATTATTCGGAATTGCAAGTCCAGTTATATTACTGTTATATCACCTTTGTATTTTTTTGTGCAGCTTATGCATCATTTTTACACTGTTACCTTTTAATGAATTCTATTTTTGGATAATCTGGGACTCTAGGATATAATCATATATAATCTTCTGTAGCATGGATGCATTTAATGAGAAGCTAGATTTTAAAAAAAAATAAGAGGGACAAAGAAATCGATTGTTACGCTTGCAGGGTTATACAAAGTAAGATAGGAAGAGGGTCATGTGGTGCATAAATATAAGTATAGACCTGATGGACCAAATGACCTCTTCCAATGCTGTAAATTCTATGTATTCACTGCTACAATCTATTCATTGTAATTAAATTCCAATAGTTGCTGCAAAACTCCCTATTAATAGCTTTGGGTGTAACGTAAATTATTCATGTCACAAATCAGAGAAATAATTGATTAACTTAAGAGAATTAAGCAAATACCTTGCTATAATTTGCCAATGAAGAACTAAATGCAAAAAAAGCACTGTGAATGTATTTTTACCTCTAAACCCAACTGTACACTCGCAGTAATATGCATTAATCTGGTCAATGCATCTTCCATCATGAAGACATGGTTGAGAGTTACACTCGTTTTCCTCTTCCTCACATAGAATACCTGGAAAACATCAAAAGAAGCCAAACTGTTTGCTAACTCTCATGTCATAATGATACCCACTCACCCTCCCCGCCCCCACAACAACCTGTCATACCCTCCCAACATTTGGACCTCTCGAAAGACCATTTTCCTGGTCTTGTATACCCAGCAAAAGGCAACCTCCAGCTTGGCAGAACTACCCCCATGCCATCCCCATCCCCAACAACTTAGCAGAGCCCTCTTGTGGCTTGCTCATTTATTTTCCTTCAGATTTACCCTATTCACTGCTCAGGCTGTTTCTATAACCACATTTACTATTGATAGGCTTGGAGTGAAATAGCACTTTTTATAATCTATAATGTAGGAGCAGATTCTGTTCGTACTCCTTACGTGGTGACTTTTCTCTGATAGGCTTCCCTCATGATTGAATTTTCCTGGACAGTTTGGAGAGTTCCAAGGTGACGTAACAGAGTGACTCGATGAGCATAACAATGTTGAAGTGGTGAACAATGACTTCCAGAAGTAATTTGACACAGTGCCACACAACAGATTGTGAGGAAATATATAAAAGGGACAGCAGCAACAAAGATACAAAATTGGCAGAATGATATCAAATGGAGTAATGGCCAATAGATATTTTTAAGCAAGTGGAGGTTTATTCCAGAGGGGTCCAAATTGGAACCATAGCTTTTCTTGATCTATATTAATGATCTGATCTCGGGGTGCAGGGCACAATTTGAAAGTTTGCAGATGTCATGGAATTTGGAAGAATTGTAAACGATGAGGAGGAACTCCAAAAGGACATGGACAAGTTGGTGGAGTGACAATAGACAATAGACACGGTGGGCGGCACGGTGGGCGGCACGGTGGCACAGTGGTTAGCACTGTTGCCTCACAGCGCCGGAGACCCGGGTTCAATTCCCGCCTCAGGCGACTGACTGTGTGGAGTTTGCACATTCTCCCCGTGCCTGCGTGGCAATAGGTGCAGGAGTTGGCCATTCTGCCCTTCCAGCCTGCACCACCATTCAATATGATCATGGCTGATCATCCTTAATCCGTATCCTGTTCCTGCCTTATCTCTATAACCCTTGATTCCACTATCCTTGATAGCTCTATCCAACTCTTTCTTAAATGAATTCAGAGACTGGGCCTCCACTGCCCTCTGGGGCAGAGCATTCCACACAGCCACCACTCTCTGGGTGAAGAAGTTTCTCCTCATCTCTGTCCTAAATGGTCTACCCTGTATTTTTAAGCTGTGTCCTCTGGTTCAGCACTCACCCATCAGCAGAAACATATTTCCTGCCCCCAGTGTGTCCAATCCTTTAATAATCTTATACGTCTCAATCAGATCCCGTCTCAGTCTTCTAAACTCAAGGGTATACAAGCCCAGTCGCTCCAGTCTTTCAGTGTAAGGTAACCCCGCCATTCCAGGAATTGACCTCGTGAACCTACGCTGCACTCCCTCAATAGCCAGAATGTCTTTCCTCAAATTTGGAGACCAGAACTGCAATCAGTACTCCAGGTGTGGTCTCACCAGGGCCCTGTACAGCTGCAGAAGAACCTCTTTGCTTCTATACTCAATCCCTCTTGTTATGATAGTCAGCATGCTATTAGCCTTCTTCACTACCTGCTGTACCTGCATGCTTACCTTCATTGACTGGTGTACAAGAACACCCAGATCTCTCTGTACTGCCCCTTGACCTAAATTGATTCCATTGAGGTAGTAATCTGCCTTCCTGTTCTTGCCACCAAAGTGGATTATCATACATTTATCCACATTAAACTGCATCTGCCATGCATCTGAGTGGACAGACAGGTGACAGATAAAGTTCAATGCAAAGAAGTGTAAGGTGATGTATTTGATGGGAATAACATGGAAAGACAATATAAAAAACGGGACACAATTATAAAGAGGGTACAGTAGCAGAGGGGCCTAGGTGTATTGGTGCACAGATGACTCAAGTTGACAGAGCAGGTTGAAAAAGTATTTAGTAAAGCATATAGTATTTCTGGTTTTATGGATGGGGCACAGAGTACAAGAGCAAACAGGTGATGTTGAACTTTTGTAAGACACTTGTTGGACCTCAGCTGGAGTATTGTGTACAATTGTGGACACCTCATTGTATGAAAGATGGGAATGCATTGGACAGAATGATTTACAAGAATGTTTCCAGGGATGAGAAATTCTCGTTATGAGGATAGATTAAAGAAGTTGTTCTCCACTGAAAGGATGATAAAAGGAGATACAACAGAGGTTTTCAAAGTCCTTAGCAAACCTGATAGATCTGATAAGGAGAAACTGTTCCCACCTGTAAAAGGATCAAGAAAAACGGCATAGGTTTAAAGTGATATGCAAAAGGAGCAAATGTTATCAAGAAAATAACTTTTTCTCACACCGAGCAGTTAGGATATGATGTGCATTACCTGAAAGTGTGGTGGAGGCTGGTTTAACTGAGGTCATCAGGGGAATGTTGGAAGATCATTCAGGTAGAAACAATGTACAAGGGTATGGAGAGAAAGCAAGCAACTGGCAGTAGTTAATTATGCTCATTTGAGGAGTCAATGCAGACAATTTGGGCTGAATGGGCTCTTTCTGTGTCATGGGAGCTTTACCTGCTTCTCGGATGCTGCCTGACCTGCTGTGCTTTTCCAGCACCAATCTAATCTAGACTCTTTTCTGTGTCATGACCTTTCTGTGAGTCTGTGAACTCTACCAAAGCCCTCAGGTATTTATTGTGCTGAATTGCACAGGATAAGTTACAGCATTATTTCTTTATTCTTTCACAGGATATGGGGATTGCAGGCAACAGCAGCAATAGTTTCCCATTTCCAATTGTGAGAAGCTACTAAGCTGCCTTCATGACAGGCTGTGATACTTCAACATGCCTGGAGCTTTTCATTTTGGAGGGCACTTAAGAGTCAACCATGTTGTTGTATGTCTGGAATCACATGTTAAAGACAGCAGATTCCCTTCCCCTAGTGAACCAGATGGAGTTTTCATAATATCTCAATTAAGACCAGCTTTTAGATCCGTATTCCTTAACTGACTTTAAATTCCACCCAGCTGGAGATCAGTAAGTCATCGGAAAAATTACAATGCCTTTAGATACAGCTAGAGATAAACATGGGCTGGTAACAGTGACACGTCTGATTCTTTCTCTGTAAGTGGAGGAGATTCTTGAGAGGAAACTTACCCACAAAACCAGGCTGGCACAAGCACACAAATCTCCCAATTCCATCCTGACAGGCAGCATTGTTTTGGCAAGGATCTGACGCACACTCGTTAATGTTTGTTTCACAGTTAGAGCCTGAAACACAAATGCAGTGTAGAACTGAGAAGCTGCTGAGGCCCATGCCGATATCCAAGGAAACCCCTGACTATAAGAGTTCACCTACCTGTAAATCCAGGCTGGCACACACAAACGTGACCTGACCCAACACTTTCACAGCTTCCGTTGTGTTGGCATGGTTGCAAGAAGCATTCGTTAAACTCCTTCATTCAAAAGGGAGGGAAAAGTAAAATACTTATTGTCAATTCAGCTAAATAAGGGTTTCAATTTTGTCCTGGCCTGTGGTTATACTGATAGTTGTCCTCACATCAATCACAGTTTGATTGATATAAAAATGTTCAGAAAATCAATTAGTCTGATGATAAACTATCATCTCCTAATATTACATAAACAAGAGACACTCATTCACAGAAATACTGTTGTGATCTATCCCATAGTGAGTGACTCCATGAGATATTGGGTTGTATTGCCCTGAAGAGGGCAGGCATGAAATTTAACACCAGCACACGCGCCAGTCCCTGACATCATTCCACCCGTGGGGCCATGTACCCAGAGGTAGGTTGGGGAATGGCAGGGCTGCGTGACCACAGATAACAGATGACCACAGAAGCTGTTGAAGCTCTCTAATGACATTGAAACTGAAATTTTCCAATTAGTCTCCATGTTCACGGAGGGACTGGGGAACATTAGAGTTGTCAAGGTAGCCTCCTTGTGTCAGACTTGGTGTTCTTGTTGGGGTGAGTGTAGCAGGACTGAGTGAGGCAAGGGGAGGAACAATGCTCCAACCTGATGGCTGAGGCCATTCCATGTGTGAGAAAATGCCTAAGTCAATAATTGGTGTGCACCTAATTTAGTTCATAGTTTGTTGTTGGCATTAAAGTGAAATCTGGTATTCAGATTCTGTAGTTTCAAGATTTGAGGAGGTTTATTTTCAAGCATCCAATAGCAGAGAAACCGAATTAAGAATTAGATTAAACTGAGTTCTTATTAATTGACACAGACCCTTTGTGATGAGTGCATATAGAAGTAGCTAACGTAGTGTGACTTAACATTAGCATGTGACTTCCAATAGAGTTTTGAAATTGAACATCTCAAGGAGTGTAGTGGTGGCAGAAGTGAGGTGTTTGGTTGGTTTTGCTAAAAGAAGCAGCAGATTGGTGAATAAGATTATGAGTATTTCTAGGTTTTACATAAAAATAAGACCTTCAGTTTGTGTTGAGGCATCAAGTTTTTCTCTTTTTTCCTTCCAACTCATTTGCTCAGTATAAGATTGATACCAGTACATGTGAAAAAAAAACTATAAAGAAAAGGGTTCTTCAAGTATAAAGAACAGGGACACTTGATGATTTACTAATGACTTAGTAGATTGGGTGATGTGTTGCAGATACAGCATGTGGGAGTTGTTGGATGCCAAAATGATCCACAGTGAACACACATGTAGAAAATCTCTGTAACTTTAACAATTTCAGATCCAGCTTGAGGAGTTGGGGTTCAAGGTGCCACATCAGGAAGGGGCATTTTGCTCCAAGAAATGGGCGCACCCCTTAAATTAGTCAGTTCAAATGTGGCCCATGCTCAAGGACAGGAAGGTGTGATTATAGGTAAAGTAAGTGCAGGGACAAAAAGGGCAACTTTCAAGGAGCCTCAATCCTGCAATTGTCCAACTGCTATAAAGGTTTTACAAAGTACAGGAGAGCGAAGACTGCAAGAAAGGTGAGTGAACAAATATGGTACAGGGAGAAATTCTAACAGGTGAATTAGCAAGTAATACAAAAATAAACAGTAAGAGCTTCTTTAAATAGTTAGAAAGGAATAGAGAGGTGAAGTTGAACATAGGTGCCTTAAGGAATGAGGCTGGGACAATGGTAGCAGGGAACCAGAAAATAGCAGAAAAGTTAAATAAATATTTTGCATCAGTCTGCATTCTAAAAAATGTCAAGAGACAGATGGTTTGTGTGAGCTGGTAGTGATGGTGGACGGAGGGGTGCAGGAGGCAGGAAATACAATAACTAGCATTAGAGAAAGTGTACTAGGAAAACTAATGAAATTAAAGGTTGTTAGGTCCCCTGGACTTAGGATTTTAAAAGAATTAGGTGGGTGGGGGTTTCAATGGGAGATGGATGGGGAGTTTCAATGGGAGTTGGGT
>NC_057711.1:113477139-113547374 GCF_004010195.1 Chiloscyllium plagiosum | reverse complement strand
GATGGGAGGTGGGTGAAAGAGTTTTGATGGGTGATGGGTGAGGGTTTCGTTGGGAGGTGAGTGAAGGCGTTGGATGGCACGTGGATGAGGGACTGGATGACAAGTGGATGAGATTGGTTTGATGGTCTTTTTGTCTTCCCTTTTCTTATACAGTATTGTTTTCTTTACAATGTGCAATCTTAAGAGCGATCCTGTTAATTCATACCTGATTTGCTACAAGCATCGATTTCTTCTCCAGCGGTGTTGGTATGAGTTGACTTGCTGACTCCACTATATATCCAGAGTTGAAACCTTGGGAAAAAAACAAACTGTTTCTTTCATTTTTGTTTTCCAGCCTTCTCTGTCATCTTGACTGTTGTCAACAGGACAGTTGGATTGGAAACAATGTTGTGATGTTTTCTCCTTACCAGAACAGTCACTTCGGGAGGTGGCTCCAGTGATGGTGGTTGTACCATAGAATGGACAAGCGAGACAGAATGACTTGCCTGAATCAGGCTGATAATAATCTCTGGGACAAGGGTAGCAAGGCATTATACCAGAGCGTGAAACATGTCCTGCAGAACATGGCACTGGGCATTGGGAAGAAAAGGTAGCAATTCAAAATTCATTGTCCTTATTTTGTCACATTAAATCACAAGCAGCTCACTATTTGTGTCATCTTACATTGCTTTTAAGAGTCTTTACTTTTCAAAGTTTCAATTCAAATGAGGAACTATCACGGATCTGTCAGAACATTATTCATTAAATCGTACACAGCTTAAGCTGGATTTGTCTTGATACTGAAACACAATATATGGCAAGAATCTATAAATAAGCTGGATACTTATGGCTCAACTCCTGAATCCCATGAATAATAATAATAGTGCCTGGCAAAGTTCAAGTTTTGGAGTTTCAAGAATTGAAGTCAACTCTTAAAAGTCTTAAAACCCAAGATTGTGGATTCAATTCCTGCACTGGCTGCAGTTACCATGAAAAATTCTCCTTCTCAAACTCTACCTTTGCCTGAGGCATGGTGATCCTCAGGTTAAACACAACCAATTGTCTCTCTAATGAGAGAGCAGTCCAGTGGTGTGGTGAAACTATGGTGAATTTATCTTTATTAAATACAAACAAATATGCAGCTGGTCTGGTGGGTTTGGAAAACTGGGTTAAGTTCGGAATTCAAAACGTTTTGTAACTGCAACAGCACCCCTCTCTCCAGACCCATCAACCACCACCATCAGCCCAGTAATGTTTAGGGAACCTTTGGTATTGGCCTGCCTTTGCCTTCATTACCATGACAACAGCACTGCCAAAGGAGGTGGGCCCTTCAAAATTGAAGCACTGCGAGTAAAGGAGCCACAGTCAATATTGAAGTTTTTGAGCTGGCGGAGATATTTTCTGGAACTGTTTCTGCTGGTTTGGGATTTAAGGAGTCTGTGTAACATTTGCAGTATTGAATGAATAACACTGTGCCCAACTTAAACTTAAACCAACAAAGCTTCAACCAAGGTGATGAAATTATGGGGAAACTCAGATTCACATTTAGTTTTTCAATATTGATCATAAGCAGGGAAATGAAATTACTCGAAGGACAAAGAGACAAGAGGAACTTCTCTCATTCCATAATCAGTGGAGAGAATGGGATTGTCATGAGCAAATATTAAAGGTACATTCGCGTTCAAGCAAACACCTATGCATTAGCTGTGCGTTTGCCTGAGTTGAGATTATTTTCTAACTTGTGGAATCCAACTACTTGGCATGTTTCCTCCAAGATTCATTCTACAATGTTCTTTTAAACAGGGTGGCACAGTGGCTCAGCGGTTAGCACTGCTGCCTCACAGTACCAAGGACTCAGGTTCTCAATTCTACCCTCAGGCTGTGTGGAGTTTGTACATTCTTCTGTGCCTCTGGGTGCTCTGTTTTCCTCCCAGAATCCAAAGATGTACAGGTTAGGTGGACTGACCATGCTAAATTGCCCATGATTAGATTAGATTAGATTACAGTGTGGAAACAGGCCCTTCGGCCCAACAAGTCCACACTGACCCGCCGAAGCGAAACCCACCCATACCCCTACATTTACCCCTTACCTAACACTACGGGCAATTTAGTATGGCCAATTCACCTGACCCTGCACATCTTTGGACTGTGGGAGGAAACCGGAGCACCCGGAGGAAACCCACGCAGACACGGGGAGAATGTGCAAACTCCACACAGTCAGTCGCCTGAGGCGGGAATTGAACCCGGGTCTCTGGCGCTGTGAGGCAGCAGTGCTAACCACTGTGCCACCGTGCCGCCCATGATGTGCAGGGTTAGCCATAGGACATTCAGGGTTAAAGGATAGGGGGTAGGTCTGGGTTGGATGCTCTTTCCAGGGCCAGTATGGACTCAATGGGCTGAATGGCCTGCTTCCACACTGTAGGGGTTCGATATCAACATTTTGAGATATGTTTTCTTAACAGTATTGCACATAAACATAATGATTTTCCACTAAATGCCTCCCTATATTGTTTCAATACAGATATTCATGTACTTATTTTAAACTGAAGCAAAACACTCAGAAGTGCAGCAGCAGCAAAGGCACAGTAAAGTTTTTGAACTGGTAGAATGCCAGTCAGAATTTCTTTAAAATGAAGGTGATGTGGTTGCCTGATTTCAATAGACATTCTGCCAATGTTATCACTTGAATAAGTGCAACAAATGAAATGAGCATCTTCAACCAATAAATATATAAACAGTCATTTCACAAGTGGCTAGCCTCATTTAAAAAGTGGGGAGGGAGTGAGGTGTTGGTTGTATAAATATTCTAGGACTTTTTGAGATGTACCTCCGCACTCAGAATCTTCAATGGCTCCTCTTTTCACTGTGGTCAACTCGTCTGGGCACAGAAGGCACCTCTTTGCACTGTATGCTGGCTGAAAAGTTCCCAATGGACAAGATTCACACATCTCCAGGCCGTTTGAAGAGTATGTTCCAGGTTTGCATTGACCTAACACAGCAAGAGAACAGAAGTCAATGTATGGCAACATAGCTTGTAGAATGGGATACCTGAAATTTTCAAATTACTTGCAACTTGCATTGTGCCTGTCATGACTTCAGCATGACATAACAGCCATCAAGTCGTTGTCAATGTCGGAATGTTGAGAAATGCAACCTTCAGTTTATGCAAGATCTCACATGCTCCAGATGATCACAATGCCCAAGACTGACTGTGTGGAGTTTGCACGTTCTCCCCGTGTCTGCGTGGGTTTCCTCCGGGTGCTCCGGTTTCCTCCCACAGTACAAAGATGTGCAGGTCAGGTGAATTGGCCATGCTAAATTGTCCCATAGTGTTAGGTAAGGGGTAAATGTATGGGTGGGTTGCGCTTCGGCGGGGCGGTGTGGGCTTGTTGGGCCGAAGGGCCTGTTTCCACACTGTAAGTAATCTAATCTAATTGGCTGTACCCAATAATGTTAAGGCTCTCTCAAAGTAGCACAGTTGGAAATTAAAAGAGGTATTCAAACTTGAGGTTTACTTTCAAAGGAATTTGACAAAAAAAATAAAAATGCAGATCTTACAGGGTCTGTTTCTGTGGTGTATCACTCTATGACTCTGTGTTGAGGGAGTTGAGACTATCTTGAACTGTGTGCTTCAATTATCCTGGGTCCCAGGTGTTTGACTGCAGAGGACTGAATTCTTATTCCTGGGTCAGGAGAGTGGAGTTAAGACAATTCCTCTGGAAACCTGACCTGGAGAAAGTGTCCAGAAATGGGAATTTTTATCCTGGGATGGCTGGATTCTCTAGAATAGGTCACTTGGGAATGAGTGCAAAGGTGGGAGGATGCACAAGGCCTGATTCAACTCAGAGTTGAGGTTTAAGCATAAGCACTAACAGTTGTCTCACCCTCGGAACTCATGCCCATTCACCTTCCCTGCAACACAGTCTTTGTGACCCATCCTTGCCAACTTATTTCACTCTCTATGGGAGGGGATGTCATGTTTAGGATTTAAACATTTTGCCACTTGATGTACTGGTATATGACAGAAGTGGGTACTGCAGATACTGGCGATTAGAGTCAAGATTAGGGTGGTGCTGGAAAAGCATAGCAGGTCAGGCAGCATTCGAGGAGCAGAGAATTTGACGTTTCGGGCAGAAGCCCTTCATCAGGAATTCTAATGAAGTACTGGTATATGGCCCAAGCACTCCTGGGTTAGCTGCAGCGCAGTCAAATATTGAGTAACGTGAAACTCTCTCTACTTTTTGCCAATGTTAAGAGGAAGTTCATACCCAATGTTCAAGGAGTAAGACCAAAGAGCATGGGATTTATTGAGCAATTCAAACTTCCTCCCACCTCTCTGCAATATTGTAAATTGTGAATTCACCTACACAATGAGAAAGATTATACAATCAGATAGACAATATCCAGTTTAATTGGCTGACAATGGTGGATATGACAGCCTGGCTGAAGCTTAAATCCTACAACTTACTGTCCACCCAGGAAACAAATGGGCATATTCAGTGAGATCTGGAAAAGTAGTCTTGACTCCTCTTATAGACAGATGGGGAGAAAAGGCTAGTAGAACTGGTAAAGTTAGTTGGTTAACACATAATGACTGATGTGCACCGTCAACCCATACATTGTATATGACATACATATGCCATATGTTACAGGAAGCATTGTGGAACAAGTTTGAAGACATCAAGATTTAATAATCTGTTGAGACTAAACGCCATGGCCCACCATTGTCAGATCACTGAACTCCACAGAGTTCAAGAATTGGAGATGGACCTTTCGATTGCATCAACCTTTCAGCAGTTGATGGGCACCCTGTAGTCAATTCAAAGAGGGTTTTCAAAGAGCTAGCAAAAGACAAAAAGGGCTGAATGGCCTCCTTCTGTTCTGTGATGAATAT
The DNA here is from genome assembly GCF_004010195.1 of Chiloscyllium plagiosum. Lineage (NCBI taxonomy): Eukaryota > Metazoa > Chordata > Chondrichthyes > Orectolobiformes > Hemiscylliidae > Chiloscyllium > Chiloscyllium plagiosum. The sequence goes on along the minus strand of NC_057711.1, from coordinate 113,542,501 downwards.
GTCCTATCTTGTGTCCCTGACCTATAAGAACAAACCACTCATCATCAAGCTCATCTGACTGGAGACTCTGAAGATTGGAGCAGCGTCAGAGTTTGTGCATGTGAAATAAGAATTGCCCTTGGGTTGCCAACCCTCGAGGACTGTCCTGTAGTCAGCGAGAATTGAAAATTGATTTCAAGGACATACCTGGGAGAAAAATGTCATAATTGGCATGAAGAATAGATCCTTTTTCACTTTAGGTGATTAGAAATCTAAGTGTTGGAGGTTTCTTAAGAAAGGGTGTTCAACTGAAAATTAAGCTGGCAATGAAGAGTTTGATCTATTTTTAATTGGACATATTGTGCAACTAATGGGATGAGAGTTAGAAAGAGAACATATGTGATTAATCATCCAGAATGGAGGTGGACCTTTGCATTGCTTGCTGTTAAATGTGTACCCATGGTTAAAGCTTTATACAGGAAAACATCTGTAAAATGTCATCTCCCTCACCTTTGCATTCATCAGTGCTCCTGCCATGTAGGTATTCAGTTGAAGTGCCAGGGGGACACATCTTGCATTCCAGCTGTCCCTCTTCATCCTGATAGGACCCGATCCAGCAGCTTTCACAAGCATGATGTTCCAATGAGTAATATGTCCCCACTGGGCAATTCACTGCAAAATGTGGTTTTATTTTGCACAGGGAAGGGAGAAAGCATGAAGAACAATTGTAAATCAAGTCTTCCATTTATTTGAATAGTGTTCAAAGAAAATTTCTAAAAACATTTGCATTTATTTCATGTCCGCTGGACACCTTACAGCCAGTGAGGTACACATTAAAGTGCAGTTATGTCTGTAAAGGAGGAAACATGACAGACAATTGATGTACTGCAAGCCTTCAGATTGTGCTAATGACCAGATCATTGGTTTTTGAGATGCTGTTTGAGAGATAAACATTCCAGGGAAATCATTTTCTTTGAATTTCTATCATGGGCCCTTTTACATCCACTCAAGCAGATGGACAGGCCTTGTTTTGATGTCTTGTTTAAAACCAAGTGGTGCAGCATTCCACAACCAAACCTCTTTCCAATAGGCAGCTCTTTTAATTCTGGAACATCATCATTTCAGGCTCAAGGTACTGCACTCAATGACAATAAACGAATGGCAGTATAGTTCCAAGGATGATGTGCAACATAGAAGCCAATATGAAGGCAGTAGAGTTGCCATGCTGCTGTCTGCTGCCATTGTCCTTTGGGATGGCAGAGGTTTGGAAGATACTGTTGAAAGAGGCTTGTCATTTTGCTGTCGTGCATCTCTGGATGGTAAACACTATTGCCATTAAGCACTTGTAGAGAGAAATAAACTTCTAAGTTGGGGGACATGGCACTAAGTAATTAAGCATGCTTTGTCTTGGATGTTATCAAGTGTTTTGTATGTTGTTGGCTGCACTCATCCAGACAAGTGGGAATATTCCAGTGCATTCATGACTTGTAAACTGTAGATGATGGACAGACGTTAGAGGAGGCAGGAGTTACATAATCCTGATTCCAGCGTTACTGTGGAAATACTGAGCAGAGATGAACTACAATGGGATGTAGTGGAGGACAGTGGTGCAGTGGGGAAATTAATTGGGAGATTTAATTTAAAATGATAGAAAAGAAAATGGGCAGAAAGAAAAAGGATATGACAAACATGAAGACTTGAGGTCAAATTGACTAAATCCAGAAGATGCTCCTTTCCATCAACAGTATTTCAATTTAATTATAGTATTTACCCTCTGAATACTTACCACACATACGTTCCTTTAACACTGAGCCTGGTCTGCAGAACAAAGTTGCTTTGCTGCTCTCCAGTGATTTGCTGTCTGACTGAACCACCTCAGAGGCAAAAGAGAATTGGTAAAGTGGGTCGCTGTCCAATGCCCTCTTCAGTCGTCTCACAACATGGTCCAAAGTGTGAAAGAGTCGCTTTTGATTATCTGATTCTGCCGTTTCATTTTTGTTATCTGGCAATGCTACACTGGCTGCAAATTGGAAAGATAAGGAAAATATTGTCACTGCCTGATTTCATGTGCTCACACATATCATTGCTTACAGAAACAGCTTGAATCTGTAGATGACGTCTGTTGGACCTCAACTAGAGCATTGCACTCAATTCCTGGCACCACAATTTGGGAAGGGTGTGAAGACATTGGAGAGGGAGCAGAAAAGATGAATGAAAATAATTCCAGGGTTGGAGGACTTCAGTGACATGGATAAAGTGGAGAAACTGTTTTCTTAGAGGAGTTGAGAGGAGATTTGATGCAGGTATTCAAAATCATGAGGCATCTGAACAGTATACAGAAAGAAACTGTGTCCATTTTGAGAATGATAAAGAATCAAAGGACACTGATTTATGGTGAACAGCAGAGGAGCCAGATGGGGCATGAAGTCAAACCTGGTGGAATTAGGATCTGGAAAACATTGCCTCTGAATTTGGGAGTGGCAGCTTCAATTGAGGCCAAAGACAGAATCTGTAAGAATTGCAAGAAAAGAATTTGCAGGATGCTAATGGAAACACAAGGGTGTGAGAAACACTTACAGAGGCACAGACCCCATTCTCTAATGTCCTGCCTATACAATTCATCAACACATCTATCACTGGGATGCTCTACCTTTTATGTTAATCGAGACACAAGACTTTATTATCCAATCGGACATTTCTTCAGCTTCAATCAAGTTGTCACTTCCCCCAATTATGATATGATTATAACTAGTAAACAAGACTGTTCAAAGAATTTAAACAATGAATGCATCCCTTTGTCATAGGGTCAATTCACCAAAACTTATCAGCAGCAGCCCCTCTGGCGATTAAATCTTTCCTTATCTGAGACTCTTGGATAATTCTGGATAGTGTGTGAACCAACCCCTGTTGCATACCTACCACTGATATTAAATGCCAGGTGGATTTTCTGGTCTGTCTCTGGAACGTTGAAGCTAACTCTCTGCTTAGATTGCGTCTTTGTCTTCAGAGAAGGCAGATCAGGAGCTGCAGTTAAAGCCTTCTGTCTGTGTGACCGTTTCTGTAATCTGGAGGCTTTCACTGGCTCATAAGAGTATTCCATTTCGCTCAGTGGCTCATAATTATCTCCCCATATTTCTGGTCCTGATGGCAACAGAATGTTTTCCTAGTTAGTGATGATCACTGCTTATTGCTAGAATCAAGAAAACATTAATTTTGAGGAGAAATTTGCAATAGAGCTATTTAGTAACATGCCTAACATTTAAAGAAAATCCAATGGGACTAGTTGAGGAAAGGCTGTTAGAAGAGGAAGTAGTCTCAGCTCAAGTTAACTAAACCTGGATAATGTAGCAACAGAGGTGGCCATTCAGCCCCTGGAAAAAGTGAGGACTGCAGATGCTGGAGTACCAGAGTTGAAAAATGTGGTGCTGGAAAAACACAGCAGGCCAGGCAGCATCCGAGGAGCAGGAGAATCGACGTTTCGGGCATAAGCCCTTCTACAGGAATGAGGCTGGTGTGCCAACCTATCGTATTCCCAGCGCCCCTCCCCCAAATTCCCTCCCCCCTACCTTTTATCTCATTCAGCCCCTGGAGTCTGTACCACATTCAACTCAGTCATAACTGTCATCCATCCAAAGCGAGTCTTGATTCTGGAATTTCTAATATAATTAGCAACAAAAATATGAGTTTTGAAATTTTCAATCAACAACCAATCTCAATAGCTTCTGGATCTGGAAGAAAATTCAAGATTTCCGCTCTTCTCCTTTCACCTGAAGAAAGAGGTCTTCTCTGTCAATCCTATCAACTCCCTTAATCAGTGCCAAGGACCCGGGTTTGAGTCCCACCTCGGGCGACTATCTGTGTGGAATTTGCATGTTCTCCCCAGGTCTGTGTGGGTTTCCTCCGGGTGCTCCAGTTTCCTCCCACAATCCAAAGATGTGCAGGTCAGGTGAATTGGCCATATTAAATTGCCCATAATGTTAGGCGCGTTAGTGAGGGATAAATATAGGGTAGGGGAATGGGTCTGGGTGGGTTACTCTTCGGAGGGTCGGTGTGGACTTGTTGGGCTGAAGAGCCTGTTTCCATTAGGGAATCTTTGCTAATCTTAAGCACCTTAATTAGATCATTCTTTGATTTTCTACACATAAAGGAATACAAGTCTAGTATATCAACCTGTCCTTAAAGTTTCACTCTTTTAACTCCAGTGTCATTTTAGTGAATCTACGCCACCCTCATCTCAGGATAATTGAACCTTTCTGAGATTTTCCACTCAATACTGAAGACAGTATTCCCAATGGGCTCTAACCAGGGCTTTTAATAGCTGTAGAAATCTTCAAATTAGTAAGTAACCCCTTTCAGATCGTGAAACCATAAGCTATTTAATTCATTTCCACATATCCAGTCTGTTAGGATCCAATCCTAAGTGAGACAGGGGGACTGGCAGCTTTCAGGTCCCTTCTCCAGTTCCTCTCTGGAAACCAGTCATTAAGAGCAGGGTCTAGGTGCACCCATTTCAATCCCCAATAGGGCAAATTTGTATCTGTCTGCCATTTCCCCTCCAACTCCTTACTGGAGCTTAGGAAACTAGAAGCTGTGGTGGGGGGGTAAGGGAGATGCAGGAGGATGCGGGGAGCTGCATCTCAGTCTTTTATTATGTACAACTTTGGTCTCCTTAGCTAGGGAGGAATAGAGTTGTCTTAGAGGAAGTGCAAATTTATTTTTAATTCTCTTGAGGGGACATGGGTGTTGCTAGCTGACCAGCATTGCTTGCTCAATCCTAGTCATCCTTGAGAAGGTGGTGATGAGCTGCCTTCTTGAATCATTGTAGTACACATGCAACTAAGGTCAACTAAGATTAACTGGATTGCTTCCTGGCATGAGGGGATTTATCTCGTGAGGAAACATAGTGTGGACTGAGTCAGTGTACCCGAAAGCTTATGAAAATGAGAGGTGATCGCATTGAAATGTCTAAAACTGTTCATGGGTTAAACAGAGAGGTGCTTCCTCCAGTTGCAGATTGTAGAATGTGCTCACTGACTCAGATATCAGCCATTTAGATTGGGATGGGCAGACTTACCTTGATTCAGAGATTTGGAATATTTGGAACTCTTTACTTTAGAGGGCTGTGGATTCTTAGTTGTATATTCAAGGCTGAGATCGCTAGACTTTTTGGACACTTTTGTGACAGTGGAGGGGTATGAGGATACCACAGCAAAGTGAATTATGGTGTGCATCTGCCATGGTCTTGTTGAATGGCAGAGCAGGTTTGAAGAGCTAAATGGCCTACTCCTGTTTGCTACATTCCTGTTTTCTTGTTAACCAATCTGAAACACAGACACAAAGCCCAAAATGATGCTTCAGCCCCATTCCCATTTTCCACCTCTCTCCCCATCACCTTACATCTTGGGTTGGGACACTGGGCAATGCATGCATTATAAAGGAGACAAGTCAGATATCATACCAATGATGGCAAAACCATTGTCATAGTTATAATTGTACTCCAGGCACTGTGCTTTGGGTGAATCTTCCACATTACATTCAACATCATTATCGTCACTACACAGGGAAGGAACCTAAAGATGTTTTAAAAAGAAAAGACAATGTCACTTCAGTACCTCAGAACAATCAGGGCTGTCAAGAAATCTGCCAGTGACTGTATTAATGTCACAGGATAGTATACATGAACATAAACCTCTTCAATAATCACAGTGTTTACAGGTTGGGCATAATTTAGTCACAACCTCCACCAGGCCCATAACCCTCTGCATCCCTCCAATTCTAGCCTCTAGCCCATCATCAGCTTTCATTGCTCCACCATGTGTGGCTGTGTTTTCAGTTTCCTAAACCCTAAGCTCAGGGATTCCCTCGTTAAACATCCTTCTCTCTCTACCTCTCTCTTCTCCTTTAAGATGCTCCTTTAAGTTTATTTTGTTCCTTTGAATTTCTCTTTATGAGATATTTGGCTCTATTCGAAGCCTTCTATACAGGCAAGGATAGAATATAGATAATTTTCCAACACCACATGACTTTGCTGTACTGATATGAGGGTTTTTACCGTATCAGCTAAGGCATTGCCGAAAGTCCTCTCGAAGTTATCCAACAGGGTGAAGTCATCACATCGATTTACATTGTACTGTACCTCAAATTTCTTCTGGCCGTTATTCCCAAAGCGTTCCACTGCAATGGGTCAAAAAGAAAGAGGGTGCTCAGTTCAAGAGCTCGAGTCAGCTTGAAAATTTTGCCCTGAGAGTGAGGAACCTGACATGCGGATCATGCCCAGAGCCTGACCTCATGCATTTTGATGGTGTCCTTTGGCTCAGTTTAACTGGAGCTGGTCAATTGGTAGGTAGCCATGATGTGGAGGTGCTGGTGTCAGACTGGGGTGGACAAAGTAAAGAAAAACTTCTTGGATTATAACCTGGTGTATGATTAGTAGATAATGAAAGTATTTTCTGATCCCTATTATGAAGAACTAATCAGGATGTGAGGAAGACTAGCAGCCCTGCTCTCTGGCTGCAATTTCAGTAAAACCGCAGGGACCTTAGAGGGACAAAAGGCAAATAAAATTGACAGAAGGGAGGAGGAAGGGAACCAGAATGATTTAGATAACTCACAACACTCAGTGCTTGAATGGTAACCACTGCAATGACAGGCTGAGCCAGTTGTCTGACTATTTACTGATCCCATGCAAATCTGCTGGTTCCTCCTGTCACGGGTAATGTAACTTATTTTACTGTTTGATTTGCCTCACAGCAATGCAGAGAAAATACTAGTTTCGAAGCGTACAGGCAATGCAGTGCTTTTGACTGCCTTCCAGCTCCTCTTCTGGTGGCTTTTCTCTGAGTCAACATCTAGGCCTAACTTATAGAACATAGAACATAGAACATTACAGCCCTCGATGTTGCGCCGACCAGTCATACCAATCTGAAGCCCATCTAACCTACACTATTCCATATATGTCCATATGCTTGTCCAATGACAACTAAAATGTACTTAAAGTTGGCGAATCTACTACCGTTGCAGGCAAAGCATTCCATACCCTTACTACTCTCTGAGCAAAGAAACTACCTCTGATATCTGTCCTATATCTATCACCCCTCAATTTAAAGCTATGCCCCCTTGTGCCCACCGTCACCATACTTGGATAAAGGCTCTCCCTGTCCACCCTATCTAACACTACACAATACTCCAAGTGCAGCTGCACTAGAGTTTTGTACAGCCGTAGCATAACCTCATGGTTCCGGAACTCGATCCCTCTATTAATAAAAGCTAAAACGCTGAATGCCTTCTTTACAACCCTATCAACCTGGGTGGCAACTTTCAAGGATCTGTGTACATGGACACTGAGATCTCTCTGCTCATCTACACTACCAAGAATCTTACCATTAGCCCAGTACTTTGCATTCTGGTTACTCCGACCAAAGTGAATCACCTCACACTTGTCCGCATTAAACTCCATTAGCCCAGCTCTGCAGCTTATCTATGTATCACAGTATTATGAAGCACAGTGAGCTGAGTTTCACATAATTAAACAGCTAAATGTTGCCTTCAGTGAGCTGGCCAGCCATATACACCACGATGGGACCCGCAACCTCCAGGAAAGATGCAGATATATTGAGCCCAATGGCTTCATCATTTTCCTTAGTCAGCTTCGCATCCAGTGTCTGATAGGTGGCTTTTGGTTCTGCAATGCTACCCCTGGTAAATGTCCAGGGGCATGCTGCTTTGACATGTTTCTCGTCATTTCCCAGAATTCCCTGACCCACCACATCCAAACCCAACTCCATTGTGCCAGTCACATTCTCGCTTGTTCAACCAACAGCAGCAGGAAATGGAGGCAGAAAGGTTACCTGTTGAAGATCTAATTTGCAGTCAATGTGGACAGCAGAACCAGGGTGGCATTGCTCTGTATTTAAGATAGGAGTCTTGCTCCTGATCACCAAACATTAATTCACGCTGAGGCTTTACGTGAAAATCTAGTGCAATTACAGTATCAGCAGCAATTGCCCAATCTGCACAAAATCACTCAAATAAAAGTGAAGTACTGTGGGTGCTGGAAATCTGAAATAAAAGCTGAAAGTACTGAAGAAACTCAGTCTTGCAACATCCATGGTGAGAACAACAGCGTTAACATTTTGAGTCTGATGTAATTCTTCTTCAGAACTGAATGGAAAATGATGCTTTATATGCTATTGGCAGAGGAGGAGGAGGAGCAAATGGTATAGACAGTGAGTGTGCCCAGAGCAAAAGACAAAGGGAGTCCTAACAGTGATAGAGGAGAGCTATAGATGAAGAATAGGCATTAATGGTAGGTGTGAATGGTAGAAAATAGGTCAGCTCTGCTGATAGCAAACCCGCGCAAACAAGGCATATAAGGGAAGGGAGAAGAAGGTATATTCAACTGGAGGACAGTGTTCATGCTCTGAAGTTAATGAACTGTAAAGGCTGGAAAGTGCCTTAGTAGAACATGAGATGCTATTCTCCAGCTTGTGTGGGGCTTTATCGGAGCACTGCAGCAGAAATGTTGGTGTGAAAGCAAGATGGTATATCTCAAGGCAAGCAACTGGAACTCAGGGTCATTCATACAGACAGAGTACAGATGTCCCACAAAGCTTTCGGTCTCATTCTGCTTTGACAACGTAGCACAAAGGTAGCAATGTTAGTTTCGCTGAGTTGAGATGGCGGGAGTGGGACTACTCACTTTCTATTTTGCCTCCCTATGAAAACTGTGAAATCTAATCCACTATCAATACTTTTCCAATGACAAATGATAGAGCTGAAATGAATTTTAAGTTTGAGATGTTCACCCATCCTTTTGGGATTACTATTGTTTACTATTAACACTGCTGGTAAAACCATTTGGCCAACTATGTTGTGCACATTATGAAAGGAATGTTCGATCAATAGAAAGTTCTGTCTAGCGAATGTCACTTACCAGAACAATCAGGCCTCACAGATGAGGCAGCTGGAATCCACAAGCCATCGTGAGCACAATAATAATTCTCAATGGATTCGACAGCAAGTCCATATCCATCGAAGCAGAACAGAGTGCAGTTCACACGCAGGTCATCAGCAACACAAGAGAAGCCTCCATTCAGAGGAGTGAACGGTACTCCGCAAACTGTGTCTAGTGAAGAAAATAGGTGTATCAGGGATTGACATTCCAGAGTCTTTACCATGTATTTTCACTACTCATCTGAATAGGTGCAGCTGCAGTGACACTGAAGAAGCTCAAAAATTGGGTCTTTGTTCTTGCTTCTGGTCTTACTACCCACCAAGTCAATTTCCAATGTACTGTGCTTGCAGTATGCAGGATTAACACTGCTGCAACTGACTGTCATTACTTTGATACTTGCTCTCTACCACTGAGAGGGACAAAGGCTACAAAGTCATGGCAGCTCAATCATCTCCAAGTTTATTCTTCAAGTCATATGCCATCCTGACATGGATATTGGCCTCATACCATCACTGGGTCTGAACCCTGGAATTCCCTATCCACTGTGGAATCCTCATCCAGAGAAGGTTCAGAGAAGCTTTCTTCCTCAATATCGCAGGGAAATCAGTGAACCAGGCGATCAATGTGATCACACCAAACATCACACACAGCCTGAAAAAACATTAATTACATTTAGGTGGCACCTGAAATGTCAATTAAGGGTTCTTTTAGGTGAAAAGACAGCATCAGTGAGAAATGTTTTACTTTGTTATCTTTATTGAGTTTATGTCAAGTATTGAGACCCAAAATGACTCAGAGGGGAAGCAAAATGTGAGCACCTCCTCTAGAGAAGGACTGCAGCAGTTCAAGAGGGCAGCTTGGACAGAGGGTTGTCTTGTAAGTGGGGATTGAGTAGGCTGGCTGTGTTTTCTGTGCTGTTTGAAAGAGCTAGAGATGATCTCATTCAAATTCTAAGATTGTACAGAGTAGACACTGAGAGGCAGTCTTCCCTTCCCAAGACAACCCTCTCATCCCTGGAATCCCTGCAAGGAGACCAAAACTACAAAGAACTCCAGATGTCATAGTATTCCTACATTGTGGAAAGAAGCCATTTGGCCCACTGAGTTTGTACCAACCCTCCAAAGAGCATTGCATTTGTCCCTGTAGCCCCCCATTTACCACAGCTAAGCCACTTAGCCTGCACACCCCTGGACATTTCGGGGCAATTTAGCATGGTCAATCCACCAAACTTACACATCTTTGGACTGTGGGAGGAAACCAGAATACTCAGAACAAACTAACACAGACATGAAGAGAAACTCCACGCAGACAGTCACCTGAGACTGGAATCGAATCGAGGTTTTGATGTTGTGAAGTTGCAGTGCTAACCACTGAGCCACCATGTCATCCATTAAAGATGGCCCCATGATAGGCCTATATAATTGTAGTAAAGATTTTCTTACATTTATGTTCCAAGCTGTTGTAATTAAGGTCAACAATATGTGTTTTGCTTCCTAATTCTGTGTTGTAACTATATGAAACTATGAGTAGTGTACATGGGCCCGCAGATTCATCACTTTATAGAAAATGTTATGCTTTTCTGTTCTTCTAACTGTTGTTCTAACAGGTTGTTCTGATATAATACGTGATTCATTAATGTGAATTCACTGTTATGCGATGGATGAATTGGGGACACAGTTTCTAAAGTGCGAATTTTAAAAACATGTATTGACTGTAATAGGATTACATCACCAACACTTTAAATACTGTCTCTAATGTGCAATTTTTCTATAATGCGGAGTTGCACAAGAACAACCGATACTATAAATTTCCCCATATTATTCTCTACCCACTACCTAGTTTCACTTAACCCATCCACATCTCTTTGCTGCCTTTTTATGTTCTCATCAGTTTATCCTTACCTTCCCCCCACCTTACTAGTTTAAATCCTCCCGAGCAGCTCTAGCAAATCTCCCTGCCAGTATATTAGTCCCCTTCCAATTTAGATGCAATCCGTTCTTCTTGTACAGGTCACATCTACCCCAAAAGAAATTCCAATGATCCAAAAATGTGAATCATTGGAATTCTCTCATACACCAGCTCCTCAGCCATGCATTCATCTGCTCTATCCTTGTATTTTTGCCCTCATGAGCTCGTAGCACTGGAAGTATTCCAGATATTACTACTCTCGAGGACCTCCTTTTTAAATTCATGCCTAACTCTCTGTAATCTCCCTTCAGAATCTCAAACTTTTCCTCCCTATGTTGTTGTTTCCAATGTGTACAATGACTTCCTGCTGGTTCCTCTCCCCCTTGAGGACATTCTGGACCCTCTCTGAGACATCCTTGATCCTGGCACCAGGGAAGCAACGCACATTCTGATTTTTTGTTGCTGGCCACAGAAACATCTATCTGTACCTCAGACTAGGGAATCCCCTAATACAATTGATCTCTTGGAACCCAATGTACCTCCCCGCCCCGCATTGTATTAGAGCCAATCTCAATACCAGAAACTTGGCTATTCATGCTACATTCCCTTGAGAATCCATCACCCCCTGCATTTTCCAAAATAACATACTTGTTTGAAATGGAGATATCCACAGAAGACTCCTGCACTACCTGCCTACCTCTCTTACCTTTCCTGGAGTTAACCCATCTCTGTGACTGTAACTGCGACTTCCCCCCCTTCCTATAACTGCCATCCATCACATCCCCTTGCTCTTGCAAATTCCTCACTACCTGCCTACCTCTCTTACCTTTCCTGGAGTTAACCCATCTCTGTGACTGTAACTGCGACTTCCCCCCCCTTCCTATAACTGCCATCCATCACATCCCCTTGCTCTTGCAAATTCCTCATTGCCTCTAAGTGTCTCTCCAACTGATCCATTCAATCTGATAGGATTCACAACAAATGGCATTTATTGCAGATATAATCCTCAGTGACCCGTAAACTCTCCCTCAACTCCAACATCCTACAAGAAGAGCATGTCACTCTACTAAAGGTCATTTTTGCTTCTTTCAATCAACAGACCCAGAAAATAGCACTATCTTATTCCTCTATAAATACTGTTCCAGGTTAAATTAATACTTATGGCTTATATTTTTAAGTTTAATCAAGAAACATATCTCAATAAAACATATAATCAAGAAAGAACCCACTCTACTCATTACTACAGACTTATTGTAAGGCCACGCTTAAAATATCCACTTATCTGTTTCTGTGCTGTGACCTCTCCCAAACAGGTTCTTCCAAGATCAGTTATGAATTTCACTGTTTGTTAATTTTCCCAGAAGCACTCCGATGTCCAGCGATACATAAATTCAACAGCAAAGGTAGTAACTGTGTGGGTTCACTACTCTGTCAGTTAGCAATGTGGGTTTCTTTCTCTCTCTCACTCCTGCACTGACCTCACCATGTGCTTCCTTTGTCTGTTCCTCTCCCTTTTAAAACTGCTGTTGTTTTGACTTTTTTTAACAATGCAATGCAACAGCATATAAAACAGTAATTGCTGCTCCTGGAATTCAAGGAGATCACCTCCAACACCTAAAATACCTCAAAAAAAGGAGCAGTTGTAACAGCCAGAAATTTTTCCTGTCCTGCATCTTGGATTATCTGTCTTCGGATTTGGTTCACATCTCAACATAGTGTCAAAATCAAATCTAACCCCCTCAGTTTTTGAAGCTGTGGATAATGATGAGTACATTTAGGCTGTCTAATCAACCACAGAATCTTACAGTGAGCCATTCAGCCCATCAGTGCCCATGGTCCCTCTTTGAAAGACCAATCCCATTTGTCCCAGTTCAGTCCCCTGCTCTTTTCCCATAGAGCTGCAAATTTCTCTTTTTAAAGAAGCCATCCAATTTCTTTTAGATTACAGAATCTGCTTTCATCACCCTTTCAGGCAATGCATTCCTGATCACAATAATTCACTGTGCAAAAAAGGAAAACAAAATCTCCTCATTTCCCGGCTGCTCTTTCATCACTTTCCTTCAATTGGTGTCCTCAGGTTAGTTAATTGATGCAAAAAAATTTACAAAGGTAAAATACAAATGTTTTGAGTTGGTGAGCAATAGCATTATCTTGTACCTCTGATGATGATTCGAATGTCACAGATCCTGTTATTGCCGGAAGGATCCGTCGCAGTGTAACGAACAACTGTCTCACCACGTGGGAAAAAATCTCCAAGTGAATGGGTCTTCTGAATCGTCACTGGAGAACCTAAGAACAAGGACATGGAGGGATTTCAGAAGTAGAGTACGTAACTTATTGCTTGTGACAAGGCAACACATTGGTAATGGCTGAATTCATTCATCTATCTCTAGGATTGACATTTGACTTCTCACCCTGGCTGGTAACCCGGAGAATGGATTGCCTACCCTATATAGAACTTAAAGCATGCAGAGACCGCATGGGCCCAGTGCCAACCTGACTGGAAGTTCCCTCCTTGGAAGGAGATTTGCAATTAGATTTATAATAGGGTGGTTTGTCATGCATTCCTTGATACACAGCCAGAGAGAGACATCAAATCCAAAATTAAACCATTGTCAATTAAATGATCTTACATTTAGAGACTTAGATACATGTAACCCGATTCCCATCTGAAAGCTGTTCGTGTTGTCAATCATAATACCTGAATTATCTGAAAACTGTGGTTCCTCCCAAGTAGCCTGATACGTCTCCTCATGTGTCAAGATGGGCGATGGTGAACGACACCTGTCAATCACAGGGGGTTCAGTATCTAAAGGAATGTAAACAAAGCATTCCCTAAGTAAACTCTTCACTGAGTTGTTAGTCAATTGTAAATAATGGTTCATTGGAATTGGGCAGATTGCGCAGCACAGAGACAGAACGTTTTTAATACTCAGCTCCCAGTTTCCTTTCAGCAAGTGTATTCGTGAAAAAACTCTTCAACTTTGATGGAATAGCATGCAATATTCCAAAAGTCAGGCATGCTGTCCCATTGTAATTATCTAACAGGATGATCCAACATTATCCCCTATCTGGTCGAATTCATTTTATATTATAGTATGAAACTATAAAACAAAATGTAAAACATAAAAGAATATTATAAATATTTTGCCAATCTTTAAACATTTTTTCTCAAACTTCCATTCCCACTGCCACCTGGATTCTTTCGTCCAACAGTGGTTTGCCCTCAGCTGAAGGGCTGCTTATAGGTACCATAAATGGTCTGGGCCTAAAGATATTTCTGTAGAACCTATCTTCGGAGGGGCGGTCTTGTGGCATCACCTTTGTCTCTGAGCCACGGGCTCCAGTTTCAAGTCCAACTCCAGGACTTGATGGCAATGGGAAGCGTTTTCATATTATGGCCATTACCCCAAAAATGCTTCTGAATATAGGACTGTGAGAGCAGGAGAATTTCAGAAGCATTTCCTGCCAGTGATCCCCTCAAATTATAGCCTCTGGTCTCAGATTAGTGACTTGTTTCCAGGAAATATCAAGCAACAAAAACAAACATAGGAATCTGCATAGTCTGCCTCTAGGTTGGGGAAGTCTCTAAGTCTATCCCACGAAGCATTTGGGGTCAGGCGGACAAATAATGGATGGACCTTACTTCCCCCAGCAGAGTGGGACAACAGGAAATTCTGACAAAGAAAGTTACTGAAGCATGTCTGAAAAATACCCGAGATATTTTTGTGTCATGCAAGCCCGAAATATCTCACTTCGCCCTGCCTTGATCAATTCCCACAATTTCTACCCATAGGTTTCATATTTACTGTACAGGGAGGGTCCTTTCCACCAGGGTTCAAAGCCCCAGTTGTCTAACAGTATATATTGGCATTTCATCTTGCAACTGAAATTTCTATGATCCATTTGAGGTCAGTTAATTCAACAAGATTTGAAATACTTTAACTCAAGAAAAGTGCACAATTGTTCCCAATGCTACATTAGCTCAGAATAATTTATTAACAGTATTTAGAAGAATTTGAAATTTACAGGATCAGGAAGGGGGAGTTATGGTATTACCGAACCACCTGAATCAATCAGACTGATGTAATCTTCATGGCATATTTAATCCCAAGATAAGCCAACGATCGTATAATCATGCTGTCACTCAGACTGCCTATCTCCAGTGGTGTAGCACTGCTTAACTCTACCCTTGTCTTGGCTCATCTTCTTCATGAAAACCTCAGCCATTTCTTTTGTTTCTATCTTTAGACTTGACTATACAAACACAATCCTGACTGGTCTCTCATGTTGTACCTTCACCAAACTTGAGGTCATCCAATATTCTTCCTAAGTCCTTATTCGCACTGAATCCCATTAACTTGTAACCCCTGTGGATGCTGATCTCCTTAAAATTCCCAGTGGTGTTTTCAAATCCCTCTGTATCACTATAAGCTCTCATATTTTTTCTTTATTCTGTAACAGGACGAGGGCGTCACTGGCTAGGCAGCATTTATTGCCCATCCCTAGTTGAGAGTCAACCACTTTGTTTGTAGGTCTGGAGTCACATGTAGGCCAGACCAGTTAAGGATGGCAGACTTCCTTCCCTAAAGGACATTCGTGAACCAGATGGGATTTTCTGACAATTGGCAATGGATTTATAGTAGACATTGGATCCTTAATTCCAGATATTTACCGAATTCAAATTCTACCATCTGCCGTGGTGGGGTTTGAACCGGGATCCCCGGAACATTACCTGCGTCTCTGGATTAACAGTCTAGTGATAATACCATGAGGTCATTGCTTCCCCACGATATGCCTCTGAGATATCTATTCACCTCCAATTCTTGTTCCTAGCATATTCCTGATTTTAATCACTCCACCAGTGGTGGCTGTGTCATCAGCTTTTTGAAATCAAAGCATTGGAATTCCTTCGAAAAATCCTTTGTACTTGTATGATTCATTCCTCCCATTACAACGCTCCTTAAAGCGTCCCTTTTTGACCAAGATATCAATCACCTGGCCTGATATCTCCTTCAAAAATATACATATCTAAATTAGTGCAGGGCTTTGAGGGCTCTGTGTCAGATAACAACCGTTATCTTTAAGGTCATGGAGAAGAAAGAAGCCATAATTTCAAGATACATAGCCATTTGAGATCACTTTGATAACATTACTCTACTTCTTTGCCTTTTGAAAATATGTTGCTGGAAAAGCGCAGCAGGTCAGGCAGCATCCAAGGAGCAGGAGAATCAATGTTTCGGGCATGAGCCCTTCTTCAGGAATCAACACATTCCAGCAACACATTTTCAGCTCTGATCTCCAGCATCTGCAGTCCTCACTTTCTCCTAGAAGTTCTTTGCCTGTTGCTCAACTTCCTTAAACAAAAAATTACTAGGGATTGGAACATTACCTAAATCACAGAAGCCAGAGGATTCTTGGCTAAGGTCCAGTTTACTCACTCCTATCAAGTGTTACTCACCAATAACCTTTATAATAAAGGAGCAATTTGCTTTGTTTCCACTCTTGTCTACTGCCGTGTAGGTGATGGTGATTTCTCCAATTGGGAAGAGATGAGGTGGAACCACGGCAGGAGTCACTTGTAAAGACACCTTATGATGCAGAGGAAAGATTACTGTGAGTGATAAAGTTTGTAAATTCAATCATGGGTTAACAATGAGAGAAAAACCTTCCAATTCTTCTACTAAATAACGGCTGTAGAATTTTCAGTGCCCAACTGAGAAAAGGGACAAATGGAAACTTGGTTGAATATTGTGTATGAGTATGGCACCTCTGGTAGTGCAGCACGCCCCTAGTATTGTCAGCCTAGAGTTTGTGTTCAAGTGTCTGGACTGAGAAATAACTCAACAATGTTCTAACTCAAGCGACATGAGTTTTATTCACCAAGACCCAGCTGATACCAGATATTGAACACAGTTTCGAGATCAAACTTCAACCAGAAGTCCAGCACTCACCTCATCAGCTGAATTGTCATTTGTTTTTGGTGGCTGCCAGTTAACATTTGCTGTTTTCTGATGTTCTGCAGTCGCCACCTTGACTTCCTCTGGACAGTAGATTTGAGGAGCTTCGATATCTAATTGATATAACCATATGGAAAAAAATCATCTCACCAATTAAATTTAAACAACACTGTGGAAAATGATCCTTTTTAATGCAATACGATTCACTCAGTAGGAAGCTGAATGGCAATCAAATGGCAAGTACAAATTGTGTTTCTACAAAACATCTACCCCAGACAGGAATGTATGAAACAACTGATATCAACAGTAAGTTTGGAGCCATTTGAAGACAGAGGATCAGTGAGTCGTGCTGAGGACACATAGGGCTGCATGATAACGGATGCATTTATGATAGCTTTCTCCACATTACATGCAATTGTCCCTTTGCTTCAGTGAAATAGATGTCTACATGTCTTTCTTTTTCTTCCTTTACAGCTTCTTTTTTCCCTACTTTTTCTTTAATCTACTTATCTTCTGTGGACAAATCAAGCCAGCCTGGTGAACAGTGAGAGCGCATGGGGGAGAGTGAGAGTCCAAGCCCAACATGGATTGAGCCCAGCGTGGGGGAGATCGAGCCCAATGCGGGGGAGATCAAGACCAGCGTGGGGGAGATCGAGCCCAATGCGGGGGAGATCAAGCCCAGCGTGGGGGAGATTGAGCCCAGCGTGGGGGAGATCGAGCCCAGCGTGGGGGAGATCGAGCCCAGCGTGGGGGAGATCGAGCCCAGTGTGGGGGAGATCGAGCCCAACATGGAGGAGATTGAGCCCAGCGTGGGGGAGATCGAGCCCAGCGTGGGGGAGATCGAGCCCAGTGTGGGGGAGATCAAGCCCAACATGGAGGAGATTGAGCCCATGTGGGGGAGATCGAGCCCAGTGTGGGGGAGATCAAGCCCAACATGGAGGAGATTGAGCCCAGCACGGGGAGATCGAGCCCAGCGTGGGGGAGATCGAGCCCAGTGTGGGGGAGATCGAGCCCAGTGTGGGGGAGATTGAGCCCATTGTGGGGGAGACTGAGCCCAGCATGGGGGAGATCGAGCTCTGTGTGGTGAAATTGAGCCCAGTGTGGGGGAGATCAAGCCCAGCGTGGGGAGATCGAGCCCAATGTGGGGGAGATTGACCCCATTGTGGGGGAGACTGAGCCCAGTGTGAAGGAGATTGAGCCCAATGTGGAGGAAATCAAGCTCAGCACAAAGGAGATAGAACCTTTTTGGGAGTGTGAGCCCAATGTAATGATGAATTTTTAACTTTATTTCTTTATTTTTCTCCTTTTTACCTGAGATTTGTACCCAGGTACCTTTGTACCTAGGATGGCACTG
Organism: Chiloscyllium plagiosum; assembly: GCF_004010195.1. Lineage (NCBI taxonomy): Eukaryota > Metazoa > Chordata > Chondrichthyes > Orectolobiformes > Hemiscylliidae > Chiloscyllium > Chiloscyllium plagiosum. The sequence goes on along the minus strand of NC_057711.1, from coordinate 113,524,347 downwards.
TAAATGGCAGCATTGTACACTTTTCACTGTACTCCTATATCCCTGTACTTCAGTACACAGGACAATAAAACCTAATTCTAATTCTGTATGTAAAAGAAATGGAATGCAGTAAGTTACAAGCTCTGACAAGTCCAAGCAACCTGACTGATGTCAAGAGACTAATAAAAGAAGGATTTGCAATTATATAGCCTCTCATGGCCTCAGAAAATCTCAAAGGCTCTATAGCAAATTAAGTATTTTTAAGACAGAGGTCAGATTTTAAATCCCTCCACTGCCTGCTCATACTGGGTGTGTGCTGTGTGATGAGGGTGGGTTTGTGTAATTGGGGTGGTGCAAGTGAAGATCCTGTTACATTCGAAACTCTTACCACGTCAACCCCCTGATTGTCAGAAGTCTTCTCACTGAAGGCCATTTGTGGGTCTTAATTGGCTAATTAAAGGCCACTTCAGCTTCTGACCATGATACCCTGGTATCCTGCTAGGAGGGTGGGGTGCATGCACAGTATTGGGGGTTAACCTGGGCTGGCTGTCTGTTGGGTGGGGAGGCCTCTGCTGATCATGGACCCTGTGGCCCACAAAGAGGGTCCAACTCCTACAGTAGCAACGGTCACATCCGCACCCCAGAGAGAGAGAGACAGAGACCCTCTTTCCCTCCACAGTGAGGCCTGGCCTGACAGGTCGAGACAATCCCCTCTCATCTTGTCATCTGTGGCCTCATGTTGATGCTCCAGAGCCAGCTGTGGTCTCAATAGTGCTCTGCATGGTGCCACAGTGATGGAAGAGCTGTCTGCCCTCGGAGGTAGGATCTGTGCTTTTAATGACACAGGAACCCTGATGACGGGTAAGTAACCACCCAGCTGGCATTCAATTCCATTGAAGCTCCTGGAAATGGCCACGATGGGGTTTCCATTGGCATTGCCCATCAAATTAAGCTCATTGTCAATGCTGTAATATGGGAATCACCATAGCAACATCTCACCAACAGCAAAGTGAAAAACAATCAGATTATTTAGTGATGTGGGTCGATTGATCCAGGACTTCAGTGAGAATTGTTAAATGCTGCTTCTAGGTAATACCATAAGATGTTTTATATTTACCAGACAGGCCTGACAAACCCTTGATTTCAAATCTTGCCCAAATTAGGGTTTATCACAATACAGGAGTGCTAACCTAGATATTTTATAACCTACAGTCTCAACAGTAGGTCGTGAACGTGAGGTAAGAGTGCAAGCCACTAAGTCAATTGAAAAACCACAAAGTGGCCTCGATTCTTTAGTTGAAGCCAAATAATTTGGATTAATTGTAATGATAGATCAGAATAAAAGTTGTTGAAACTAGCTTTTTGTTTGCTTCATTATTATTATTCAGACCTATTGAGTGCTTGTGAATTGAATGAGCTACCTTGGTCTATTTAAACAGGAAAATATCACTCTAACTGGTTAGCACTCAGGGATTGACAATAGAATTATCATGATTTGGCTGCTGGACCTGTACAGATAATCTAGTTAGGTTTGAGTGTATTCTGCCTCATGATTCATGTGCAAACCCAGATTCTTCTCAACAATGAAAATATTGAGCATTTATACAGCACCTAAGATGCCATACAATATTTACTGAAATGTAATCAGACAAATCTCGACAATAATCAGGAGATCCCAAGCCTGGGCAAAGAGATTGGTTTTAAGGTGCATCTTACTGGAGGAGAGAAAGCTGGAGAGATTTAGTGAATGGGTTCCAGAGTTCAGGGCCTAGCTGAAGGAACAGCCATCAAAGGTTTTATCACACCAATGGAAGGGTACAAATTAATAAACTAATACAGAGCCAATGGAAACTTCTTCTGTTCTTACATTTTTCATGATAACATTTGCACTCTTAAGGAAATCAAGGAACATAGGGATTGGGCAGGTAAGTAGAGTTGATGCCAAAGATCAGCAATGAGTTTATTAAAAGGCAGAGCACACTTGAGGGGCCAGATGTGGCCTAGTTCGGCTCCTATTTCTTATACTTGGTCAGAAACATGGAATTTTCAGGCTGTAAACTCAAAGGTTCTTTCAATGGTACCTCGGCAAAAGGCTTTGTGTAGCATCTGACTCCACTTGCCGTTGCTCATACAGTATACTTCTTCCATGGCTCCAAACAGGCTGTAACCACGACGACAGCTCAATTTGCACACACTCCCTGGTTTCATTGCAGCTTTCCTGCAAACACCGGGGAAAACCAGCACTGCATTCAGCTTTTGGATGGCTGGACAACGGATTTCTGTTGAAATGCAAACAAAAAACAGAACTTTTCATAGATAACATTAATAATAAATTCAACAAAATAGATTAAAGTTGAGTGAAAACATCTGTATAGAAACCATGCAGGTTGCATATGTATGACTTTATTTCTGCATTGGTCTTGGATGTTAGTTTTCCATGTGAAAACTTTGGTTTGGATGTTGACTGTAATGATAGATATGCTTTTTGCATTGCTGGTCCTGAAGTATCCAAATGTTGCTGAAGGAAAGCTAGCATTCCTCTTGATATATTGCCGTGCAGGATAAGAGAACACAGAGAGGCAGAGGCTGCGGACTTGATAATGATTCTATTATTGCCCACATCATCTCTGCATCTACCTTATCAAACCCTTTCAGAATCTTGAATATTTCAATCAGTTCGTCCTTCATTCTTCTCTTTTTTATGGAAAAAAGATCTCTAGTCTGTTTAATATTTCCTTGTACATATAATGTCTTTGTTCTGGTATTATCCGTTTCAATGTCAATATACCTCTAGCCTTTTCATTAATAGAGTCATAGAGATATACAGCATGGAAACAGACCCTTTGGTCCAGCTCATCCATGCCAACCAGATATCCTCAATTAATCTAATCTCATTTGCCAGCATTTGGCCCATATCCCTCTAAACTCTTCCTATTTATGTACCCATCCCGATGTCTTTTAAATATTGTAATTGTACCAGCCTCCACCACCTCCTCTGGCAGCTCATTTCATACACGCATCATCCTCTGCGTGAAAAAGTTGCCCCTTAGGTCCCTTTTAAATCTTTCCCCTCTCAGTTTAAACTTATGTCCTTCAGCTTTGGACTCTTCTAAACTAGGGAAAAGACCTTGGCTATTCACCCGATCCATGCCCCTCATGTAGATATAGATCAGAAATGTACATAGTATTCCAAGAGTGATCCAGGCAAGATTTTACGCCAATTTAAGATAACTGCGCTTTATTATCCCTTTAGTAGTAGAAAACCATGCTTTGATTATTTTTGTGGACATATTCATCTGTTATAAATTGATCGTGTGAGTGCTTTTCCGCACAATGAGTGTTTCGGGTCTGAAATGCACACTGGAAGTGTGATGGAAGCAGTTTCAATTGGAGCATTCAGGAGATTATTCGATGATTATGTGAATTGAAGCAATGTACAGGTTATGGGGAAAAGGCAGGAAAATGGCAATAAATTATGATGCTCATTTGGAGAGATGGTGCAGAACTGATGGGCTAAATGGCCTCCTTCTGTGCTGTAAGACTGCTGTGATTCTGTTATTCTTTGCTGTATTTATGTCTACCTCAAGATCCTTCTGCTCCTCTACACCACTTGGCCAAAACTTTCCGAGCAGAGTCTGGGCCACTTATTCTTCCTATTGAAATGCATTATCTGGCATTTATCAATATTTTAAGCTCATTTGCTAATTACATGCTCATTCTGCAAGTTTATTAACTCTTATATATCATCCTCTGTATTAATGAGTTATGGTTGTACAAAAACATTGGAATGGTTGCAATAGTAATGAAGACAGTGATTGAATGTGACCAGAATTCAGCTCAGTTCCATTTCAAGGAGTTTCATGGGCAGTACGTGCGCCATGTGGACTTGAGTGAATTAGTTCATGCAATTCTGTGCTCACCTCAGTATCTATGCACCATGCTACGCTACACTGCTCTGCTCACAATATAATGTCCTTGGAACCAGTGGAGATACTCACTTTTGCCAAAGCCTCCATGGATTTCCTGCATTGTCTTCTGCGATTCCCACTCACTCAGTACACCTTTCCCCTACCTTAACCAGCAGTAAAACTATTGCAGTCGCTCAATTCTTCCCATTATCTTACTTCAGGAGACAGCATCCTTCAATAATGCACGGAGAACCAAAATGGACGGTGGAGTGACCAACATCTTTGTCCTCATTGTTACGAGGAGAGAATCTGCCTTAATGAGAGAGGACTGTGACCGCTTGTGGTGTTGCCATAATCTCCATGTTCTCCTAACTAAGCAAGAATTATTATCCATTGCTGTGCTGCTCTCCCAATATTACCACGGTGAATGAACTCTTCACACATTCAAAATTCTACCCCGATTTTGAAACTCGTTCCCTCCCTTCTCTCCTGCAGCAGCACTTGCACAATCTCTGCCACAAAGAGAATGGTCACCGAAGACACATTTTGTCCTCCGCCTCTGAGGAAGAAGAGGCAGATCCCTCGGGGAGGCACTGGCATGATGGTCTCCTCCTCCCTCCAACAGCTCAGGTAGTGACACCTCGCTGGCTACGTTAGCTGCAGTACAGTCAGGAGCCCAATCGGGTGAGCACATCACCACCACGTCTCCACAGCTGGTGGAGGAAGCATCCTGGGTCAGTGGCATTGGAGTCCTGTAGACTGGCTGTGGCCCACCCCTCCCCAACTGACTTGGACAGATACCTTCAACTGATAACTGACCACACCTCTGGCTGATATATTGTGAAGCTGTAGTTTTGTTGAACTCGATTTAATGGCAGATATTTCATCCCCTTTATAGGTGAGAACATCAATGCTGTGTTGCCTCCTGTGAAGCACTAATGTTCTGTTCCACTTTGAAGTGATGGGATTCTATCCGAGCTGTTTCCATTTGGTGTCTGTTCTGGTTTTCCTGCGGTTTGTATATTGAGACCAGGTCAAAGTGTTCGTTGATAGAGCCCAAGGATGAGTACCATACTTCCAGGAAATCCATTGCTGTCCTGTGTTTAGCATGTTCTAGAATCGTCGTGTTGACCCAGTCAGGCTCATGGTTCTTGGCACATGGATGACACTTTTGTGATAATCAAAAGAACTGAAATCGAGAACACACACCAGATCAACAACATTTTCACCAGGATCAAATTTACTCGAGAGGAGGAGAAAAACAACCAACTCCCATTTCTAGATGTAATGGCTTTAAGGACACAGAACGGTGAATGCACAACAAAACTGCACACAAAGACCACACATTACCGATCAGATCAGGAACCATCCAAACAACCACAAGAAGAGTTGCATTAGGACCCTGTTCAAAAGAGCAGTAATACATTGCAGCACTCTGGAATTGTGAAGAGAGGAAGAAGAACACATATACAAAGTCATTGCTAAAAATAGATACCCACAGCTTTATCAGTAGATGCTGGTGGACAAGCAACACCAAGAAAACAAGACATGCCCCAACACACTGGCTATTCTCGCATACAACAATTTGGAACTGAAAACTAGACTGCTCTGACTGCTAGGGATCTCAACAGCACACAAAGCGACAGCCATACTCAGACAGCAACTCACAGATTAAAAGACCCTATACTCACTATGTATAGGATGAATGTAATTTACAAAATCACATACAGTGACTGCACGAAGCACTATGTAGGACAAACAGACAGACCACTAGCAATCCAAAGATGCGCAGGTTAAGTGAATTGGCCATGCTACATTGCCCGTAATGTTAGGTGGATTAGTCAGGGATAAATATAGGGGGGTGGGTTTCTCTTCGGAGGGTCGGTGTGGACTTGTTGGGCCGAAGGGCCTGTTTCCACACAGTAGGTAATCTAAACCCACATCCATGAACAGCAATTAGCAACTAAGCGACACAACCATCTCTCACTGGTATCTATACACGTGGACAACAAGAACCATGAGTTTGACTGGGTCAACATGGTGGTACTAGGTCAGGCCAAATAAGGAACAGCAAGGGAATTCCTGGAAGCAGGGTACTCATCCTTGGAATCCATCAACAAACACATTGACCTGGACCCAATATACAACCCACTGCAATGGAAAAACTGGAATGGCACCAACCGGAAACAGCTCAAATAGAATCACATCAATTCAAAGCGGAACAGTCCAGCAGCACTTCACAGGATGAAACACAGCACTGACGATGTCACCTAGAAGGGGGAAGCCAACAAACCTACCAGCTTGCTGAACAGACCAACAATGAATCCATTCTAAGAGTTGGCACAAAGAGAGTGAGTTCTAAGCGAGGAATCCTGAACTGCACCCTGGTCCAATCCATGAGATGGTGCCTGCCCTTACACACAAACTATCCTGGCAGCAGTGTTACCATGAAAGGTGCTTGTGTGCTTCAGCACTGAAGTGGTGAACTAATTCTCTATAGGTTGTACGCATACACAGCCGCTGCAAAGATCCATGCACAGTCAATTAATGTGAGCACCCTGATTTCAGCACTGACATACAATTCCAGAAGTTGCTGCTGATTAGATTAGATTACTTACAGTGTGGAAACAGGCCCTTCGGCCCAACAAGTCCACACCGACCTGCCATCCACCTATTCCCCTACCTTTACCCCACACTACGGGCAATTTAGCACTTTGGATATCTGCACAGCCAGTTGGTGGTAACTGGTCTGACTTTCATTTTTTTTTAGATCTCCTACAGTGTGGAAACAGCCCCTTTGGCCCTACAAGTCCACACCGACCCTCCGAAGAGTAACCCACCCAGACCCATTCCCTACATTTATCCCTGCACCTAACACTCCGGGCAATGTAGCATGACCAATTCACCCAACCTGCACATCTTTGGACTGTGGGAGGAGACCAGAGCACCCGGAGGAAACCCATGCAGACACGGGAGCATGTGCAAACTCCACACAGACAGTTGCCCGAAGTGGGAACTTGAACCCAGGTCCTTGGCGCTGTGAGGCAGCAGTGCTAACCACTGAGCCACCGTGCTGCCCCACCCAGGTAACTGTCACCATCTAGTTTCTCTGTGGTGGATTGGGGAATAGGTAACTGCGTATCAATGAGGTGGGATCAGATACTACTGGCGTGTAAATGCTCACATACGGCCCTCTCACTGCTCACTGGTGAGATTTTCATATTGCCTTTCGAAATCTGGTTGCAGAATTGGTCATTTTTCTCTCAGTATTGAGAACCTCACTTTTCTGAACTTGCCATATCTTCCTGCTGACTCGTGATTGTGTGGGCTGGGAAAACTCAGCCAACTATATCACATTCTATTTGTGAAGAGGATTAGCATCACAAGGTCTTGTGTTGTCTCCAAATAAACCTTAACTTTTCTGCTGCAATTGCCAGGAACACCAGCTGGTGGCACTGTGTTCACTGTAAATGAAGATTAAGGAAGTGTGTCTGCATTGATCAGCAATGCAGATCACTTCTGGCTCATAACAACATCCTTATTCTAAAGAATTTTATTCCAAGGAAGTTAAGATGGTGAACATGCAGCCCTTAAACTGTTAGAGGCAAAAAAAATTGAGATCCTGCAACCAGGATTCCACCAGTTTCCTCATTTCCCCTCCACCCACGATATCCCAGTCCCAAATCTCCAACTTGGCACCGCTCTTTTGACCTTTCCATCATCTTTCCCATCTAGCTGCTTCACCCTCCTCTTGACCTATCACCTTCTCCCCAACCTTCATCTATCTATTACATCTACCTTCCCCCCCAGCCCCACACCCCCTCCCATTTATCTCGCAATCCCCTGGCCCACAAGCCTCATTCCTGACGAAGGGCTTATGCCCAAAATGTCAATTCTCCTGCTCCTCGGATGCTGCCTGACCTGCTGTGTTTTTCCAGCAACACACTCTTGACCATGCTTTCAGTGCAGCGTTCCAAATTACTGTTCCTGTTTATTTCCGAAGATTTGTGGCCTTTGGGCAGAGGTAGAATTTAAATAAATCCGAGATTATTTAATGGGAAATCTGATGGGATGAATGAACTTGTAATCAAGATTCCATGAGCCCACAAGAATAGTGTAAATGTCTTTTCCAAGCACCAACATGGTCAATTTGCCTCCTCTAATTACTGTGACCAGGTTTCTTCTATAAAATTCAAAAATAACAGGTTTATTACAGGCAAAACTAGCTATCAACAAAGTTCCTGTGCGGGATTAAGCTTTGTCGTCCTTTATTACAAATGCACATGCATTCATACCTAGAAAGGACAAGATGACACAAATGTAGAGGTATCATGGGCAGGAAACAAATAGGCAAAAAGGGATCACCCTCCTACAAGTCAACAGTTCAAGTGCAGAAGACAGAATGAATAGATTCCTCACATGTTTTCGAATTCTTGTCGATGGGTTCTGATTACTTTCAATTGCACAGCAATGGAAGATTTCGAGTAAAGCTGGAAATACATCAGGATTCACAAGTACTTCATTGAGAGACATGATTTGGAGAAGCCGGTGTTGGACTAGGGTGGACAAAAATCACTCAAACCAGGCTACAATCCAACAGGTTTAATTGGAAGCACTAGCTTTCGGAGCACTGCTCCTTCATCAGGTGGTTGTCCAACCACCTGGTGAAGGAGCAGCACTCCGAAAGCTAATGCTTCCAATTAAACTTGTTGGACTATAACCTCGTGTTGTGTGATTTTTAACTTAATTGAGAGAGAGAGAGAGGGAACTCTTTTCCTTTCAAACCTCTCCAGCAACTGCTGGCTTTCCTATAACTCTTACTTTTCAGGAGAGACAGAATTTGCTATTTCTAGCTTAGAGGTTCTTTTCCTATTGTCCCACAGGGGTCTGAGACAAACAGAAAATAAATGCCCAGAGGCTGTTGCTAGGTAACCTTCAATAGAAGGCCTCTTACAAACTCAGTTTGTTTGTTCATTAATTAAGGTCATAAAAAGTGGTCTCCTATCTTTTAAAAAGTTTGCTTGACACTGCCTTTCAAAATTACTTGCTTTTCCAGTGGACGATAAATAATCTACAATTCTTATTGATTCTTGACTTTTCCCAAGAAATTGAATTTTCCTGAAGAAGGGCTTATGCCCGAAACGTCGATTCTCCTGTTCCTTGGATGCTGCCTGACCTGCTGCGCTTTTCCAGCAACACATTTTCAGCTCTGATCTCCAGCATCTGCAGTCCTCACTTTCTCCTTTTCCCAAGAAATCACATGATAAATCCTTCCTCATCCCAGTGATGCCCAGACTGCCTAATTCACATGAGCTATACAAAGGAACTTCGATTATCTGATATTTGATTTTCCGAATTTCGGATTATCCGGCAAGATTGCAAGGTCCCAGTGCTTGGCTAAACTGTGTTAGTTGACATTCGATTATACAACAAAATACTCCCCGCCTGTGTCATTCAGATAATCGGAGTTCCTCTGTACATATATGTGTATTCCTACCAGAAGAATACCATCAATTATTATTATTAATTTTTTTTCAGATTCCCTACAGTGTGGAAACAGGCCATTTGGTCCAACACATCCACACCGACCCTCCAAAGAGTAACCCACCCAGATCCATTCTCCTACATTTACCCCTGACTCATGCACCTAACCTACATATCCCTGAACACTATGGGACAATTTAACATGGCCAATACACCTAACATGCACATCTTTGGACTGTGGAAGGAAATCAGAGATCCTGGAGGAAACCCACACAGACACGGGAGAACATATCAACTCCACACAGACAGTCTCTCAAGGCTGGAATTGAACTTGGGTCCCTGGCTCTGTGAGGCAGCAGTGCTAACCACTGAGCCACCGTGCCACCCCTACTGCACAGCAAGTAATGAATGGATTGCTATATTGACTCAAATGTGTTCTTAAACTGGTGAATCAATAAATATTTCTTCTGAAATCCGCAGGTCCCTAGGGTTACACCCAAAACATTGACTTCTCCACCTCCTGCTGCTGCTGGCTTGCTGTGTTCTTCCAGCCTCCTGCCTGTCTACCCTGTGTTTCAGAATATTCAAACAACAGGAGTGCTGTACAAGTTTGTTCACATTTACCTTTCAAGTATAATGCATGGTGGGAATGTTAATCCTTTATCTGTTTTGGCTGCACAAAATGCAGCATAGCAAAGAATAAAAATGGTTTCGTTACTCAACACATAATCATCATTGATTTGATAATACATACCATAAGTTCTGCTAGAGCATTTTAATGTGAATAATGTGGTCATGATGTGGTATGGCCACTCCCTATTTGGGACAAGTGTCCTGAATGAGATGCCCATTTATTATGGTCCATTCCCAGGTAGGTCGTGACAATTATTCACTCATGGGATGTGAGTGTCGCTGGCTGGGTAGCATTTATTGCCCATTCCTAATTGGCCTTGAGAAGGTAATGGTGAGCTGCCTTCTTGAACTGCTGCAGTCCTTGTGCTGCAGGTTGATTCACAATATCCTGAGGGAGGTAATTCCAGGATTTTGACCCAGTGGCAGTGAAGGAAGTGCAAAATATTTCCAAATCAAGATGGTGAGTGGCATGGAGAGAAACTTACAGGTGATGGTGTCCCGTGTACCTGCTGCACTTGTCCTTCTAGATGGAAGTGGTTGTGGATTTGGAAGGATTTTTGGTGAATTTGTGCAGTGCATCTTGTGGATAGTACACACTGCTGCTACTGGTGGTGAAATGGGTGAATATTTGTGGATGTGATTGCTTGGACTTATAATGAAATTATACAATTGTAAGTGTTGGTCTATCCCAGGTAACACAGAATTTTACGAAACAGCAAAAGGCCATTTGGCCCCACAAGTCAATGCTTGTGTAAATTCTCCACCACAGCTTCTCTCATTCACTTCCATCTCTTGCTGACAGCATATGCTTCAATTCCTTTCTCCCTCATGATCTTATCTTGCTTCCTCTTAACAGTTTCCACAATATTCTCAAGTATTCTAATCAGTCTCTGAGGTGAGTATTTATGTAAGCGTGGCAGACAATCAGTGTAAGAGTCCAATCATTTGACATAATGATGACCATCATCAGCCATTCTTAAATGGAAAATAGCTTATTCTAACCTTCTTGCCTGTAAAGTAAATACCTCCATAATAAAATTCCTACTGTTTAAAAATCTTGATACAAAAGCTATTGGCTTTGCTTCAGGATTGGGTAATATGTGAGAAATGGCTACTTCTATTCTGCACTGTGAAGTATTATATGCTAGTCGCAACGGTAACTTTGGGTCAAAATGGGTCAGGACTTTTGACATGAATTCAGCCTCTTTGGTTTGTGTAAAGGCTTGTTCATATTGATCTTCCCAATTCTAATTTTTGTTTTGGCATAATGCATTGTGCAACAACTAGACAATAGTTGCAAGATTTGGGACAACTCAGCCACAGTAGTTCAGCAAGCCCAAAAATGATGGTAGTTGGTTTATATTTTAAGATGCTACTGTCCCAGTCATAGCTTTTGCTTTTGGATGTGACTTGTGTAGTCCCTTAGCATCAATGACATGGTCAAAATATTTGATGGAAGTTTTAAAAATTGACCTTTGTTATTTTCATTCATGAACCAAGTTTTTGCAGAGTACCATCTATAAAGTGGAAATGCTATTTTTCTTCATAATTATGTCATTGGTCATCTTTGCCAAGGCGTAGTGGAGCAGAAACAGCTTAGTTGACCATTCTTGCTATTGAGGGAGTCCAGTGAAGGTTCACCATCCTTACTGCTGGGATGGCAGGACTGATATACAAAGGCAGACTGGATTGACTGGGTTTGTACTCGGTTAAAACAATGACTGCAGATGCTGGAAACCAGATTTTGGATTAGTGGTGCTGGAAGAGCACAGGAGTTCAGGCAGCGTCCGAGGAGCAGCAAAATCGACGTTTCGGGCAAAAGCCCTTCATCAGGAATAAAGGCAGAGAGCCTGAAACATGGAGAGATAAGCTAAAGGAGGGTGGGGGTGGGGAGAAAGTAGCATGGAGTACAATAGATGAGTGAGGAAGGGGATGAAGGTGATAGGTCAGGGAGGAGGGTGGAGTGGAGTTTGTACTCACTAAAATCTAGAAGAATGAGGGGGGATCTCATTGAAACATATTAAATCCTGATGAGATTGGACAGGCTAGATGCAGGAAGAATGTTCCTGGTGTTGGGGAAATCCATAAGTAAGGGTCACAGCCTAAGAATAAGGGGTAAGCCATTCAGGACTGAGATGAGGAAGAACTTCTTCACTCAGAGAGTTGTGAATCTGTGGAATTCTCTCCCATGGGAAGCTGTGGGGGCCAATTCATTAGATATAGTCAAGAGGGAGCTTGACGTGGCCCTTGTAGCTAAAGGGATTGGGGGTATGGGGAGAAAACAGGAGTGGGATACTGAAATGGCATGATCCACCATAATCATATTGCATAGTGGTGCAGGCTTGATGGATCGAATGGCCTACTCCTGAACCTATTTTCTATGTTGCTATGTTAACTTTGCTGCTTGTAGAGTAAACTTCTCTATAATAAAGCTTCTGCTGTCTAATGCTTCAGTTTCCTGGTCCTTCTTTGAACTTAACATTGTATAAGAAAGCCTCTCCTGGATTTCTTGTTGGATTTATTAGTGACGATTATATTGGCGAAACCAGCACTCTGGTCTCCTTCAGAAATGGAACCATTTTCTTTACATCTACCCTTACAAAACCTTTCATAATTTTAAAGACTTTTATTAGGTGGCCTCACAATCTTACTTCTGGACAAATGATCTCTAACATGCTCAATCTTTCCTGATACAAATAACTCATGGAATATAAAATATTAGGTATTGTTGCCCAGGAATATAGTATTAAATTGCAAGTTTCTTTAGCCTGTTAATGCAGGTGAAATAAAATGTGAAATCCTTGACAAGATATTCATCAGTATTGGAAACAGAGAAGGAAAGGAAGCAAAACAAATCTTGCACTCAGAATTCCATTATCTCCTGGGGCATTGTGCTCCATGTGCTCAAAGATTTGTGGTTAAGAAATCGGCAGGTTCACTGACGTGGAAACCCATGACAGAGATTCATGGCTGCTTTCATATGAGCAGGGAGAAAGCGAGGGCAGCAGATGCTGGAGATCAGAGTCGAGAACGTGGTGCTGGAAAGACACAACAGGTCAGGCAGCAACCGAGGAGCTGGAGAATCTACGTTTCGGGCATAAGCCCTTCATCAGGAAGGGTTCTGATGAAGGGCTTATGCCCGAAACGTCGATTCTCCTGCTTCTCAGATGCTGCCTGAGCTGCTGTGTCTTTCAGCACCAAGCTCTTAACCTTTTTACGGGCAGGTCAGGTCACTGAACTGTAGAAGCTGTTGCTCATGTTGAAGGTTGTTGCCGTGATCCTCTATAAGTGCTGGAAAGCACAAAGCTTAGTGTGGCAGTGGACAATACTTCCTGGTCTAACGAGAAGAGTTTCATGTAGTTAACAAGATATAGTTTATTGCATGTCCCAACTAGTCATTGATTACATTCATAGAGTCATGTGATAGACATTGTTACAGAAACTTTGAGGAGAATCAAATGTCCAGTGTCATTCATTCAAGATTGTAAAAACATAGAAACTAAGTGCAGAACGACACCATTAAACCCTTCAAACCTGCTGATTCTGTACTTCTATGACATATCATCGTGCTCTATACCCCTAGATTTCTTTAATATCCGAGAAGATGGATTTTTTTTTTGAATATATTCAGTGACTTTGGCCTCCACAACCTTCTGTGGCAGAATTCTACATGTTTACTACTCCTTGAAGAAACTTTTCCATGTCTCAACCTTAAATGGCCACCTCAATATCCTGAGACTGGTGCTTCTGGTTCTAGACCTCCCACAAACGGACACCTCCTCCCTACATCTGGTCTGTCCAAACCTGCTAGAATTTTATATGTTTCAATCAGAAGCCCCTCATATTCATCTACACTCCAGTGAATAACAGGCCAGGGGCAGTGAATAACATTAATACAGTACAGTCAGTTGATAAGGAAGTGAATGCTCTCCTGCCAACTGTGATTCATTCACCGGACTTACCTACGCATCTGGGCACCTTCCTATCCCACAGCATGTTCACCAGGCAAGTGAGCTTTGACCTTCCCTCCAACACGTAGCCTTTGTTGCAGGTCACGTGACAAACAGTCTTGTAGGATGTGCCATCGGCCGAGCAGTTTATCGATCCGTGCTCAGGCTTCCGTAATCTGGGGCAGGAGCGAACTACACAGAATGGGAGCAACAAACAGAAAATAAATTGCAAGCTGCTTAAAACACAATCAGTTGAATTTTCCTTCTTTGAGGGACCTCCACTTGGAGTGGAGCATCTTTCCGACTCAATCACGTTCCACTCAGCTCATTATGTTCATAAAAACCCCAATATTATGCGCAAGAAGTATTGACCCTTCAGGCTACACACTTCAAAGGCTCCTGGGCAGCACTTCACTCTTTGCAATCCAAGAGTACCACTCTACCTTGGGGCTCATCATCACTACCCAACGATGTAGAGGTCAGAGACCACAGGTTAAGCCACCCTTCAGTGATAGCTCCCTAGAGATTTTCCTGAAGGCTGGCCAGGAGGGAGGGAAAGCTCTTTTCCCCCGGACGGCAACAGGAGCCACCTCGACTGACAAAGAGGGCCTGGCCAAAGGTGACCACAGAGGTCAGTGCCCATGAGAAGCTCAACAGAAGCTGCTGCCAGTGCCATAGAAGGATCGAGAATCTGCTGCTTTCTGCCAATGATCAATGTTTTATGCCCCCTGTGAATGGAGAGTCATACTAACTCGAAATATTATCTCTGTTTCAATCTCCACAGATGCTGCCTCATCTGCTGAGTTTCTCCAGCACTTTCTGCTTTTGTCACAGTAACTTTTCTGGTTGGGTTAAAATATCTGCCTTAGAAAGTCAGCTGACTGGACCCAATGAAGACACTATGTCAAAGTGAAAAGAGAGGCTCTAGATGAGTGCCCACTGTCAGAAGTACAAAATAGATTGGACCATTTGCACCCCAATGGCATGGATACTAGAAGCTGTTGGCATCAGAATATTGTGAAAGCATCTTAGCAGATTGCATCCCTTCCTTTGAACTGTTTTCATAACCAGCATAAAATTCAGAAAGTAGAACACCACAGTTAATGATAAATTGTTGACAGCAATCTCTGGGGGTGTTACAGTTGAAACTTAAGGACTTCCCTTGTCTAAAATTGATGATGATTTTCACTCATTAGTTACAGTTAAAAAATATGCCATACAAATATTTAATGTCAATTAAAATGAAATTGGTCCAAAGCATTAATGGTATTATTTTCTCTCTTCATTAATGATTATTTTGGAGATAATTGCCTCAAAATCAGGCAGTGCAGTTTGGGTGGGCAGGGAAGTTTTTAAAAAGTAGTATGTGAATGTCACTGATAAGGTCTGTATTTGTTCACTAACTGCTTTGAGAAGGTGGCAGTGAGCTGTTGTCGGTGTGGGAGGGTTAATGGTAGGTACACCCACAGTGCTGTTAAGAACAGAGTTCCAGGTATCTTTCAAGGTAGTGGAGGTCACGTTTTTGAAAAGTGCTGTTGGTGGAGACTTGCTTGGCATGTTGCACGTTGATGGTGAGGTCTGATCTAGTTGTGCTGGTTGAAGGCACTGTGGGACCTTTAACACAATCTGAAAGGGTAGGTAGAGTTCCGTAGGCAGGAGGATCGATAACTAGGAAACAGACTGAAAACAGTTGGAGGAGAAATGGATTTATAGAGCAAGATAGGAGTTGGATTGTCTAAATGTAGAAGCAAATTCAATGGTGACTTTCAAAAGGAACCTCTTACATCTCTAAGGGAGACAACATGGACAAACTACTTTCAATAGCTCTTAGAAAGACTCGTTGCCAAATTTACTATTCTCTTGATCCTTGGAGCTGGATGTACAGCTGAAAATACGTTGGATCCTGTACAATTCCAGACTTATGTAGAAATTACCCAGGAAGGTTAACCTTTGAAAGGGCAATTCTCCTGCTAGCCAGGATACTTACAAATGTCCCTGTCTCTAAGGTATAGTTCGGGATTTGGAACAGTTCCGCAGTACTAATCTGGATAACTACTCATGATCCATTCTGCACAGAATCTCTAACACTCCAGATAAGTCCTAAAACTACCAACTTACCTTACCTTTGGATAATTTCTCAGATCTGACTTACAATGTGGATTCTATTGGAACAGTCACAGATTGCCAATGCTCATAGGCTACATTAGAGTTAATCTTCACAGGAGTCACACCCCATTCTTACAGCAATAGCTGCCATAGTTTTAAAGTTCAAAAGCCACTTTGAAAAGATACAGTGAGATGTAAGCAAGGTGTTGGAGAGTGAGAGGAAGAGTGACTGGTGGATGAGGAGGTGGTGGCAGGTGAGGGAGCAGGATAACAGAATGGCCAGAGGGCAAACTGGAAGGTGGCTGAGTGTGCGTGCAGTCAGGTGGGGAAGGGGGTGAGGGGAATGGATAACAAGTGGGTGAGGGGAGTATAGGGTGTCAGGTAAGTAAGGGATCAGGTCGTCACATGATGAGGGGCAGAGTGGTAGGTGGGTAGAAGGCTTGGTATAGGCTGGGATTCGTACATTCAAGAGGTGTCCACATGGGAAGGGTCTTGGGTGCCTGGATTGGTGGTGTCGGTTGGGGGGAATTGGATATCAGGGTTGAAGTATGGCCTGGTGTTCAGGTGGGGAAAGGATCAGGAGTCAGGGTGGGGACGAATGGTTGAGAGTTTGGGTTGGGGAATATTCAGGAATCTGGGTTGGGTGTCTGCAGTAGAAGGTGCAGTATGAATTATTGGGAGGTGTCAGTGGTATATTTACCCTGGAGTCGATGTGGGTTTAAATCCCTCTAACATTTCCCAGGATTACTCGGATAAGTAGGTTGAATCTCTTCGAAATTTCCTGCTCTAACTCAGAGATGAGTAATATTCAGAGGCACCTGGGTAGATGATAATTGCCAATTAGATGATGCAACTTCCTAGTCAAACCATGTGTAGTCAGTGTGAAATCTCCCTCAGGATGTCTGAAGGACCCTCCCTGATGAGTATCTGTTGGGGTACATCCA
Source organism: Chiloscyllium plagiosum (assembly GCF_004010195.1). NCBI lineage: Eukaryota > Metazoa > Chordata > Chondrichthyes > Orectolobiformes > Hemiscylliidae > Chiloscyllium > Chiloscyllium plagiosum. Next base: position 113,507,343 of record NC_057711.1, on the reverse strand, counting down.
GTCTCCAACTGTCCAGGGGCCTGAGACCTAGGCCAAGAGCCACCTAATCTCTGGTTCTACAGCTTGAAGTCTTCAGGATCCTTCAACAGATATTTGATCATTATGGAGATAATGTTGGTCACATAATCACTCTCACTCGACAATAAAAGGAACTATCAGCTCAGCAATGTGATATCCTCCATTAAGCAGAAAGAATAAGCAAGAAAAAAGGCAATGTAATTCAGAATCAGAAGAGTTGGATTTTTATCATTACCTCTGCATTTGGCGTCCAAGCCTGACCATAAACTGTTGGATTGACACAGACGAATGCTGCTTCCTACTAGGTCAAAGCCCAGTTTACACCGGATTCCACAGGCAGAATTGTAATAGTTGTTGCATGAATTCTGGATGAAGTATCCATTCTCAGGTGGCTGCAACTTGGGGCACTGGACCACTACTCGTGCACAGAAAGAAAGATTAACACAACACATCACTCTATTCAGTGCCACTGAACAATCATTAGCTCATCACCTCCTTCTACTGCCCCTTAAATAGTTGTGAACATGCAACGTATCTGGAATTACACTCATTGTAAAACTGGATTGTGTTGCCTACTCAATAGGAGATTACTTCATGAAATCAATGAAATTACAGAGGAACAGTTTCAGCAAACTTACAAATCACATCCCAATTTTACACCAAGCAGCACATTAAAGATCTAGCTGACTATTTACCTCAATATGATAACATTGGCTAGAATCCAATAGGATTTTTTTATTGGGTGTTTCCCACTGCAGTGACCCTGAGAATTGAACTTTCCATTTCTATTGCCTTCAGACAGAGTTGGCAACCCCTTATAATCTGGATATCGAGGTAACAGTTTTCCCGAAGAGTTTTCTCTCTTAACCCTCCTCGTGACTCACTTTGACATGTGTGTCCTATGAGTTTGAATCCTTCCTTACAAACACAGTCCTTGAATGAGGTGCTCCCTGGTAGGGACGTATAATTCTCATCAGGACAGTGTAGGCAGGTGCTGATTCCACCAGGCTTTGCTTCCACCTTGTATGTACCAGATGGACAAGCTAGAGAAAAGGAACACACAATGGGAATGTTAGAATTCTGCACAACCTGCATATTTACAAACTTTAGTAGGTACAATAAGCAATTAGCAACAAAAGTGAAAAATGAGTCTTTATTGCAAATGTGTTGGAGTATAACAGTAAGGAAATGTTGCCGCAAGGATTTGATGAAATCACCTTTGGTTTAGTGAGTGCTGTTTTTGTCTTCTCATGTAAGGAAGCATACTTGCAGTCAGTGTCCAAGCCTGAGCAGAGGCTGTTGGATTGATACAGAGGAATGCTGCTTCCCACTGGGACAAAGCCCAGTTTACACTGGATTCCATAGGCAGAATGATACATAGGGTTGATTGATTGTCTGTTGGGATGTGCGTGTTGTCCTGTGAGTAGAGATTGAGAGCAACGAGCCTAATTTCTCAAGGGGGTTTCAGAGCAAAAGATGCTTTCATTGTACCATGTAAAATTCTTGGAAAGCCTACCAGAGCTGAGAGGTTTTTCCTAAACTTCACGTCTCATTAAGTTAATGTGCTTCTTTCAAACTGTTGGTTTTATAAACAAGTAACAATAAGATTTCCCCAGTGCCAAGTTTAGAGTGATAACGATTGACAGTTTGTTAAACAGTGGGTGTTCTACAATTAAAATAAACCCCCATGTTGAAGAATGCTGCTGTGTAATTGATTCCAGACCCGATGCATCTGACTTCTTATGGTAAGCTATTAAACTGAAGAGTGTGTATGTGTGTGTGATTTGTTGTGCTTGCTGAATCAATCTTAAATATGTACTCAATACGTTGTTATCTTTACTCATAGATCAACAGGTTTTTTTCGACTTGATTTGAACTTGCATCCAAAATGGCAAAGCTGCCTTAGGGAAAAGAAAAATGATTTTGAAAACAACAAATCTGTGATGAACCCAACGTAACTAACTTCATTTTGGAAACTTGGGAGAGTTTCATCTTTGCTCCAGATTTTGTTTTTATTTTCACCTTTCACAGAACCTCAATAGCACCATGCAACGAGCTCCCTATAGTGTACCACTGACCAGCTGCTTGTTCAAGCCAGATACTTGATCTGCTGACCAAAACCATTCCAAATAAAGGGAGGGAGGATTGTTCACACAGGTTCACTGATGTGCAACTCCTGAGTGGCCTTGTGTAGTAATACCCAATTGGGGAATGGCCAATTACTATTTCATTATTTTCACAAAACAAAATTGATGACCCAACCTTGCACATGTTGGCATAGGGAGAAAAGTGGTCACAAGCTTACATTAAAGGGAACTTTGTGCTTTGTTGTTTTACAAGATGGAATTATCATGTACTCCCATTCATCCTGAATAGGAAAACTTTCCATACTTTAATTTATTATTAGCTTAGAATTAGGAAAATAGTTCCATTGATCGACCAGTTCAACTGTGCTAATTTTATTTCCAGTGCAGAAAAAAAATGCAGTGTGCAACTTGTAAACTGAAACATGTGTTCTAAAATGAAAATGTCTAAAAGAACACAAGGCAATTTTAGTAGCATATGAAAGGGGTATCCTTGGCACTAGCAACTGTGATCCTATTGTAGTATTGAGTCAGGCCAACAACATTTGCCTTCAATTAAAGTTTTTTTTGTCAATACAACATTGGTTCTGTGTCAAATGAGCTTTGTCGCAACCTGGAGCAAAACAATGTTGCTCTCATGACCCGAAAACATCCACATGGAGTGACTTTCAAAGTTATTAGAAAACAAAAACACAACATTCTCTGCAATCCTGTCAGCTTGATTCATTGTGCAAACATTTCAAATAATTACACTGGAGTATGAACAATTTGTTTTCCAGAGCTGGGACTGAGATGGAATTTAATGCCAGTAAAAGCAAGCATGAAGGAGAAATTAAGAATTTAGTCCATAAACTAATGCCGAAGCCTTGTTAGACCAGGCCACAGAGACTCCAGGACACCTCCCCCCACCACCCCACACACACACACACACGCACAAAAACATACATAAATGCTACATACATGCATACACACACATATCCACATGCACAGATACACAAGAATGAGCATTTACGCATTATGCCCATACACACACATGGATAAACTCATGGATGTCTACAAATGTGCATTTGCATGTACATGCACAAACCTTCACATGCTCAGAAACAAAAACAGAAATTGCTGGAAATGCCCAGCAAATCTGGCAGCATCTGGAAGGAGAAATCAGAATTAATGTTTTGGGTCTGGTGACCCTTCCTGGTAATCACATGTGTTCATTCATGCATGCACATGCATACAAAAACATGTATATGCACACACAAATCTCCAGGTACACATGCATGCAGACATAGCTATATGCACACACATGTTCACATGTATGTGGACAGGCATATACGTAACATTGGAATACACATTCATCAATACTTGTTAGGGTGGATTGGCCATGCTAAATTGCCCAATATGTTAGTCAGAGGGAAATGGGTCTGGGTGGGTTACTCTTCGGAGGGTCGGTATGGACTTGTTGGGCCAAATGGCCTGTTTCCATACTGTAGGGAATCTAATCTAACCTAAAAAAGTGTATGTACATATGCACACATAACCCCACAAACCCATACAATCACACACAGATCCCTTGACTTGCACAGCACAACACAAATATTAACACGTACTTGCAACATGTAGCTTAAGTTATGTTGTGTCCAATTAGCAGCATTGTTTCAAATAATATCTAACGGCTGTCCGAACATAACCCATAAAGAAATTTCACCAAAGCATGCTCATGTATATCTGATCATTATTTTACAATACGATTCAATCCTGTGCAGAAAATGATCAGAAAATGAAACCCTCAATACAACTACAGATAAGTTAATAGAAAGCAGATATCACTTTACCCAAACATTAAAGAATACTAATGTCAGCAATTTATTTTTATAAGTCCTTCCTTCAAATTAGTTTTGCAGCCTCAATTTCTGTGACAATAATCTGGACAATTTTAGCACCAATTGTACTGTAGTGGAAACAATCATCTTCAGTTCCTGAGGAAGCAGCTGAGAAGGTGAATACTTTACTCCAGTTTCTCTGTTCAATGAGCAAAACGAAAGGTTGTGTAATTTCCATGTCTCTCAACTGTGGCAAAAGCAATGCAGTACATTTTGTAAGGCTGCAAGATGGACCACTGCAATACTGGGCCTTTCACTAACACCCCAGGAAATAAATCGGTCTCAAGGACAGACCATGAAGAATTCACTGAGGGAATTACCAATGGTAAATTGAAGAAAAATAGAGAAAAATACGAAGTTGATGAATATTTCCCCACTAGGTGCATAAAGAAACATCAGGCAGGATAAGTTGTTGTCTCATGTGACATCCAGTCTGGTCGTTTGTTATAGATCATTCTGAAAGTCTGTGTTCTATTGGCTTATTGCACTTTGTAAGCTACAGACCATGATGTTTGAGGTTCCAACATTCTTTGCATTGTAGATGGTTAATCAGAAACCTCTCCCACTATTACCATTTGCTATTGACATGTGTTGAAAGGGTTTGCCAGTTACTGATGCTCAACCAGTTTGGCTATGTCATGGGCACACTGTTGGCCATCAAAATCTTGGTAAGGGTGGGAGTGAGAGCACTTGGACCCAGGGCTTCTGACTCAGAGGGAGAATGCTGCTCATTGTGCTACAAGACCTCCTAGAATAGAAGAATACGAGTCTAAGTCATAGTTGTATTCCTGTTTAGGGACATGGTTCCATTTCTTTCTTCACTTCTCTCATGGGGACTTTGGCTGCATATTAATTGTTCCTCCCACAGACTGTCATCACTGCCCCTCAGGTCACACACTGAGCCACTGGTCAACTACTGTCTTGATACTTCTCTGCCAAAGTTTATCACTCCAAAATCATCTCTGGTCCAGCTGTTGTTAGCCTTCAAAACATCCTCACACTGCAGCTCTCTCCTAGTTCCAGGAATAAACTCAAGCTCAATGTTTTCATCCAGAGAGCACAAACAATTCTCTGTGGATGCTGAATTTGTTATCTCCATCTCACTCTCTGTCAAACACAACTGATTGAATGCACTTAGCATTAAATTGTTTTGGAAGTTGTTGGTTCATTAAATCTTAGATCAGCACCTCAGATTCATTTATTGTGAGCAAAATGAAGTATTACTTAAAAAAATACAAAGTTGGCCAAAGTAAAGAAACATGCTAATAGATGGCCCAGGAGGTTGTTTATGGGTGGCCTTGGACATGGTGTGTGGTTTCTGATGTTTACTGAGATTCTGCTCTCTTAACTATATTAGAGTCTAAATTATACTTTGGTATATGATGAGTTACCTTAGTGAATGGCACTACAGATGTGGACAAGTATTTTTCCCTCTTGTCTCCACTGGTTTTATGATGGTGTTGGGTAGTAAAGAAGTAGTGAATCTTGTATCCCTGTCTCAGTAGCAGCAGAGTTCAGTTTCAAACTTGGGTGGAATATTCAGTTGTGGTATTAATTAAATGTGACTTCACATTGCCATGTATTTTATACTGTATCTCTCAGAAAATTCAGAGACAGCACTAGTTTCTAAACCTATTTACCAAGAAACCTATTTACATGAACATGCTTACAGCTCAGCTTATAGTACTTTCTGTGGTGTGTTTACTTAGCTCAGAGTCTACACACAACCAATCAACTATACTGAGCACAGATTAGTTATCAGACTCTCATAATTGAACACAGAGCAATTGAGTCATTGAACACTACACAACCAGCACATGTCTGTTAATAGGACCTGAGTAAGAACAAACAGTCATTGGTTCGACCAGCTTCCTACACAGCATCTAGATATCGGTCAGATATGGTGCCATGGAGAATGTTCTTTTCTATTCGTCAGAAAGTTGCAGATTCAAGACTTATTCCAGACACTTAAATTGAGGCGAACACTGTACTGCAATACTAAGGTGGGTGCCATATTTTGCCTGAAATATTAAGTTGAAACCTTGCCTATTCCTGTCAGGTGAATGTAAAATATCCCAATGCATTGTTTGTATGTTCTATCTTCCAAGTTTCTATGTTTTCAACTGATGAGTACTCCCTGTTCTGGCCAACATGTATTCCTCAAACAACATGATATTATCTAACCCTGATTAGATATTTCCCTGGGTGTATCAGCTGCATGCAAATTATCTGCCACCTTTTCTTCACTACAACAATGACTGTATTTCATTACCCATGAAGTTCTTTTGAGGCTGTAAAAGGTAATCCACATATCACTCTATGTTAGTGAGTTTTGAGAAGATCTGTACCTCAGGTTGAGATTCTGTATGTAAGTTTGCTCACTGAGCTGGAAAGTTCATTTTCAGATGTTTCGCCACCATACTAGGTAACATCATCAATGAGCCTCCAGTGAGGCAATAGTATTAGTGACCCACTTTCTATTTATGTGTTTAGGTTTCCTTGGGTTGGTGATGTCATTTCCTGTGGTGATGTCAGTTCCTGTGGTGATGTCATTTCCTGTTCTTTTTCTCAGAGGGTGGTAAATGGGGTCCAAGTCGATGTGTTTGTTGATAGAGTTCCGGTTGGAATGCCATGCTTCTAGGAATTCTCGCGCATGTCTCTGATTTGCTTGCCCTCGGATGGATATGTTGTCCCATTTGAAGTGGTGTCCTTTCTCATCTGTGTGTAAGGATACTGGTGAGAGTGGGTCATGTATTTTTGTGGCTAGCTGATGTCCATGTATTCTGGTGTCTAGTTTTCTGCCTGTTTGTCCAATGTAGTGTTTGTCACAGTTCTTGCAAGGTATTTTGTAAATGACATTAGTTTTACTTGTCTGTATAGGGTCTTTCAAGTTCATTAGCTGCTATTTTAGTGTGCTGGTGGGGATGTGGGCTACCATGATACCAAGAGGTCTGAGTAGCCTGCCAGTCATTTCCAAGATGTCTTTGATGTAGGGGCGAATGGCTAGCGTTTCTGGATGCATTTTGTCTGCTTGTTTAGGTTTGTTGCTGAGAAATCGGCAGACTGTGTTCATTGGGTACCCATTCTTTTTGAATATGCTGTATAGGTGCTCTTCGTAGTTCCTCAGTGCTGCAGTGTGTGTGTTGGCTCATTGAAATAATGTTCTAATGCAGCTTCGTTTGTGGGTGTTGGGATGATTGCTTCTGTAGTTCAGTATTTGGTCTGTATGTGTTGTCTTTCTGTAGACGCTGGTTTGAAGTTCCCCATTGGCTGTTCACTCTACTGCGACATCTAGGAATTTGTTATTGTTTTCCTCCTCTTTCGTGAAGTTTATGCCAATAAGGATATTATTGATGGTCTTGAAGGTTTCCTCTAATTTGTTTTGTTTCGTGATGACAAAGGTGTGATCCATGTAGCGGACCCAAAGTTTGGGTTGGATGGTTGGCAGAGCTGTTTGTTCGAGTCTCTGCATTACTGCCTTTGCTAAGAGTCCTGATATCGGAGACCCAATGGGTGTTCTGTTGGTTTGTCTGTAGGTTTTGTTATTGAAAGTGGCGTGGGTGGTAAGGCATAGGTCCAGTAGCTTGATAATGTTGTCCTTGCTGATGAAGTTGGTGGTGTTTGGTGTATGCGTCTTTGGTTCTTCTCATAGTATAGTCAGTGTTTTCTTGGCCAGGTTGATGTTGATGGATGCGAACAGGGCTGTTACATGAAAGGAGACCATTATTTCATCCTCTTCTACCTTGGTGTCTTTGATGGTATTCAGGAATTCTTGGGTGGAGTGGATGGAGTGTGTGAGTCTTCTACTAAGTGTTTTAGACTTTGATGTAGCTCCTTGGCTAATCTGTACGTTGGTGTTCCGGGTAGCAACATGATGGGTCTGAAGAGGGCTCCTGGTTTGTGAATTTTGGGTAACCTGTAGAAGAGTGGTGTGTTGGATCCATCTGGTTTTATTTATTGGAAGTTTGTCTTATTTAATTCTCCAAATTTCTGAGAGCATCATGGTAGCCCACAAACCCACCAACGCTCTAAAACAACTTGAAAGACCCTACACAGACAACAAGCAAAACTAATGTCATTTACAAAATACCTTCTAAGAACTGTAACAAACACTACATTCAACAAGCAGGCAGAAAACTAGACACCAGGATACATGAACATTGACTAGCCACAAAAAGACATGACCCACTATCACTAGTATCCTTACATACGGATGAGGAAGGTCACCACTTTGACTGGGACAACGCATCCAACCTAGGACAAGTCAAACAGAATCACGCATGAGAATTCCTAGAAGCATGGCATTCCAACCCAAACTCTATCAGCAAACACATCAACTTGGACACCATTTACCACCCTCTGAGAAAAAGAACAGGAAATGACATCACTGCAGGAACTGACATTACCACAAGAAATTACATCACCAACCCAAGGAAACCTAAATACATAAATAGAAAGTGGGTCACTAACACTAGTGCTTCACCTGAGGCTCACTGATGATATTACCTAGTATGGTGATGAAGCATCTGAAAATGAACTTACCAGCTCAGCGGGCAAACGTACATACATTACTATACGTTGTCTACACCAAACATGAACAGCAAAACTCAAGGATGCAGTAGAGGCCTAAATTGGACGAGCACAGAAATCATGAGGGAAGTTAAGTAAGGACATCATGCAGGAATTTGAAAACACAAAACATAAATATCAAATGGAGAGATTGTGATGGCTTCCACACTGAAGAAGAATGAAATTAGATAGACAGCAGACCAAGCTTAAACCCAGAGAATCTCATTTCTCAGGTGAATATTATGAAGCATAGTTTGATGACCTTTAGGGATCAGGCAGCTTTTGAGCAAAATATTTTCACAAGAAATTATAGAGAGTTCACTCCATCAATGGGGTAGGTTATTTATGACTGGTGAGATCTATTTCTGTGCTGTTTAGATTGGTAACTTTGGAAACAGGAGAGCCAAGGGACCTATGAGTAAAAATGTTGGCTCTTCGTTCCTGAATATGTCTACACTTTGTGGTTACTTATAGTTCCAGGCTCAACAGCATTAAGTACCTCTGGGCTTTATCTACCACTGCATGAAATGAAAGCAAAGTTTTATTAATAAATTGCTATTATAAATCAATTGCACTGAGGTAAGGTCCAGAAAAGTGCACATTGTGCATGAGCTTTGTAAGCGAAGAGCATGAACATACCAACTGTATTCAAAGGTCCACACTGCAGTGTAAACCAAGTTGTTCCTTAGGCTTGTTCACATAACAGCTTAAGACAAAGGAGAAGAATTAGGCCATTTGGTCGATGAGTATGCTCCACTATTCAATTATGGCTGATATGTTTCTCAACCACATTCTCCTGCTTTTGTCCTGTAACCCTTGATCCCCTTACTAATCAAGAACATATCTATCTTTGTCTTAAATTCAATGACTTGGCTTTCACAGCCTTCTGCGGCAATGTGTTTCATAGATTCACTACTCTCTGGCTGAGCAAATACCTCTTCATCACAGTTCTAAAGTGACATCATTCAGTCTGAGGTTGGGCCCTTGGGTGCTCATCTCTCCTAGTAGGGGAAATATCACCTCCATGTCCGCTCTATTCAGGCCTCTCAGTGTTCTGTAAATTTCAATGAGACTCCCTCCTCATCCTTCTAGACTCAAATGCTCCTCATACAACAAGCCCGTTTCTCCCCAGGATCATTCTTGTAAACCACCTCTGGATCACCTCCAAAGCAGCACATTGTTCCTTGGAAATGGGGTCAAAAGCTGTATACAATATTCCAAATGCAGTCTGATCAGAGCCTTATAAAGCCTTAGCTCTACTTCACTGCTCTTGAATTCTAGAGCTCTTGAAATGAATGCTAACATTGCATTTGCCTTCCTAACTCTCAACTGAATCTGCTTGTTAACCTGAAGAGAATCCTACACTAGGACTCCCAAGTCTCTTTGTGCTTCAGATTTCCAAAGCATTTCCTATTTAGGAAATAGTCTACCTCTCCATTTTTCCACATTATATTCCATCCGCTACTTCTATGCCTACTTGCCTAATCTGTCTAAATCCTTCAGTAGCCACTCAAACTCAACACTACCTGTACCTCCACCTATCTTTGCGTCATCTGCAAATTTAGCAACACCGCCCTCCGTTCCTTCGTCCAGATCATTAATGTATGATATGAATAGTTGTGGTCCCAACACTGACCCTTGTGGAAGTCCACTAGTCACTGGCTGCCATCCTGAAAAAGATTCTTTTATCCCCCCTTCTCTGCCTTCTACCAATTAATCCTCTATCTATGCCAGTACCAAGTCCCGAACACCATGGACTCTTATCTTATTTAGCAGCTACCTATGCGGCACTTATCAAAGGCTTTCTGGAATTCCAAATCGTTCACACAGAGGGTGGTATGTTTACGGAATGAGCTGCCAGAGGAAGTGGTGGAGACTGGTACAATTGCAACATTTAAGAGGCATTTGGATGGGTATATGAATAGGAAGGGTTTGGAGGGATATGCGTTGGGTGCTGGCAGGTGGGACTAGATTGGGTTGGGATATTGGGTCGGCATGGATGGGTTGGACTGAAGGGTCTGGTTCCATGCTGTACATCTCTATGTCTATGACTCTAGGTCCGTTGGCAGACCATTGTTTAACTTGTTCATTACCTCCTCAAAGAATTCTAACAGATTTGTAAGTCATAACCTCCCCTTGATGAAGCTGTGCTGACTCAGCACTATTTTGCCATGCACTTCCAAGCACTCTACAATCTCAGCCTTAATAAAGGGCTCTAATATTTTTCCAACAAATGAGGTCATGCTAACCAGTCTATAATTTCTTGTCTTCTGCCAACCTTCTTAAACAGTTCTGACCGCCCCTGACTCTAGTGATTCCTGCAAGATTGCCACCAATGCCTTTACAATCTCAAATCCTGGAGTGAGGCCCAATGGTTGGGGTGAATTATACACCTTTAGACCTTTCAGCAACCCCATCACCTTCTCTTTAGTGATAGCCGCTACACTTACCTCTACCTTTTGACTTTCTCGAAGCTCTGGTATGCTCCTCGTCTCTTCCATCACTGATGTAAAGTACCTTTATTCTCCACTACGTCTTCAGCCTCATTTTCAATGTCTTTTTCTTGTCTATTCTATTCATTTTCAATGTCTATTCTTGCATCTCTCTTACCTTTTATATATCTAAAAAAAACTCTTGCAATTGTTTTCTTACATTATTAGCTGGCTTACTCTTATATTTCATCTTCTTCCCCATTACTGCTTTTTCTTCAGTTCTGCTCAGCTAGGCTTTTTAAAAAATATTTTTATTGAGAAAAAATTTCATTTTTATAAAATTACAAAGTTACAACAACAATAAACTAACAATAACACTAGTCTACATATGTAAAAAAGGAATATAAAAAAACAATAAAATAAAACAAAATTACATTCATGTGCAAGAGAAACAGTTCAGTCGAGGTAATAAATAAATAAATAACACCACTCAGCGCAATGAAAAAATATCTCCTGACCTTTAAGAGCATTGAATATAACGCCTGCATTTATTCGAAATTCTTCCTCTCAGGTACCAAGTTCGCTAAGCCAGATCGTCATGGCTACGCAACAGCCCAAATTAAAATGGCAGACAAATCTGTATCTAGGTAATCCAAACTGGGCTGCTATGTCTTATAAACATTTTCAGTTTTTTGGTGCACCATATTTGTAAGAAAGTTCAGGGGATATGTTCTATGATTAGTCTACGCCAAGCCAACAGGCCCAGGGGGTTTTCAGACACCCAACACATCAAAATATTTTTCCTCTCACAGAAAGTAAGAATATTAAGAAGTCTTCTCCTATGAGCATCGAAAGAAGATAAATTGAGCAAGCCCAGGAGAAGAGAAATCGGGTCCATCTTAACTTCGGTCTTCAAGACCCTCCCTATTACTTCTGCCACAGCACTCCAATATGTACGAAACGTATGGCAGGACCACAGATAGTGAGTGAGAGTACTAGTAATTACTTTACACTTGGGGAACACTGAGGATACTCCCACCTTCAAGTTCAACTCTCGGTCTAGGGCCAGATGGACCCTAAGAAGAATCTTCAGCTGCATGACATGTGTCCTATTACAGATTGAAATCTTTCTTGCACTTTCACAGATATCCCCCCCATGTCTCAGAGGAAATCTCAACTCCTAACTCTCTCCCAGACCTCACATCATCACTCAATATCATCTGAGGGACCATTCCCCAACAGATGATAAAGAGTACTAACTGAGAGAGCGCTCTTGGCAAACAGCACCCTCTTCTCTGTATCAAATCTGTAAGAGTCAGTCCTTTTTGACGTTCCTTTTTGAATGAAATCCCTAATCTGAAGAAAATGAAAAAAAGTCTCTGCCAGATAATTCATACTAGCGGCTTATTTAGTCAAATGTTCCAATGTTTCGCCCTCAAATAAGTCACCCAAACAGGAAACCCCCTAGCTGCCCAGAGTTTGAACCTGGGTCCATTATCCCTGGCCAGAACCTTGGCATACCAATTACAGGGATAAGAAAATAAGTTTTAGATATATTCCCCTCATTCTACCGCATTGCCCTCCATGCCTTGACAGTATTAATAATTATTGGATTACGACAGCACTCCACAACTGTTGTCACTTTATCTAAGAACAACAGGCCAATAAGGGGACATTTTCTCTAGGAGGCACAAATATCCAACCATATTGATGCCGGGTACTCACTCACAAAAGATAAAAGGGAGCTTAATTGATATCTTCTAATATCTGGGAGGTCCACTCCCCCCAGCCTTTGGGGCAACTGCAATTTGGCGAGCTTAATAAGGGGCCACCTGTGGTGCCAGATAAAAGAACTAAACCAGCCGTTAAGTCACCTAAATATTTGCGTGGGAAAAACAAATCCAGGGAAGCATTCACATAGGGTATAGCAAACGAGAAAGGGCATTCGTTTAATAAGGGCTACTCGGCCTAACCAGGATATTGGAAGAGTCTCTCTTCTTTGAAGATTTTGCTCAATCTTGTCAAGCAAGTGGATAAAATTAGCCTTAAATAATTGATTGAAAACGGGAGTAACAAAAATACCTAAATAAAGAAAACCCCTCTGACCACTTAAAGGGAAACCATGATTTGCCCTCAACATCAGATATTCCCCCAAGACCCCACTATAGGCATAGCCCCCAATTTGGAAAAATTAATCCTATAGTCCAAAAAAGAGCCAAATAAATTAATACATTGTATTAAATGGCGTGCAGAAACTACTGGGTTCGGCAGAAAGATAAGAACTTCATCTGCAAATAATGTGATGTTATGTGTGTTTGATCTCACTTCTGGGGCAGTTATGTTAGGATGCCTACAGATAGCCTCTGCCAGCGGCTCAATCATCAACGTAAAAAATGGAGGTCAGATGGGAAAACCTTGCCTACTGCCCCTACAGATACTAGAATTACTAGATCTTACACCATTAGTGAGAACTGCAGCCAGAGGATCAGTAAAAAGGACCCTTTAAACACCTAATAAAGACCACCTAGACCAAACCATTCCAGGGTGTAAAAAAGATATGGCCACTCCGCCTGGTCAAATGCCTTCTCTACATCTAAAGAGATCACTAATCCCTGAACCAATCACTGCTGACAAGCTAGGACTATATCGAGTAATCTCCTAACATTGTTGGAGGATCTGCAACCCTTTATAAAACCCGTCTGGTCCTCTTTGACAGTGGAAGACAACACCATTTCCAGCCTTAATGCAAAGGTCTTGGACAAAATTTTATAATCAGAATTTAAAAGCAAGATGGTCCTATAAGAAGCACAATTGAAATGTGGAGATTATTCAAGGAACAGCTACTGCGTGTCCTTGATAAGTATGTACCTGTCAGGCAGAGATGAAGTGGTCGAGTGAGGGAGCTATGGTTTACTAAAGAAGTTGAATCTCTTGTCAAGAGGAAGAAGAATGTTTATGTTAGGATGTACAAAGTTAAAAATCATACAACGCCAGGTTATAGTCCACCATGTTTAACTTGAAGCACTAGCTTTCGGAGCGCCGCACCTGACTACCACCTGATGAAGGAGCGTCGCTCCAAAAGCTAGTGTGCTTCTAATTAAACCTGTTGGACTATAACCCGGTGTTGTGTGATTTTTAACTTTGTACAGCCCAGTCCAACACCGGCATCTCCAAAGTATATTAGGATGAGATGTGAAGGCTCAGTTAGGGCGCTTGAGAGTTACAAGTTAGCCAGGAAAGACATAAAGAGAGAGCTAAGAAGAGCCAGGAGGGGACATGAGAAGTCATTGGGAGATAGGATCAAGGAAAACCTTAAAGCTTTCTATAGGTATATCAGGAATAAAAGAATGACTGCACAAGGTTTAGGGCCAATCAAGGATAGTAATGGGAAGTTGTGCATGGTGTCCGAAGTGAAACGGGAAGCGCTAAATAAACATTTCTCATCAGTATTCACACTGGAAAAAGACAATGTTGTTGAGAGAATACTGAGATACAGGCTACTAGACTAGATGGGTTTGAGGTCCACAAGGAGGAGGTGTTAGAAATTCTGGAAAGTATGAAAATAGATAAGGGCCAGATGCAATTTATCCTAGGATTCTCTGAGAAGCCAGAAGGAGATTGCAGAGCTTTTAGCTTTGCTCTTTGTCATCATTGTCTACAGGAATAGTGCCAGAAGACTGGAGGATAGCAAATGTTGTCCCCTTGTTCAAGATGGGGAGTAGAGACACCCTGGTAATTATAGACCAGTGAGTCTTACTACAGTTGTGGGTAAAATGTTCGAAAAAGGTATGAGAGATGGGATTTATAATCATCTAGAAAGAAATAAGTTTATTAGGGATAGTCAACATGGTTTTGTGAAGGTTACACTGTGCCTCACAAATCTTATTGAGTTCTTTGAGATGGGGACTCAACAGGTGGATGAGGGTAAAGTGGTTGATGTGGTGTATGTGGATTTCAGTAAGACGTTTGATAAGCTTCCCCACGATAGGCTATTGCACAAAATACAGAGGCATGGGATAGAGGGTGATTTAGCAGTTTGAATCGGAAATAGGCTAGCTGAAAGAAGACAGAGAGGGTGTTGGTCGATGGGAAACGTTCATCTTGGAGTTCAGTTACTAGTGGTGTTGCGCAAGGATCTGTTTTGAGGCCACTGCTGTTTGTTATTTTTATAAATGACCTGGATGAAGGATGGGGTTAGTAAATTTGCAGATGACACTAAGGTCGGTGGAGTTTTAGTTAGTGCTGGAGATGTTGTAGGTTACGGAGGGACATAGATAAGCTGCAGAGCTGAGCTGAAAGGTGGCAAATGGAGTTTAATGCAGAAAAGTGTGCGGTGATTCATTTTGGAAGGAATAACAGGAATGCAGAGTACTGTGCTAATGGTAAGATTCTTGATAGTGTAGATGAGCAGAGAGATCTCATAGAACCCTGAAAGTTGCCACCCAGGAAGGCATACAGTGTGTCAGCTTTTCTTGATAGAGAGATTGTGTTTTGGAGCCACGAGGTCATGCTGCAGTTGTACAAAACTCTGTCACAGATGTGGAAGCTTTCGAAAGGGTGCAGAGGAGATTTACCAGGATGTTGCCTGGTATGGAGGAAAGGTCTTATGAGGAAAGGCTGAGGGACTTGAGGCTGTTTTTGTTAGAGAGAAAAAGGTTGAGAGGTAACTTAATTGTGACATATAAGATAATCAGAGGGTTAGATAGGGTGGACAGTGAGAGCCTTTTGCCTCGGATGGTGATGGTTAGCACTAGGGGACATAGCTTTAAATTGAGGGGAGATAGATAATAGGACAGATGTCAGAGCTAGTTTCTTTACTCAGAGAGTAGTAAGGGCGTGGAATGCACTGCCTGCAACAATAGTAGACTTCCCAACTTTAAGGGCATTTAAATGGGCAGTGGATAAACATTTCATATTCCATGGAAATGCAATAGTGTAGGATAGATAGGCTTCAGATTGGTTCCACAGAATGGTGCAAGATCGAGGTCTGAAGGGCCTGTACTGTGCTGCAATGTTCTATGTTCTAAGCACAGTCCTCCAGTGTCTTACCTTTCTTAAGGATGAGGGAGATATTAGCCTCTTTGATGGATGGCGGGAGGCAATCATGGCTGTACGGATAATTGTACATGTTCAGCAATGGCCCTGACAATATATTTATAAATTCTTTGTAGAATTCACTAAGGAGACCATCAGGGCTGGCGCCTTTCCACCTTGAAGCTGTGTCACTGCCTCCTTTACTTCTTGCACTGTTAAAGGGGCATTAAGGAGAGGCGCCTACTCGGAGGTCACTCGTGGAAGATACAGGTTCCTAAAAAAGAACTCCATCTTAGCCCACAGCCTTCCGTATGGTATACAATCCAGAGTAAAATCTTCAAAATACAACACTGATCTTCTCAGAATCACATGTAAGAGATCTAGTCCCTTGTCTGATTGAGGTAATAGATTGGAGGGAGTTCATTTTCCTAGCCAGATATTTGCCCTGGCCTATCGCCATGCTCAAACTACCTTTTTTTTGCAAAGGAAAGTTCCTTCCTCGCTGTCTGTGTGAGCATGGAATTCAAGGTGGATCAAAGAGCTGTGACCCGCTGCAACTTAGCCACCAATGGCCTATCAAAATATGCCGTCTCAGGTGTCTTCAGTCATGCCTGGAGCAGGCACTGCTCCTCTCCTTTCTGCTGCTTCTGACTGGCAGAGTAAGAGATAATTATCCCCTAGCATAAGCCTTGGCAGTCTCCCAGACAATTGACAGGTTGCTAGCTGTATCTGAATTAATGGCCAAGAATGCTTAAAACTCATTAGAAAAATACTCAATGAACTTACTGTCCTTGAGAATAAATGTGTCCATTCGCCAGTGCCATGAACCTGCTACGTTGCCCTTAATCTAGACCACTAAATCTACTGCCGTGTGATCAGAAATGGTGCTTTTCACAATTGTGCAATACATCACCAAATCCAACAAAAAAACGTGGGGGCTAGGAAAAGATCAATCCTAGTATGACACTTGTGCAGATTAGAAAAAATGTAAAGGGTGGAGATGTCTCCAAACAACCATCAGTCCCAATTCCATACATAAACCAACTATTTGCTTAGATTGCAGAGAAAGTTTTTGGGGGGGGGCTTTGGCCATTCTATCCACCATGGGATCCATGAGACAATTAAAATCTCCCCCAATAATAAGGGTGATCAATTTGGAGAATGCATCTATCAGAAATATAAGGGGGACAATAAACATTCAAAATACAGTTCTTTTCACCATATGTTAAGGCTTTAATAATTACAAACAGCCCATACTCATCTTTAATATGATCTAGTAACTTAAATGGGAGATTCTTCCAAACAAGTATAGGCACTCAGCTACTCTTAGTATTGAAGGATGAGAAAAACACCTGATCAAACCCACCCTGGTCTAATTCCTTATCATCAAGGTGAAGTTTCTTGCAAAAGGGCAATATCAACCCTCCCCTTTTTAAACTCGGGAGTATCTTTTTCCTCTTGACTGGTGAGTGACTCCCCTTAATGTTCCAGGTACACCACTTGAGACCACGATTAGCAATGACCCTCTACAACAACCTTTGAACTCCCGAGAGGAAGAATTCACCGAGTATAAATGAAGATAGACTCATGGAACCTAAAAACTACGCACACTAAAACTATTACAGCTAACAAACTAACAGAATTTTCAAAAACTACATCCACAAAAAAACTAACAACCTAATCCAAATACAAAAGGCACTTAATAAGGGACTCTACCCTTTGTCCACAGGGGACGCATACACATCTCCCGTCACTCCTTCCAGCTTGAGCCCCACCCCAAACTCAAGCAAAAGAAGAAAAAAAGTAATGTTAACAAAGAAGTTAAAAGTGAGCACCCTATCCATCTCCAACTATACATTAACTGCAATTAATATTGGAAAAAATCCAACAACACTTTCTTTAAGAAAAGGAGAAGTACAAAAGAAAAAGAAAAAAAATCCTTTAAACCATCCAGTCTACTTTAAAGGTTCCAGATACGTTTGGAATCATTTGAGCAGACAAACCCATCATAAGTAAAATGAAGCAACTGACAGAGTACTCAATACCAAGGTCCCTCAGTCTTCTCTTCATCTCATCAAATGACTTCCTTTTATGGATCATGGCTACAGAAAGTTCCTGGAAGAACATTATCTTGGATCCTTTGTAAATCAAGGCCTGTGGATCCTTCCCCTGCATTCTGGAAGTGTCCATTACTCTTTGCTTGTCCCTGTAGAGTTGGAATCGCACCAGGACCGGGCGGGGGCCTGCACACAACAACCCAGTGAATTCTGTCACCTTTCATCCAATCTGCCTCGGCCTCCTGACCAAGAAATTGCGGGCAGCCAGTCTTCAAAAAACCGTACTGGCTGCTCACCTTCCACTCCCTCTGGCAGCCCGACCACCTGGATAATCTTCCTCTGACCTCTGTTTTCGAGGTCATTGACCTGTTCTATTAAGGCTGGGACCTGCCCCTCGAGGCCCTGGATCTGCTCCGTTGAGGACTCGATCATGGTCTCCAAAGCTGCGATCCGCCGTTCTACCTCCTCCATTTGTTTTCCAAACCCTTCCGGCTCCTGCTTGTGTTTGTGCAGCATGGTCGAGATCAGTTCCAGCCTGGAGCGACTCTCCTCGATCGATGTGTCAATCATCTCCTGGAGCTTCACGAACTCTGCAGCCAAGGTCTGTTGGGTAAATGATTCCAACGGAGCTGCGGAGGAGGCTGAAGCTGCAGTCACAGTCGCAGTCGCACACACGTGTCCGATGCTGCCGGGGAATGTCCAGTGTGTTGGGAGTTACCCGAACCTTTACTTTTAGTCATCTTCCTTTGCTAAACAACAGTTTATAACGATTCCACCAACATTTAATTATCAAATTTTCCCGAAATAAAAAGTTGGGTGGGTAAAAGCACCACTTTACCTGAATTGTAGTTCAGAGCTCAGCAGGGCAGACCCTTCAGATCACCGCCATCTTGTATTCCCCCACCCCATGCTGGTTTTTAAAGGCTTCCCAATCCTCTGACTCATCACAAATCTTCACCACATTGTACGCTTTTTGTAAGGTTCTATCTTTGGGTTTTGCTCTCAAACACCCAAGTCAAATAATATTGACTACATTTACAGCGTCTACGGCAGTCAGGATCTGGATTGTCTCGTCACTTCTTTTCTTCAATTAAAGAATAACAGATATACTCAGCATCTCCTAATGCAGATTTCCAAACTCTTGAATCATCCTTGATTTCAGTCTTCCACACCTCAGGAAACAGAAATCTGTAACTGATTCCCTGAGGAGCTGCTGAGGCCAAGAGGAAGGAAAATCAATTGAAAATTTCAACGCTGCAGTTTGTAGATTTTAGTTGATCGTGTGGTATTAACAGTCATGAAGCAAAGGAGGCAGATCGAGTTAAAACACAGATCAGCCGTCATCTAACTAAATGGCCATGATATGGAGATGCTGGCTTTGGACTGGGTTGGGCAATATCGGAAGTCACACAACACCAGGTTATAGTCCAACAGACTTATTTGAAATCACAAGCTTTCAGAGGCACAGTGAAGAGAAGCACCCAGGCACAGAATTATAGACAGAGAGATCAAAATATTGCACAAATGGAATGAATGGAATGTCAACAGGTTGAACAACAAGTCTTTGCAGGTGATCAAGAGTGTCAGACAGTGTGAGTAAAGTGTCAACAGCTGCATAGCAAGTGAAGGGATGACCCATGATCTAATTAATTGAGGCAAAGAGATCATTACAAAAGATTAAAAATGAGGTGGTGCTGGAGACAAACCAAATGGTTGAAATAACATGATAGGTATAAGAGTCGCATGCTGAGGGTCTAACCAAAGTAGCAAGCAACCCAAAATTGTATGAACTAATTAAGATAGAGAGATCATTACAGTTATCAAGGTGATGGTATTAAAACAGGACAGTAAGGAAGATTTTACAAACACAGAACAGTATGGTGCAGTTACATGTAGTGTGACATGAACCCAAGATCACGTTGAGGCAACTATCATGAATACAGAACTTGGCTATCAGTTTCTGCTCAGTGATTCTGAATTGTTGTGTATCTCAAAGGCTGCCTTGGAAGATGTTTACCTGAAGATCAGAGGCTGAATGTCCTTGACTGCTGAAAGGTTCCCTGACTGGGAGAGAACATCCCTGTCTGGCAATTGTTACACAATGTCCATTCATCTGTTGTTGTAGTACCTGCATGGTCTTACCAATATACCAAGCCTCAGGGCATCCTTGCCCACAGCATATGACATAGACAACATTGGCCAAGTCACATGAGTATCTGCCGTGTATCTGGTGGGTGGTGTTCCCACATGTGTTGGTAGCATCCATGTCGATGATCTGACATGTCTTGCAGAGGTTGCTGTGTCAGGGCTGTATGGTGTTGTGGTTGATGTTGCCCTGAAGGCTGGGTAGTTTGCTGCAAACGATGGTCTGTTTAAGGTTTAACGGTTGTTTAGAGGCAAGATGTGAAGGCGTAGGGATGATCTTGGTGAGACGTTCAATGTTATTGATGACATGTTGAAGTTTGTGAAGAACATAGCGTAGTTTCTCCGCTCCAGGGAAGTACTGGATGATGAAGGGTACTCTATGTAATTAAATGGCGCAACAGATCATAGGGGTTTAACACCTCTTTGCTATTCTGATGTTCCAATGCAACAATCCATTTAAAAATTAATCTTTCATTTGTGCAGCAAATAATTTTGCTTTCATTTTGTTCCACTTAACTTGAGATATCTTTAGATCTTTTTGTGAGCTATTCATGTAAATAAAACAAGGTTAGAACCTGAGTCACACACTGCTCTCCTTGATAGATGCTGCTAGAATCCAGTGGAAGAAACACCATAGCCAAACGTTTCTGCAAACACTGGCATACCAGAATGGAAACAGTCTTATTTGACATTGTTACACGAAAGTTTCTCAGTTCGGCCACTACGCAGCCGAACTGAAACTTATACTTGCACAGCTTGATTTATTCTAAATGTTTCTTGATTTGTGTTTACTTTTGACCAATTCCATATTTAAGTGCAAGAATTTTAAGTTGTTACTGTCAAGTAATGTTTATTTGGAAGACTAACACGAGCATCATTCCTGTCTGACAGATTATACAGGATGTCATCATTAAGCACACCAGAAATGAAACCCTTTTAAATAGACAGCAACCAGCTTTTCATTGACCCTCACCGACAAGACAGTAAGGGAGATTGAATATACACTGAAGGAGACCATTTTGCCCATCAAACCCAAGTTGATTCTTTGAGAAAGCGGTCCATTTATTGCCACTTCCTACTTCTCTTTTCTCAGTAACCTGCACATTGTCCCCCTTCAATTATTTGTCAAATTCTTTTTTGAAATTTAAGAGAGTTTATTCTAGCTCATAACAACATGCTGTTCTCCTCCTCTGGTTCTTTTGCCAAATATCTTCAATCTATTTCCTTTGCTTGCTGGTCCTCCTACTACAGGAAACAGCTTCTCCCAATATACTCAATTAAAACTCTTCAAAAAAGGCCAAATCATTTTAACAGGGAGTTAAATGGATGTATGAAGCTGATGAACTTACAAGGTTATGGGGCATGGCATGGCTGCTTTCTCAGATAGTCAGCAAAGTCTCAGCAGGCCAAATGGTCTCTTTCAAGTTGCTCTGATTTCTATTATTCAACAGTAATTTTGAACACCTCTATTGAGTCTCTCCTTAACCTTCTCTGTTGTAAGATAAAAGAGAAAAAGTCCGAGATTCTTTGGGTATTTTATGTTATCGGGCAAAGTTTGGCCTGAATGTTTACTCACAGTTTGGGAATGCAGAGTTAAGAGAATTCCAAGCTCTACTAACCCAACATATGACACTACCTAAATCTCTATTTGATTTGAAAATCTTCATTCTTTGCTTTCAGATCACTTTGTGGCTTCATAGAGTCAGAGACACATACAGCACAGAAAGAGACCTTTCGGTCCAACCAGTCCACACAGAACATGGTTCCAAACTAACCTAGTCCCACCTGCCTGCTCCTAGCCCACATTCCTCCAAACCTTTCCTATTCATGTATCCATCCAAATGTCTTTTAAATGTTGTAATTGTACCTGCATCCACCATTCCCTCAGGAATTTCATTCCATATGTGAACCACCCTCTGTAAAAGATTTGCCTCTCATGTCTTCTTAAAATCTTAAAAATGTGTCCCCTAGTCTTGAAATCCCCTATCCTAGTAAAAGACAACTACCATTAACTCTATCTAACACTCTCATTGTTTTATAAACTTCTGTCAGGTCACTTCTCAACTTCCTTCGTTCCAGTGAAAAAAGTCCCAGCCTATCCAACCTTTCTTTATAACTCAAACCTTCCATACCCAGCAACTTCCGGATAAACCTCTTCTGAACCCTCTCCAGGATTCAGCTGAATCCTTCCTATTCATCCTTTGCAATTTCTCTAATGTCCTCTAACTGTATAATCCTTCAAGACCTCTACACTCCTGTAATCTTGGCTGCTTGCACATCCCTGATTTTCAATGTCCTACCATTGGTGACTATGCCTTCAGCTGCCAAGACCCTAAGCTCTAGAATTCATTCACTAAGCCTCTCCAACTCTCTCTCGCCTCCTGTCCTCCTTAAAGGTCCTCTTTCAAACTTACTTAACCAAGCTTTCAATCCCAATATGCCTTTATATTGAATATGTTACCTCCATCTGCACTTTCCAGGCACACAGCATTTACCTCTCCAATCTGGACTAAGTTATTCAGGATTATGGAATTTTTTTTGTGAAATGATGTTAGAGTGCCTAATCACAATTGTGTCAATGCGATAATATTTACCTGAACCATAAACTATTAACAAAACATCATAAAGCAGCAACATAGATTGTTCTCCTCATCTAAATGTATCCTCCACATTTCTGCTCTTATAGTATGGTACGAAAATGATACTCAAGCCTGCTCAAACATTTCCAGACAGCTGGTGTTTCTGAGCAGTGAATAAATGGATTAGAGAGTTTACAGGGTATTACCTTTCTTTGTGTTTTATGCCACAATTCTGCCCCTGTTGTAAGGAGGGCTGCAAATGTTGTTATCATGTTGTTACGCCCTAACTGGATCCTCCTTCCATCAATGCCATTATAAGTCTCACGTTTACATCTCCCAGCTCCATACTGCAGAGAAATATCTAATGCTCCAACCACCTCTGTTTTCAAGATTCTCTAAGTTTTACAAACCGTTTCCCTTTGGTCTCAAACCATAGTAGCTTGATTTGGATCCAGAATGTGAATGCAAAGCAACAGCAGGATGGACAAAGGCAGCATGTGGTGTAAATATTGAATGATCTAACCTTTAGGGGCCAACATCCACATTCAATAGTAAATAGGCAGGAATGTAGGAACAGTACATTTAATAACAAATTACAGTTTAATTTGATGGAATTTAGAAGAGTATGAACTGATTTGATTGAAACATATAAGATTCTGCCGGGTCTTGACAGAGTGGGTGAGGAGAGGATTGTCCCTCCTATGGGGTAATCTAGAACTAGGGGTGACTGATTAAAACTAAAGGGTTACACATTAATGGGAAAGATGAGGAGAATATTTTTCTCACGATGATCGTAAGTCTTTGAAACTCTCTTCCTCAAAATGCAGTGAAAGTTGACACCTTGAATATTTTTAAGGCAGATGTGGGTAGATTCTCGATAAGCAGGGAGCTGAATGATTACCATGGGCAGAATATGGAGTAATCATTGAATTATAGAACAGTGGCGCTGGATTGAAGGTCAAAGTGGTGTTAGCCTGCTCCTAATTTGCATGTACATATGCATCTTTAATGAACATAAAGCAATGCTCACTTGATGTGATTGGAATCAAGAGTTACACTTTAATGCTGCTATTTATCATCCTTCCTCTGTAACCTTCGCCAGCCCTGCCAGATCCCTGTGCACCTCCAACTCTGACCTCATTGCACATTCCCGAATTTGGTTAACCCTTCCATCACCCTTCCATTTACAGTTGTGCCTTAGCTTCCTGCACTGTAAAGTTTAAAATGTTCTCCCTAAACCTTGCTGTCTTTCTCTTTTGTCTCTTCCTTTAAGGTACTGCTCAAACCTTACCTCTTTGACAAATGTTTGGTTCTAAGTGGCAATGTGTCTCATGATGCTTCCAGCACACACTGGGATATTTGCTTCATTTATTTATTCATGGACGTGGGAATGCATTTATTGCCCAATCCTAATGCCCTGGAGAAGGTGGTGGTGAGCTACCTTCTTGAACCATTACAATAGTGAGGGTGTTGGGACATCCACAGTGCTGTTAGGAAGGCACTACATGAATGTAATTTCATGACATTTAGACCCTGCAAAATGACTGCCTTGGTCATAAAGCTGCATTATTTCTACCATCATAACTTTGAAGTAATATTCATGCTATTCAGAATGTTAGCTCCCTTGTTTCATTATATCCCAGGAATCCAAGACAAAACACACAATCCTGCCATCTAAATGGATTGGGAACATCTGGCGGAAGTTGTACTACAGTTTAATGGTTTTGCAGCCAAGGGCAAAAGCCAGACATTTTCAGTAAACTTGCTGAAGTAGAAGCACACGATCTAGAAGTGATTAGGGAATAGAAAATATTACCACAGTTGAACATAGTTTGTAACCTTTTGAATGCTGGATCAACTCAAAGCACGAACACAATTAGCAGAACACTGCATCTCCATACTTACATGAAACTCCTGTTAGGTTTTACTGCCACCCCACTACTTGGGAGTATATATATTTCAGCACGTATTTGAACAGCAAACATCTTGATTGTAAGGCAGTCATAGTTGAAATCAGGCACATTTACATTAGCAATTTTTTCGGTTACTTCTGAAATATTTGTACTGCATCGAACATATTCATCCAAAGCGCTGCCTGAGTAAAACTGATGTTAATAAAGCTCTGACTATTTCATGAACATAAAAATTAAAATCAGAAATACACAATAAGATATCTGCTACCCTGGTCAACAAGAGTCATATCTGATTCTCAATCTCAGCTCCAATTCCCAAATCCCTTGATTCGTTTCACGCCCAAAAATCTATCAATCACAAACTTATTTATACTCAACAACTAATCGTCCACAGATCTCTGGGTTAATGATTTCTAAAGTCTCACAAACCTTTCAGCAAAGAAATTTCTCCTCACTCTTCACAGGCAAACTGATCATCCCCTTAACCTGAAACAGTGATTCTATGGTCTAAAGCCTCCAGCCTCGTAGCGTGTGCCCATTCAAATGTTTTCAAGAATTTTGAATATTTTAATGAGAACACTTCACATTCTTCTCAACTCCAGAGAGGAATATAGGCTCATATTTGACTCATTCTCCCAGGTCCAATTTATCATTGCACGCTCTTTTCCATTTAATTTAAAGCACTTGACCAGATGGGCTAATGGGCTGAGAAGTGGCAGATGGAGTTTAATTTAGATAAATATGAGGTGCTGCATTTTGGGAAAGCAAATCTTAGCAGGACTTGTACACTTAATGGTAAGGTCCTCAAGAGTGTTGCTGAACAACGAGACCTTGGATGCAGGTTCATAGCTCCTTGTAAGTGGAGTCGCAGGTTGATAGGATAGTGAAGAAGCATTTGGTATGCTTTCCTTTATTGGTCAGAGTATTGAGTACAGGAGTTGGGAGGTCATGTTGCGGCTGTACAGGACATTGGTTAGGCCACTGTTGGAATATTGCATGCAATTCTGATCTCCTTCCTATCGGAAAGATGTTGTGAAACTTGAAAGGGTTCAGAAAAGATTTACAAGGATGTTGCCAGGGTTGGAGGATTTGAGCTATAGAGAGAGGTTGAATAGGCTAGGGCTGTTTTCCCTGGAGTGTCGGAGGCTGAGGGGTGACCTTATAGAGGTTTATAATATCATGAGGGGCATGGATAGGATAAATAGTCAAGGTCTGTTCTTGGCTTGGGGGTGTCCAGAACTAGAGGGCATAGGTTTAAGGTGAGAGGGGAAAGATATAAAAGACACCTAAAGGGCAATATTTTCACGCAGAGGATGGTACATGTATGGAATGAGCTGCCAGAGGAAGTGGTGGAAGCTGGTACAATTGCAGCATTTAAAAGGCACCTGGATGAATATATGATTAGGAAGGGTTTGGAGGGATGTGGGCCAGGTACTGGCAGGTGGGACTAGATTGGATTGGGATATCTGGTCGGCAGGGATGTGTTGGACCGAAGATGTTATGCTGTACATCTCTATGACTCAATGACTGTATAACTATATCATTCCACAACAACTATATCATTCCACAAACTGCGCATGCCATCCCAGATGGGGTCTCACCAGAGTTCGATGTAATTGCAATAAAGCTTCCTTATCTTCCTTTGTTCCTGTCTGGGAGCAGTGGGAGACAGCACGGAGTTGACGTTGGGACCAGGCCGTTGCCGGGAAGGTAAGTGAACAGCATAAATACTTACTTTCGATGCCTCCGGCCATTTCCCTGTCCGGGAGCAGTGGGACACAGAGCGGAGGTAACATTGGAAGCAGGAGGTTGCCAGGAAGGTAAAGATTTATTATATATTTCGGCTGCAGCTACACTGCTTTGGATACTGTTGGGGGAGATGGCATACCAGGGGAGGGCAGCAGTTGCTAGGATCATGGCACCGTGGCAGGCACTGCAGTTCAGAAGGGCGGGAAAAAGACTCATAGGGCCACAGTCATAGGGGATTCTATTGTGAGGGGAGTAGATAGGTAGTTCGGTGGCCGAAAACGAGACTCACGAATGGTATGTTGCCTCTCAGGTGCTCAGGTTAGGGATGTCACTGATCAGCTAAAGAGCATTCTGAAAGGGGAGGGTGAACAGCCAGTTGTCGTGGTGCATATAGGCACCAATGAGAAAAGTAAAAAACGAGAAGAAGTCCTCAAAGCAGAATTCAGGGAGCTAGGAGACAAGTTATAGAGGAGGACCTCAAAGGTAGTGATCTCAAGATTGCTACCAGTGCCACATGCTAGCCAAGGTAGAAATGAAAGAATAGGCAGGATGAACACGTGGCTTGAGGAATGGTGTAGGAGGGAAGGGTTCAGATTTGTTGGACATTGGAACCGGTTCTGGGGAAGGTGGGACTGTTACAAATTGGATGGTCTACACCTGAACCAGACTGGAACTAATGTTCTTGGGGGAATTTTTGCTACTGCTGTTGGGGAGGATATAAACTAATGTGGCAGGGCGCAGGGAACCAGAAGAGAAGACTAGTAGACAATGAGGTGGAAACTAGAGACTGTAAGGAGCAGGATCATTAAGTTAGCATGACCAAGGGGAAGAGTAGGCAGAGAACAGATGAACACAAAGGAACTGGTGGTCTGAAGTGCATATGCTTTAATGCAAAGAGTATCGTGTGTAAATCAGAAAAACTTAGGGCTTGGATTGGTGCCTGGGATTATGACATTACCGCGATCACAGAGACTCGGTTGAAGGAAGGGCATGATTGGCAGCTAAATGTTCCAGGATATAGATGCTTCAGACAGGACAGGGAGGGAAGTAAAAAGAGGGGAGGAGTTGCATTGCTGGTCAGGGTTGATATCACGGCTATGCGAAAGGAAGACACTATGGAGGGCTTGGGTAGTGAGGCATTATGGGTGGATCTGAGAAATAAGAAGGGTGCAGTTACATTGGTGCGGCTGTATTACAGGCCTCCCAACAGTGAGCATGAGGTAGAGGAACAAATAGATAAACAGAATATGGAAAGATGTAGAGGCGACAGGGTGGTGGTGATGGGAGATTTTAATTTTGTCAACATTGATTGGGATAAACTTACTGTCAGAGGTCTGGATGGGGCGGAATTTGTAAGGAGCATTCAGGAAAATTTTCTAGAGCAGTATGTCAATAGTCCAATTAGGGAAGTGGCCATATTGGGCCTGGTGTTGGGGAATGAGCCAAGCCAGGTGGTAGACGTTGCAGTGGGGGCTTTCTTTGGGAATAGTGACCACAATTCTTTAAGTTTTATAATACTTGTAGACAAAGATGAGAGTGGTCCTAAGGGAAGAATATTAAACTGGGCTAAGGAAAATTTGGCAGGAGCTGAGAAATGTGGATTGGGGACAGCTATTTGAAGGCAAGTCCACATTTAATATGTGGGAGGCTTTCAAAGATAGGTTGAAGATAGTGCAAGATAGGCACGTGCCTTTGAAAATAAAGGATAGATAAGGCAAGATTTGTGAACCGTGGATGATAGGTGAAATTGTGCGACTAGCCAACAGGAAAAGGGAAGCGTACATAAGGTCCAGGCAGCTATGAACAGAACAGGCTTCGGAGGGATATCGGGAGAATAGGAATAATCTTAAACAAGGAATCAAGCGGCTAAAAGGGGTCATTAAATAACTTTAGCAAGCAGAATTAAGGAGATACCCAAGGCCTTCTATTTATATGTAAGAAGCAAGAGGGTAGCTAGAGAAAGGTTTGGTCCACTAAAGGATAAGGAAGGAAGGTTGTGAGTCGAACCTGAGAAAATTGGTGAGATTCTCAATGATTACTTCTGAGGAGAGGGACATAATGAATGTTTAGATTAGAGATAGACATTTTTAACTCTGGATTACATTGACATTAGGAGGGAGGATATGTTGGGTAGGCTAAAACATATTAGGATGGATAAATCCCTAGGACCAGATGGGGATCTATCCCAGGTTGCTGAGAGAGGTGAGAGAGGAAATAGTTGGGGCCCTGACAGATATCTTTCTAGCATCCTTAAACACAGGTGAGGTGCCAGAGGACTGGAGGGTTGCTCATGTTGTTCCCCTGTACAAGAAGGGTAGTAGGGATATTCCAAGTAACTACAGACCAGTAAGCTTGACGTCAGTGGTGGGAAGGTTGCTGGAGAAGGCACTGAGGGATAGGGTCTATTTATATTTGGAAGAGAATGGACTTATCAGTGATAGGCAACATGGTTTTGTGTGGGGGAGATCATGCCGTACCAACTTAATAGTCATGATTTGGAGATGCTGGTGTTGGACTGGGGTGTACAAAGTTAAAAATCATACAACACTAGGTTATAGTCCAACAGGTTTAATTGGAAGCACACTAGCTTTCGGAGCGTCGCTCCTTCATCAGGTGGTAGTGGAGGGCTCAATCCTAACACACAGAATTTATAGCAAAACTTTACAGTGTGATGTACCTGAAATTATACATTGAAAAATTGATTGTCTGTTAAGCCTTTCATCTGTTAGAATACCGTGATAGCTTCACTTCTTTCATGTGTAAATCACAAAAGCTTTTTTAAAAAAGTTACATTCTCAGGTTAGCTGTTAACAATGGTGATAGCTAGACAATATGTTGAAGGTGTTGGCCCCCTGTGTTCTCTGTCTGTGCCCATGATGTTTAGATTGATTCTAAATTAAGAATCAATCTAAACATCATGTTTAGAATCAATCTAAACATGGTGTTGTGTGATTTTCAACTTAATAGAGGAAGTGACCAATTTGATAGATGAAGGAAGGGCTGTAGATGTCATATACATGGGCTTTAGTAAGGTGTTTGATAAGGTTCCCCATGGTAAACTAATGGAGAAAGTGAAGTCTTATGGTGTGCAGGGTGTTCTAGCTAAGTGTATAAAGAACTGGTTGAGCAACAGGAGACAGAGAGTAGTAGTTGAAGGGAGTTTCTCGAAATGAAAGGTGACCAGTGGTGTTCCACAGGGATCAGTGCTGGGGCCACTGTTGTTTGTGATATACACAAGTGATCAGGACGAAGGCATTGGTAGTCTGATCAGCAAGTTTGCAGATGACACAAAGATTGGTGGAGAGCAGAAAGCATAGGGAACTGTCAAAGAATACAGGAGAATCTAGATAGACTGGAGAGTTGGGCGGAGAAATGGCAGATGGAGTTCAATCCGGGCAAATGTGAGACAATAGACAATAGACAATAGACAATAGACAATAGGTGCAGGAGTAGGCCATTCAGCCCTTCGAGCCTGCACCGCTATCCAATATAATCATGGCTGATCATTCCTAATCAGTATCCTGTTCCTGCCTTATCTCCATAACCCTTGATTCCACTATCTTTGAGAGCTCTATCCAACTCCTCCTTAAATGAATCCAGAGAGTGGGCCTCCACTGCCCCCTGTGGCAGAGCATTCCACACAGCCACCACTCTCTGAGTGAAGAAGTTTCTCCTGAGCTCTGTCCTAAATGGTCTACCCAGTATTTTTAAGCTGTGTCCTCTGGTTCAGCACTCACCCATCAG
>NC_057711.1:113453661-113475944 GCF_004010195.1 Chiloscyllium plagiosum | reverse complement strand
ATTGAGGTTTACAAAATCATGAAGGGTATAGACAGGGTGGATAGAGATAAGCTTTTTCCCAGAGTGAGGGATTCAATAACGAGAGGTCATGCATTCAAGGTGAGAGGTGAAAAGTTTAAGGGGGATACACGCAGAAAGTACTTTACACAGAGGGTGGTGGGTGCCTGGATCGCGTTGCCAGCAGAGCTAGTAGAGGCAGGCACGGTAGATTAATTTAAGGTACGTCTGGACAGATGCATAAGTAGGTGGAGAGCAGAGGGGTACAGATCCTTAGGAATTGGGCGATAGGTTTAGACAGTGGATTTGGATCGGCACAGGCTTGGAAGGCCGAAGGGCCTGTTCATGGACTGTAAATTTTCTTTGTTCTTTGTTTTTATACTAAAAGTCCTTAGATAGTGTTAGGAATGCATTCTAAAGAAGGTATTTAAATTCTTGTGGGCTAATTCAATCTTTATGGTTTTCTTAGTATTTTGCTTGTGTACTTATATCTAGTCATAATTATTAGAATAAATCTGACTACCAGTCATGGTCTAACTGACAGAGTAAGCAGAAATGCAAGCTTCCAATATGAAATATCATTGTAAAAGAGTAATTCTTTATCTTTAAGGCAAGCTGACCTCATCAGTGGCAGTTGTAGATGCCTAGGAGAGTGGGGTAGCCTGGAACATACTGTCACTTGGAGTAGTTGAGATGATTAGCATGAATGCATTTAGGGGTGTATTAGACAAGTACCTGAGGGAGAGGCGAACAGAAAGATATGTTGATAAAGTAAGATGAAGTAGGGTCACAGCTAGCTATTTCTGACATTTACTTTTACAAGTCACTTTTATATTTGCTGATCTCAGATTAGTTTCTATCTCAAACAACCCTCAAGCAACGACCATGCATTTTTATATTGTTACATTAGGTGGCATTTTAATCCACTTTTCAAAATTTACATACAGGGAGCAATTTGCCTTAAAATCTTTCAGAGTTGTTTGTTTTCCCATCATTAGATTATTCCGCCTCAGTCCATTTAAATTTTTTCCACCATCAGTGCACAGTGGTAGCAGAGTGTATCATCTACAAGATACACTGCAGCAACTCATCAAGGCTCCTTTGATGACACCTTACAAATACAGACCTTCACCATCTAAATGGACAACGGCTGCAGATACATTGGACCATCATCCATTGCAGGTTCCCATCCAAGTCACACACCGTGGAACTATTTTGCTGTCCCTACAGTGTCACTGGATTGAAATCCTGAACTTGCCTCCCCAACAGCACTGTGGGTCTAGCTGGAGAACATGGACCACAGTGGTTCAAGAATGTGACCAGCAATGTCTCAGCAGTAATTCAGGCAATAAACACTGGTCCAGACAGCAATACCCACATCTCATGATTGAAAATAAGTCTAGCTGATTATTTATTAAGGGTAAATATTGGGAAACTGTATATTTTTCATCCTGCTGTCCTCTATAGTCCGTAATTTCAGGCCCTTTACACATACTTGATTGCCATCGCTTTACCATTAGTGTTTACGTCTTTACCTAACTGGGCACTATGCTCAGGTATTCCCTCCCTAAAACCCTCTGTCACCCATCCTTTCTCTCCTTTAAGACATTTCTTAGAATTTGTCTCTTCAACCAAGCTTATGGTCGTCTGCAGCAAAATCATCTCCTGTGGCCCAGTTTCAAATTTGTTCTTGCTGACGCTCCTGTGATAGGAATGGAGACTTTTTTTAACATCGCTGAAAATGCCACATATATGCATGATGTTGTTGTTTATCATTTTAAGCTCGAAAGAGCTATACTGCTTTCATGGTTTGAGAGCAAAGCAGAGATGTAATTGTACCGATTCCATTTCTTAGCTTATGGAACCTGCAGACATATGGATCTGTGATATGATGTGAAGATGTCCATGTATGTAGTAAACTATTTTTGATTTATTTAGTGAAATGTGCAAGTTGGGAGCATTACAGTAAGGTGGCCAACAATCTGGGAATCCATTTTGTCTTACTTGCCAATAGGACTTAACATTCATTCACTGCATGGCTTGATTTTAAATGTCAGGACCCAAAATGTAACAGGGCATTGTACATAAGACAAATTCCTTGCAGATGAAAAAGTTAAGTTTTGCTGGACACGTTTGCCTGGTCACCTTTTCTAAGTTATACTATGAAATGAGATCAATTGTAGGAAAGCGATGAAACCTAAAAAATATTTCTACTGAAGAAAGACATGCCTTCCTGAGTGAAATAAACATTTCTTTAACTTATGGACTTTTAAAAATTCTTTAAATTGATAAGAAGATTTGTTCAACAATTGAACATATTATTCCTCACCCCCTGTAACTGCCACGTCTGACCATCTGGAATTCCTCTGGAACCGAATAACAGATATAATAAATTACAAATCCCTTCTGAATCTCAGAAAGAGGTAGACTTAGCATCTGGCCAGATAGGAACAAAAGAACAAGACAAGGCCATTCAGCTCCTCAAATCTGTCCCATAATTCAAACAAATATCATCTGACATCAGTTTTGACTTCTCAATGAAATGAAGTGTGAATGGCTTTAATTTAAGACCCCATGGTCTGAGCTCCATCCACCAGCGGAAATAGTTTCTCTCTGTATGAATACCATGGTTGCAAGATCGTTTGTGGATAATATTTTGTGCAAAATATATCCCAGACTATCAGTGCATCAGGAATTTAATTGAACCTGCAACTGTGGCTATGAGAGCAAAACTGGAGGCTGGGAAATGTGCATTGGGTCTTCTGCACCTTTTTCGGCTGTCCCTGAGGATCGACTTTTTTCCATTCCGTTGTCGAGAGTCCGAGGTGATTAAACGGTCTAACATTGGATCCATAAACCCTGCCAAAGGTGGGGCAGATGGTGTTTGAATAGACGGGTGGCTGACATGCTTGGGTTTTCACATGCTCCTTCCACGGTCTGTGTCTTTCCTCATCCTGAGCCTGCCAGAGATGCTCAGATTGGTTTGCATCTTCGCAAATGTTTCTTCTCCAGTTTGGGCAGTCTTGAGCTAGAGATTCCTGCTAGCTAGTGCATTTGTTTGGGATGGTATTGAGGATATCTTGAAGAAATTCCTCCACCTTCTTGCTCGCTACTTGCTGTGACAAAACTTGAAGTGGAGACCTTGTTCTGCAAGACTTGTGTCAGGCATGTAGATGATGTGGCCTGCCCAATGCAGCTGATTAGCCATAAGCAGTCCCTCGAGATTGGGATTTTTTGATTTTGATTTGCTTTGATCTATTATTGTCACATATACCTTCATACAGTGAAACGTTGTGTTTTGTGTGCAGCACAGACAGATTATACCATGCAAAGTGCATTAGGGTAATAGAGCAGAGTGAAGAATACAATGTTACAGCTACAGAGAAGGTGCACAAGGAGTGAGATCAAGAGAGGACACTGATGTTGGAGCACTTACCCTGCCAGTGGGTTTGTAGTATTTTGCTGGAACATTACAGTTCCAGCAATGTACTTTTACAAGTCACAATATAAAAGCGACTTGTAAAAGTACATTACAGTTTTTATTGAGATTTCTGGTGTCTGTTCTACATTGTTCATGTCTCTGCTGATCAGAGGATGCTGATGCTACATTGACCTGTTCAGAATGTGGTGAATACCTGACTTCTCACTCCCCAAAGCCTGTACAGAGGCTGAATATGTTGGAAGACTCTGCATTTGCCTGGATGGGTGCAATTCTAACAACACTCTAGAATCTCAACACCATCCTGGACAAAGCAGACCAGTTGATTAACAATGTATCTATCACCTTAAATGGGAGGGCTTTGAATGGCTACTATGCTTGACTTTGACCCATAAGCTCCAGGTTCAAGACCCACCTCGGGGGCCAAGGAATGAGGCCATTATGAGTTGAGTATCAACCTGCAAATTGCTTCAATACAAACCAATAGCAAGCATTTTGAGCAGGAGAGATTCATGATCTGTCATGTGATGGAAATCCATAGGTTCAAGCTACAACATGCATGGAAAACATATGTTGCTTTCATAACTTAGACTTCAGGTGATTCATAACACACTACCATCACATTAAACATTCATTCCTTCTTTCACAAATGCATGATGGTAGCAATGTGCATTATCTACAAAGTTAAAAAATCACACAACACCAGGTTATAGTCCATGTTGTGTGATTTTTAACTTTGCCCACCCTAGTCCAACACTGGCACGTCCACATCATTATCTACAAGATACACTGCAGCAATTCACCAAAGCTCCTACGGTATCACCTTGCAAAACCCTCTAACATATTCCAGTGAGGAAAATATTTTTTTAGAAATGTACATCCCCAAAAGAGGAGAAATACAGCTTCATCACAGATTCTATGTATTTCTTCAAAGCCGAGCAATATGATTCAGCTGTGCAGCAATGTCTTGATGGACTTGTTATGGCCCACTTTCTACTTATGTCCATAACACCAGCGCTTCACCAGAGGGTCACTGAAGATGTTACCTAGTCTGGTGACGAAACATCTGAAAATGAACCTTCCAACTCAGCAAGCAAACTTACATCCAGAACCTCAACCTGAGCTACAAATCTTCTCCAAACTCGCCATTGACATAAATGTAAGAATGACAAAATTCAAATGACTGTAACAATTTATATAACAGGAATAAATGCAAATTGGGTGGTAAATTCATTCCAAAGGCTGAGATGCCAAGGAGTAAAGAAGGCAGAACCAATAAAATGTGGAGCTAGAAAAAGCACAGCAGCTCAAGTGGCATCCGAGGAGCAGGAGAGTCAACATTTCAGGCAGCACCCTTCATCAGGACTGGGGAGGGGAAAGGAAGCTGAGAAATAAATAGAGGGAAAGGGGTGGGGCTGGTAGAAAGGTAGGTGTGATGGTGATAAGTGGATGCAGGTAGGAGCTGATTAAGATTGGTCAGTGGGAAGGGTGGAGTGGATAGGTGGGAAGGGAGATGGACAGGTAGGTCAGGTCAAGGGGGTGGAGTGGAGAGGGAGGGATGGATCTGGGATGATGTAGGGGCATGGGGATATTTGGAAGCTGGTGAGGTCTACATTGGGTCCACCAGCTTCTGACAATTATGGCCATCCTGCTCTTCTGATGCTGCTTGATCAGTTGTGCTTTTTCCAGCTTCACATTATATTGACTCTGACTTTCCAGAATCTGCAGTCCTCTCTATCTCCAAAAAGAAGGCAGAAAACTCAAACATATTCCATTTGTTTTTAGAGAATAGAAACCTGCATGAGAATGTAGTACTCAGCAATCTTTTTAAACAATTGTCTGGATTTTCCATAAGATAGTAATCTCATGAACCAGTTAATTGCTAAATACTATCAGGAGTCAGAGATGATGCGTGTGTCTCCACTGGGATCTTACACCGGATTGTCTTTTTCCATGTGGCATCATCAGTCTGGGTTGAACTTAATGCAACTTAGACACAAACCCTTTCAGAGTCATTACCTTATATTTTTTTTCTTTTTTTGAAAATGAATCTGGGGAATTGGTTATGATTAGGTTAGATTCCGTACAGTGTGGACACAGGCCATTTGGCCCAACAAGTCCACACCTCTGAAGAGTAACCCACCCAGCCCCATTCCCCTGTATTTACCCCAACTAATGCACCTAACACTATGGGTAATTTAGCATGGCCAATTTATGTGGCCTGCATATCTTTGGATTGTGGGAGGAAATCCACACTGACACAAGGAGAATGTGCAAACTCCACACAGACAGTCGTCCAAGACAGGAATTGAACCTAGGTCCCTGGTGCTGTGAGGTAGCAGTACTAACCACTGGGCCACTGTGGGGAATGAGGAAATGGCGTCATTACCTTATACAACTATGGCCTGGATTTTTTATTGGCCAAACAGCCATTAGTCTAGTATTAGATGGGAGGTGCAACAGGGGACCATGAGGAATACTCTTTAAAGCCGATTAAGAAGGAATTGCATGGTAAATTGATAATTCCACTGGGCAATTCATCTGCACTTGGAAACTTCAAAACTCTCCATTTAAATCAGAGAATCCCTTCTTTTCTTTGAAACCAGAGAGTTCTTTATTTCTGAGATTCCAAATGAGCTCTTTCTGAAATGTGGAGCCAAAGTTCCATTTTGACAGCTCTCTCTTGTGGTGCAGAAAATAAAACAGAGA
Organism: Chiloscyllium plagiosum; assembly: GCF_004010195.1. Taxonomy (NCBI): domain Eukaryota; kingdom Metazoa; phylum Chordata; class Chondrichthyes; order Orectolobiformes; family Hemiscylliidae; genus Chiloscyllium; species Chiloscyllium plagiosum. The sequence continues at coordinate 113,469,799 of NC_057711.1, read as the reverse complement.
AGGCAGAACCCTTATATTAAACCACTCTTATCAGACCTCAATTCTATTGCACTCTGCTGCCAAGTTAATTGTCAGATATTCAAGTATTGATGGCATTATAGAAATTGGTTGTGATGTTAGTCCATGAATCTAATAGCCTAAGTCAAAATGTAAAATATAGGAGCATGGGTAGGCCAGTTTGTCCATCAAACCTGCTCCACTGTTCATAATATGATGTCTGACCTTTTGCTCCAACTCTGCTTTTCCACTCTACCTAACTCCCTCAATACCCTAATGAGAAAGACACTGAGGAAACTTAGAAAGGAAATGTCTGTGGTGATTTAAGTGAAGCAAATTATTGTTAAGGGTATATGAAATGTTAATATCTAGGGCTACTTCAAATTAAAATTACAGCATATAGGACTACAGAGGACATAAGCTACAGAAACAGTCCACTCAGCCCATCTAGTCCATGCCAGTGTTTGTCCATTCTCCCACCTTCCCAATTTTGAATCTATCATCATAACCATCTAACCAAAAAAAAAAGAAAAGAATGGCGGATGCTGTAAATCAGAAACACAAACAGAAATTGCTGGTAAAGCTCAGAACTGTTCTGAGGAAGGGTCTGTTGAGCCGAAACATTAATGCTGCTTTCTCTCCACAGATACTGCTCGACCAGCAATTTCTGTTTTTGTTAACCGCAAATAATATGGGGGAGGAATTAAGTACCATCACTTAAGAAGTAATATTAGACAAACTAATGGGGCCAAACAACCTAATCCTGTTCCTATTTCTGTGTTCTTATGAAGCATATAAGATCCTAAGGGGACTTGAATGGGTGGGTGTCAAAAGAATGTTTCCTCTTATGAGACAATCTAGAACTTGGGTTCATAGTTTAAAAGTAAGGGATTGCCCATTTAACGTAAAGATGAGGAAGTCTTTTTTTCTCTGAGAGGGTTGAGAGTCTTTGGTGTTCCCTTCCTCAAATGGAAGCGGGTACAGAATCTTTACATATTTTTACGGCAGAGGTAGATAGATTCGTGAACACCAAGTGGATGAGAGATGATAGCGGGTCTGCAGGAATGTAGAGTTGCGGTTAAAATTAGTCTTATTGAATAGTGGAGCAGGCTTGAAGGGCTGAATGGCCTATTTTTTTTTTCATATACAAAACAAAGATAGAAGGTTCTGAATGTTGTAAGTTGGAAATATTTCAGCTCCTGGCACTGATCCCTGTGGCACTTTGTTTGATATATCTTGCCAACCCAAGATGACTAAATTATAACTACTCCCAATTTCCTGTTAGTTAATTAATCCTTTCTCCATGCCAATATGTTATTCCCAACACTACCAATTTTAAATTTGGATAGGCACTTTTGATGTGGCATCTTGTCTAATGCCTTCTGGAAATCCAAGTTCATTGCAGCCACACTTTCCTTTCTATCTATATTACTTGTTATCGTTTGACTCTGCCTGACTGCACAGACTTGGAGGAGTTGGTGTTGGACTGTTTTGGAGTGCCACTCCTTCATCAGGTGGTTGTGGAGGTTAAGAGCATGCTCACATAATTTACAGCCAAAGGGGTCCAGTGTCACAGAGATGTGATACAGTATACAATCTTAGATTGAAATTTTCATCTTTTATAATGGGATATGCTGGTTTCTGTTCTTTGATATGTAAATCCCAGAACTTCTTTTAAGTTACATTCTCAAGGTAGCTCAGCTTTTTAAACAATAGATGTGAAGTTTGTCTGTGTCCCAATGCTATGTCAGATTTACAAACCCACTGTATAGTTTTATAGAGTTTTACATAGATTCATACAGTTTTTGAGCAAAATAAAATTTAACTCTGCAAAAACCAATTCACCCCATAACCTTATATGTGTGTGATTGTAGGAGCGACAGATTGAGTGTGGATGTGGGTGTGAGTGCACATGATAGAGTGTGTAAGCTTGGTTAAGTGTGTGTATGAGTGTGATGGAGTATGTGTGAGAGGGTGCATGTGTTGGTGTGAGCGCGGGGTGTGTATGTATGTGCATATGACATAGATCTTGTGTGTGAGGGATAGTCTGCGTTTGTGTAAGTATGTAGGAATGTGTGTGTGTGTTTTGGGGCGGGGGGGAGAGTGGGTGCAGTGGGGTCACCTATAGTGTGACATGAACCCAAGGTTCTGGTTGAGGCCATCCCCATGGGTACCAAACTTGGCTAACAGCCTCTGCTCGGCCATTCTGCTTTGTTGCCTGTCCTGAAGTATGCCTTGGAGGATGGTCACCCGAAGGTCTGAGGTCGAATGTCCCTGGCCGCTGAAATGTTCTCCGACTGGGAGGGAACACTCCTGCCTGGTGATTGTTGTGCGGTATCCATTCATCCGTTGTTGTAGCATCTGCTTGGTCTCGCCAATGTACCATGACTCAGGGCATCCTTGCCTGCAGCGCATAAGACAGACCATATTGGCTGAGTCACATGAGTACTTGCCGTGTACATGGTGGGAGGTGTCCCCACATGTAATAGTGTTATGCAAGGGTTTGAGAGAGTATTAGGCATCATTTCACACTTACCCCAGCACACTCACAAACATATAATCACACACACCCTATCACTTGCACTCACACTCACACGCACATACCTACATGCACACTCAATCTGTCGCTCCTATATGTGCACACATATAACCTTATGGAGTGAATTTGTTTTTGCAGAATTAAATTTTACTTTGCTCAAAAACTGCATGAATCCTTGTAAAACTCTGTAAAACTACATACAGGGTTTGTCAGTCTGACGTAGCGTTGAGACACAGACAGACTTCACACTGTAATTTAATGTAATTTAAAAGTAGTTCTGGGATTTACATATCAAAGAACAGAAACCAGCATATCCCATTACAAAAGATAACACTTTTAATCTAAGATTGTTAACTGTATCACACCTCCATGACACTGGACTCCTTTGGCTATAAATTCTGTGAGCATGATCTTAACCTCTACAATCATCCGATGAAGGAGCAGTGCTCTGAAAGCTAGTGCTTCCAAATAAACCTGTTGGTCTATAACCTGGTGTTGTGTGATTTTTAACTTTGACTGCACAGAGATTTTCTCAGTGTCCTGCTGCAAACTCAAAAATAAATTCAAGCATTTTCCCTATTACATGAATATTGTAAGAAGGATACATTCTAGTTAAGTGAAGACTGATGTTTGAAATCCTGTTTCCAAACTCATAAATCATGAGCAGATGAGATATAATGGCTCCTTTTCTGGCAAAGCAGCAATTATTAAATTCTCATCCTTCCTTTCAAATCTCTCCAGGGCCTCACTGCTCATCCTTTTCTGCCTAGTTTCTGGGCAGCCCCACAGCCTTCTGGGATCTGTGCATCAAGTTCTAACCTTTAGAGTATCCCACATTTTTATCATATCCCTCCTGGTGTCCAGCCCTTCAGCTGCCTGGCCTCCAAGCTCTGGAATTCCATTCCCTAATCCTGGTCTCCTCTCTACATGATCTTTCCTGTACAGTCATGCACTCCTGAAAATCTCATTTGAACAAATTTTTGGTATTCTTCAGTGGCTTAGAGTAAAACTATTTTTTGATAACCTGGTTCCTGGACAGGTGCCCTGGAATGTTTGAGAAGATTTAAGGTGGAAGTTAGTGTCATTCATCTGTCAGATTGAAGGTCTTCTAATATACATAATTTAGTCTTAAGTTGCATGTTTCTGGATATCGCCAAAATTCACAGAAATGCAATCCTTTTAAAAGTCATGTTTATTTTTGAAGTCTGCCCTGAGAACTGTGATGGCTGGGCTTCAGTGAGCCTGCAGGCTTTTGATTCATCAGAACAGGACAAGGCCACACAACCCCTTGAGTCTGTCTACTACTGCAGGATGGAAGTGGCAAATGGACAAGACAGCTGAAAACAATAAACAGCAGAAATGCTTGCATGTCAAAAATGATTTAGTGATACGTACCTAAAGATTTATAGCTTCCAAGTGTTATCCCTAAAAGAAGGCTCTGCCAGATCTTTCATTGAGTGCTGGATTCCAGTTAAATACTACAATGGCAAGTTGTAGCAGTGACAGTCCAAATCAGTGGATTAGTGAAACATATACTGTACAGACCAGCAGGAAAATGTGGAATGGTCAATGCCCAATCATTATTGATCCACAGAGAATTCACCTCATTTTAAAGGCACCAACAGGGTCCATTAACTGTTAAGATCTTCACTCTTCGCAATCCTAATCTGGATGTTCACTGCTGGTGGATGTTTATGTCTCTGAATCAAGGCTACTTGAGGTGAATGGAGCCAATTCAAGATGTGACCTCAAACCACATCTTAAGTTGAACTCTGCAGATCGATGAGATGCAAAACTTTCCTCTGTAACTATAATACAGTTGGCGTTGATCTTCCAGATTCCTGCCTGATTATACTACTGGAATAGCGTGCAGGTTTAAAAATGGGGTAGGACAGAGTTAGATGCTGGAAGTGGTCATTGTGGTGCTCAGATTCCATAAGGTCATATAAGGACAAAAGCAATAGCCAGAGCTGAGTTGAAACGCTGACCCATCTTGCTGTTGGGAAGTGAGGGGATGGGGTCAATAAGAATGTGTGCAGTAGGTTGGGCAATACAGGTGTCTGGAGGTCAGGCATCCATCAGAAAGTCTGGAATGAATGGAGTTTCTGTTATGTTAAACAAGGAAAAAAAATCTTGAGTCGAAAGGAGCCAGAGACAGCAAAGCCAGTGGCAATGAATGTACTTTCACGGATGAAATGGAAATGGAACTCTGAATTGTTCCAATTGCAATAAATCTTTACAGTATGACAGGCCTTTTCAGAAGGACAAGCGGGCACTAGGTTGAGAATAATTTTGAAACAGATTCACTAGGAATTCTTGATTTTCCTCCAGTTTCCATATAGCCCAGGGTGGCCACACCATCATCATGACAGTTGTTTGAAGACCCAACATATATTTGCCACAAGTCACATTTCACCTTACCAGTCGCTGAGTCAGTGAAATGTTTTCACAGTGACTGTTTTGTTCATGGGATTTTTTTTGCTATTTAGGGATTGGAGAAATTTATATTTTGAAAAGAGCCAGACCAAACCAAGCAAACAGAGAAATGCCTGGTTTATATCATGACATCTCCACAGTATCATTTACTCCCCACAAATAATTGAAATGCCCTTAAAAATCACTGGAGTTCAAACTGTGCTCCCAGTTTTACATAAAGCATTGTTATCTCATTAATAATCAAAGTGTAAAGTTGAGGTTTCAAATTATAACTTAAGCATGCTATTAATAATGTTTTGCTATCATTCTTAATGAATCACCTATCCATAGCAGCAGCCAAATTCAAATGAATTGCCTGGTGAATTGTTCAGACTTTGATCACATCTGGAGACATTGAATTACAAAAAACTCTTTCAAGATTTCAATTTATTTGACCATGTTTAGCATCTGTCTTCTCTGAACAGACAGCAAGTATTTAGGGTAACTGTCTGAAGTCTATATGCAATAAATAAACCATGCTTTAATCCCTCAATAACTGATTCTATCTACTGCACACGTACAGAAAAGATTCCCTCTTTAATATGTATCAATCAGAAGTGAAAGACCTTCACTGACGTAGCACTTTACACAACCATAGGATGTCTTCAAGTGCTTTACAGCCACTGAGTCATTTTTTGAATTGCAGTCATTATTATAGTGTAGGAAACTTGGCAACCAATTAATGTACAACGAGCTTGCTCAATCAGTAATATAACATTGACCGGACCATTTTTTTTATGCTTGTTGATGGATTAGTCCTGGCCAAACTCCTTTTCAAATTGTATGCTCAGTAAGAAGCTTGTAGATAGAAGTGAGGCAAAGTATGGAATTTGGAAGTTGATTTATGTGGCAAGATGTAATAAGTAATTTTTGAGTTTACATATAGATATGAGCGAGGTGTGTCTGTGTGTGTGTCCATGTGTACGTGTGTGTCTGTGTGTGTGTCCGTGTGTATGTGTGTGTGCGTGTGTGTCTGTGTGTGTACATGTGTGTGTGTGTCTGTATGTGTGCGTGTGTGTGTCAGGGTGTGTGTCTGTGTTTGTGCCTGTGTGTCTGTGTGTGTCTGCGTCTGTGTGTGTGCATGGTTAGAAACATGGGACTGGGATATCATAGCAATTACGTAAACATGGCTCAGGGATTGACAGGACTGGCAGCTAATCTTCTGGGTTACAAATGCTACAGGAAGGATAGAAAGGGAGGCAAGAATAGAAAGGGAGGCAAGAGAGGAGGGGGAGTGGTGTTCTTGATAAGGGATATCAGGTGTACTGAGGGAGTATATTCCTGTAAATACATCCAGGGAAGTTATTTGGCTGGAATTGAGAAATAGGAAAGGGATGATCACCTTATTGGGATTGTATTATAGAGCCCCTCATAGTCAGAGGGAAATTGAGAAATAAATTTGTAAGGAAATCTCAGTTATCTGTAAGAATAATAGGGTGGTTATGGTGGGGGAATTTAACATTCCAAATATAGACTGGGACTGCCATAGTGTTAAGGGTTTAGATGAAGAGGAATTTGGGCCCCTCAAAGATCAGCAAGGTGGCATTTGTGCAGAGCCACAAAAAATGGGGGAGATATTAAAAGAGTATTTTGCATCAGTATTTACTGTGGAAAAGGATATGGAAGATATAAAATTTAGGGAAATAGATTGTGACATCTTGAAAAATGTCCATATTACAGAGGAGGAAGTGCTGGATGTCGTGAAACACGTAAAAGTGGATAAATCCCCAGGACCTGATCAGGTGTACCCTAGAACTCTATGTGAAGCTAGGGAAGTGATTGCTGGACCTCTTACTGACATAATTGTATCATCGATAGTCACAGGTGAGGTGCCGGAAGACTGGAGGTTGGCTAACGTGGTGCCACTGTTTAACCACGGTGGTAAGGACAGGTCAGGGAACTATAGAGCAGTGAGCCTGATGTCAGTGGTGGGCAAGTTGTTGGATGGAATCCTGAGGGACAGGATGTACATGTATTTGGAAAGGCAAGGACTGATTAGGAATAGTCAACATGGCTTTGTGCATGGGAAATCATGTCTCACAAACTTGATTGAGTTTTTGAAGAAGTAACAAAGAGGATTGATGAGGGCAGAGCGATAGATGTGATCTATATGGTGAGCAATGTTAGATCTCACAAAATACTGGGATAACTAGCCATTTAGATACAGAACTGGCTCAAAGATAGAAGACAGAAGGTGGTGGTACAGGGTCGTTTTTCAGACTGGAGACCTGTGACCAGTGGAGTGCCACAAGGATCAGTGCTGGGTCCACTACTTTTCACCATTTATATAAATGATTTGGATGTGAGCATAAGAGGTACAGTTAGTAAGTTTTCAGATGACACCAAAATTGGAGGTGTAGTGGACAGTGAAGAAGGTTACCTCAGATTACAACAGGATCTTGATCAGATGGGCCAGAGGGCTGAGAAGTGGCAGATGGAGTTTAATTCAGATAAATGCAAGTTGCCGCATTTTGGGAAAGCAAATCTTAGCAGGACTAGTATACTTAATGGTAAGGTTCTAGGGAGTGTTGCTGAACAAAGAGACCTTGGAGTGCAGGCTCATAGCTCCTTGAAAGTGGAGTTGCAGGTAGACAGGATAGTGAAGAAGGCGTTTGGTATCTTTCCTTTATTGGTCAGAGTATTGAGTACAGGAGTTGGAAGGCCATGTTGGGGCTGTACAGGACATTGGTTAGGCCACTGTTGGAATATTGCATGCAATTCTGGTCTCCTTCCTATCGGAAAGATATTGTGAAACTTGAAAGGGTTCAGAAAAGATTTACAAGGATGTTGTCAGGGTTGGAGGATTTGAGCCATAGGGAGAGGCTGAACAGGCTGGGGCTGATTTCCCTGGAACGTCGGAGGTTGAAGGGTGACCTTATAGAGGGTTACAAAATCATGAGGGGTATGGATAGGATAAATAGACAAAGTCTTTTCCCTGGGGTCGGGGAGTCCAGAACTAGAGGGCATAGGTTTAGGATGAGAGGGGAAACATATAAAAGAGACCTAAGGGGCAACGTTTTCATGCAGAGCGTGGTACATGTATGGAATGAGCTGCCAGAGGAAGTGGTGGAGGCTGGTACAATTGCAACATTTAAAAGGCATTTGGATGGGTATATGAATAGAAAGGGTTTGAAGGGATATGGGCTGAGTGCTGGCAGGTGGGACTAGATTGGAATGGGATATCTGGTCGGCATGGACAAGTTGGACCGAAGGGTCTGCTTCCGTGCTATGATTCTAAGACTCTGGTGTGGAACTCAAAGAGTGTGGTTTTGGAAAAGCACAGCTGGTCAGGCAGCATCCAAGAAGCAGGAGTGCGGACATTTCAAGCATAAGCTCTTAATCAGGAATGAGGTGCTGGCCCAAGGGGGCTGAGAGATAATTGGGAGGGGGATGGGGCTAGGGGGAAGGTAGCTGGGAATGCGTCAGGTAGATGAAGGTGGGGTGAAGCTGATTGGTTGGAGGGGAGGGTGGAGCGGCTAGGTGGGAACCAAGATGGACAGGTAGGACAGTTCTAGAGGGCGATGCCGAGTTGGAAGGTTGGATCTGGGATAAGGTGGGGCAGGGGAAATGAGGAAACAACCTTCAAGTGAGTTAAATAGCCTTGTAAAACCATGCAGTCAGTAAGAGATACATGGTCAGGAGACTATGCCAAATGATTTGCTCAGTTGGCTGAAAGGCTGGTTTACAATGCAGAGTGATGTCAACAGCATGCATTCAATTCCTTATTGGCTGAGGTTAGAACATAGAACACAGAACAGTACAGCACAGAACAGGCCCTTCAGCCCATGATGTTATGCCGACCACTGATCCTCATGTCCTCCTTTTCTCCAATGAAAAAAGTCCGAGCTCAGTCAACCTCTCCTTATAAGATAAGCCCTCCAGTCCAGGCAGCATCCTGGTAAACCTCCTCTGAACCCGCTCCAAAGCATCCACACCTTTCTTATAATAGGGCGACCAGAACTGGATGCAGTATTCCAAGTGCGGTCTGACCAAAGGTTACCATGAAGGACTCTCTTTCTCAACCTCCCTCCTCAGCTGTAGTGAGGTGATCCTCAGGTTTAACAACCAGCAGCCATCTCTCTCTCTCTCTCTAATGAGAGCAGTTGTATGGTCCGGTAGGACTATGGTGGCTTTACTTTTACTGTTATATATTTAGTAGTGTGTATCAGTACAAGGAATAAGTATTGTTTCTATAAGCCATAGCAAGGTTAATGAATAAATAAAGGAATGTTGGGGTGGTTCAACCTCAAGAATGCTTGTTGTATGCAATTTGGAAACTCCAAAATGCTTCATGTGTCTTGAATAACAATTTGTGCAGGAAGTGCCATCAGATACAGCAGCTTCAGCTCCAAGTTTCAGAATTTCACCAGCATCTGCCGTCACTGCAATCTGTCATTAAGACTGAGGGCTACATAGGAAACCCAGTTATAGATGTGGTGACTGCAATTTAGGCTTTTGCAGGGGCAGAGGGAATGTGTGACCACTAGGCAGTTAAAGAGGAACAGTCAGGTAATACAAGTGTCATCTATGTGCATCCTATTCACCAACCAGTAAGCTGATGAGATGATGGTTTCTCTGAGGAATGCAACCAATGCGAAGTCAATGTTACCATGGGATACACAACAGAGCAGGAAGTTAAAAGAAAGACTGCAAGGGCCATAGTGACATGTGCTTTGACAGTTAGTGGAGCAGATAGATGTTTCTGTGGCCTCAGACTTGACTCGGGGATAGTGTGATGCCAGGTCAAGGATGCTACTGAGCAGCTGCAGTGGAGGCAGGGTGAACAGCCAGCTCCTCATTGGAGCAAACAACATGGATAGAAGAGGGATGTGGCCTTGCAATCAGAATTTACAGCGCTGGGTCAAAAATTAACAAGCAGGATTTCAAAATTAGTCATCCAGTCCAGCATGCACATGAGTGCGGGAATAGCTGGACAAGGCAGACGAACGTATGGCTGGGACATTGGTGCAGCAAGTGAGGGCTTTAGTCCCTGGGTAAATTGGGGCCAGCTCTGGGGAAGATGGGACCTGTACAGGTTGGATGGATTGTATCTGAATAGGGGTGGACTGAGCTGCCAAAGGAAGTGGTGGAGGCTGGTACAATTACAGCATTTAAAAGGCATCTGCATGGGTATATGAATAGCGAGGCTTGAGAGGGATATGGGCCAAATGCTGGAAAATGGGACTGGATTAGGTTAGGATATCTGGTCGGCATGGACAAATTGGATCAAAGGGTCTGTTTCCATGCTGTACGTATCTATGATTCTACGACTCTCTGAGTTCCTTGCAGCACAGCAGGGAGAGCTTTAATAAGTTGGGCAGGGGACCCATGTGTCGATTTGATGGGACAAAAGCAAAAATTAAAATGGAAGGCAGAAAATTACTGAATGAGTCAGGAGGGCAAAGGAAACAAAGCTTAGAGAAAGTATTTTGCAGTGCTCAAGGGCATCCACTTCAATGAGTAGCAAATAAAGTGGACGAGATATGGGTACAAACAGAAATGTGACTGCATGATTACACAAACATGGCTTAAAGCTCTAAATTAGGAAAAAGCCAATTTTATGAAGCTGAGGAGTAATTTGGCAGAAATGGGTTGGGACCAGCTACTGAAAGTAAATCAGTATCAGAGCATTGGGAGGTATCAGAGGAGAGATTCAAAGGGTTCAGGATAAACACGCTCCCCCAAGATAAAGAATGAGATTGTCTGACTAGAGCGTCCTGGATGTCAAGGAGCTTACAGAGTAAGATAAAGCAGAAAAAGACAAATCACAGGCATTGCAGTTGAGAGAGGAAAGTGAAGCACTGGATGTGTTCCACAAAGGTACAGAGAAGCATTAGCATCATAGAAAGTGCGTAAATTCTCAGGGCTAGATGAAAGAAGAGGAGAAAGTGAGGACTGCAGATGCTGGAGATCAGAGCTGAAAATATGTTGCTGGAAAAGCGCAGCAGGTCAGGCAGCATCCAAGGAGCAGGAGAATTGACGTTTCGGGCATGAGCCCTTCTTCAGGAATCTGAGTAGATGAAAGAAGAAACCAGCAAGGGAATAGCAAAAGGACTGACCACAATTTTCCGATTCTCATTGCATACAGGTATGGTGCCTGTGGATTGGAGGGCTACGAATGTTTTATTTTTGGAAGGAAGTGAGGGACAAGGCAAGTAATTGCAGGCCGGTTAGTCTATACTGGAATCAATTCCGAGAGACTCAATAAACTGTTATTTATGAAGATGTGGATCAATCAAGAATAGTCAGCATGGATTTGTTAAAGGAAAATAGTACCTGATGAACTTAATTGACTTTGTTGTGGAAGAAACAAAAAAGGGTTGATAAGGACAGTGCAGTTGATGTGGCCTATTTGGATTTTAGCAAGGTTTTGCAAGGTTCCACATGGTTAAAAGAAAACTCATGGGATCCAGGAGAATGTAGCTAGTTGGATACAAAAATGGGTCACTAGCAGACAACACAGGGTAATTGTGAATTGTTTTTTTTGTGTGACTGGGTTACCTAGTATGGTTCTGCAGAGCTCAGTATAGGTTCCCTGTGTTTTTTGTGGTATATATTAACAACTTGGAAGGAAGTGTCAGCAGCATGATCAAGAAGTTTGCAAATATCTTAAAAATTGGCTGCATGGCCCCCATTGAGGAGTTTATCAAACTGGTTCACCATCTGATTCAATAATGTCCTGTAGGGAAGCAAATCTGCCATCCTTATCCATTCTATGGATGTGATTCCAGATGGATAGAAATATAATTGGCTCCCAACTGCTTTCTGAAATGGTTTAGCAAGTCACTCCATTATGTTCAAGAAGATGCTGACCATTACCTTCTCAATGTTAATTAGCGAAAGGCATTAAATGTTCATTCCGTCAATGTGCACAGCCCATGAATAAATAATAAAAAGTGAAATGGCTCAAAACTGCATTGAAATCTACCTATCAAGCCCAGGCAAAAAGCTCCCCATCCCTAATCCAGCTTTTAAAGTTTGTAGTTTTCTACACAGCCCCATTATTACCCTAATTTCTAAATTCAACACTAAACAAAAGAAAACATCTGGCAACTTGGAAAAGTGTGAGATGATGCATTTTTTAAGATCAAATAAGGCATAGAATAAATGAGGTGCCTTGGAATAAGTGTTCATTGATCCCTGAAGAGAGCAGGATAGGTCAATAAGTTGTCTAAAAGACATATGGATTCCTTGCTTCATTAGCTGAGTTACAGAGTTCAAGAGCAGGAGGCTATGCCAGAAATGTATATATCGTTAGTTAGGTTACGGCTTGATTACTGTGTAGTTCTGGTCACCTCATTATGGAACATGTGACTGCACTGGATTAGTGGTGCTGGAAGAGCACAGCAGTTCAGGCAACATTTACTGCTCCTCGGATGCTGCCTGAACTGCTGTGCTCTTCCAGCACCACTAATCCAGAATCTGGTTTCCAGCATCTGCAGTCATTGTTTTTACCTAGTTGATTTTAACCCTACTGTGAATCCTCTTGCAAGGATGCCTGCCTTGAAGAAGTTTCCCTCCTCTCTCTACAAGAATCTCAGGGAGTCCCTCTCCCACTGCAACTCCCAGGTCATTTCCTCTGCCCTGAAGCTCTTCAACCATGTCCTGAAACAAACTCGCTACCACAGCCACACTTGCTTCCTCAGTGCCTGCCTCCGGAACCAACCCATCCCACACAGACTCCGGACCACCTTTAAACCAGCAGAGTTCGGACCCGAACAGGACAAACAGTACAGACTACAGATTCAAAAACACCAGCAACGGGATTTTGCTGCTCCTCGGATGCTGCCTGAACTGCTGTACTCTTCCAGCTCCACTAATCCAGAATCTGGTTTCCAGCATCTGCAGTCATTGTTTTTACCTATGTGACTGCACTGTACAGGGTGAAACAAAGATTTAGGATGATGTTGCTAGAACTGGAAAAATTCCACTATGAGGAATGATTGGATAGGTTGGAGTTGTTCTCCTGGAGACAGAGAATCACATTAGTAGTAATTAGCTAAAAAATGCAAAAACTGTTAAAATATGCCGCTCAATCAGATTTACATAAGATTAGTTGAGATTCATTAGACTCAACGGTTCATGTCAAAAGTTGAAGAGTACGGTGCTGGGAAAGGACAGCTGGTCAGGCAGCATCTGAGGAGCAGGAGAGTCGATATTTCGAGCATAAGCTCTTCATCTTCGACTCTGATCTCCAGCATCTGCAGTCATCACACTCTCCCAGTTCACATCAAAAGATCATCAGAGAACTAGATACTGGTGCAACTTAACATGACCATTACAATTTCACAGTATTCAACAAGATAGTAAAAAGATCGAATCCAATGATTTACTGCTTTTCCGGTGTGTAGAATTTTACATTTTTCCTTCTCCAATCTTCACATCCAAGTATTAATTGTTGCATGCCCTGGTGAATCCCTTCATTGACTTGAGTTTTTATTACTTCAGATCTGTGTACATTTAAACCTCAGTTGATTTTCCAAGGAATAACTATCTTATTTATATGCTGTTAAAAATCACACAACACCAGGTTTTAGTCCAACAGGTTTAATTGGAAGCACACTAGCTACCACCTGATGAAGGAGCAACGCTCCGAAATCTAGTGTGCTTCCAATGAAACCTGTTGGACTATAACCTGGTGTTGTATGGTCTTTAACATTGTACACCCCAGTCCAACACCAGCATCTCCAAATCATTATTTATATGCTGAAGTGATTATTCCTAATGCCATTTAAAAAGCTTTACATACAGCATGTAAATTCTGCCCTGGCTTCCCAAATCAATGGAAAAGATTAGGAGCCATGAGGACACAGAGCCTCCTACCTGTGCACTCATGCTGTAGTCCCTTGCCGTAGTAGCCCTTCTCGCAGATGCACTCATATTGACCAGTGTTGGTGCCACACTTGCAGCTTGCCATTTCATCACAGCAGTTCTGACCCAGTTCACAGAGGAATGAGCAACGGGCTCGGTCCTCCTGGATGTAGTCACCAGAGGGAAGATCTATAAAGAAGAAACACATCTTTTTCACAACTTGGTGGAGTCAGATTGACAGCGCAATCATTTGTTCCAGTGATTTAAATTTCCACAAAAAGAACTTTCTGTAGTGCATTTCATGACCGCAATGTCCATGCATGTTGCTGACCTTGAAAGGGTGATTTAATCTGGGGTGCAGTGCAGTGCAAAATGTACCATTCTCTCACATTGACTCAGCAGCTGGTACACTCAACTCTGAGCCAAGGGTTGTTATGGATCTCAGTCCCACTTTAGAGACTTAAGCACCAAATCTCAGATGATATTCTGAATGCAAAACTGAGGGAGGACTGTACTGTCAAAGGAGCGGTTAGATGACATGTTGAGGCACTGCCAGCCATCCTTGGTGGAAGGAAAAGGGGGCCCTGCTCTTTATAGTGATTGAAGTTTTGTTGTTATGAATAATTAGTTCATGGTTCATGTATTTTATTATATACCTTTTATTTTTAGGAACATAACATTTAAGTTAAGGTTCAGAAGTTCAGAATAGAAGATTTAGCTGGAGACACACAGACGTGATGTCTACACTCAGTCCAGGGAGATTCTTTTGTTTGGGTCTTAGAGTTAAATTAGTTTAAAAGCATTCAGTAAACAGTGAGATCCTGTTACAATCTGAAATAACTGCACAGAGGCCAGTATTCCATCATCAAGTCACCCTTTTGTTACATGTTCACTGTACATGAACTCTGGCCAGCCAGCTCAGAGCCAGTCCCTAGAGTGAGGAGTCTCTCTGTCTCTCCTGTTTATTTTTTTTCTCTTTTTTTTTCCCCAGCACCTATATTGTGTGTGCAGGTGTGACACACAGTGAGAGACACAAGGTGCACGAATCTTTATTCAATTTCCACCACCAGGAAGATAGGCTCTCACCCCCACCCTCCTCTAGCTTATCTCTCCACGCTCCAGGCTCACTGCCTTTATTCCTGATGAAGGGCTTTTGCCCGAAACGTCGATTTCGAAGCTCCTTGGATGCTGCCTGAACTGCTGTGCTCTTCCAGCACCACTAATCCAGAATCTCCTGTTTATATCTGTCAGCCAGGGCTCTTCGATTGGCCCAGGTTAACAACCCCAATTAAGAATGTCATAGTCAATGAGATCCATGTGCCCTCATTCCAGGCACTATGTAACCCATTTACTTCATCAGCTCAAAAAATTGTAAATAAGGTATAATTAACTTAAAAAAAACCCAAAAAAAACAACTGTGAGTCCTTCAAATCAGAAACAAAAGTTCTGAGGAAGGGCCACTGGACTAAAACGTTAACTCTGATGTCTCTGCACACGTTCTGGCAGACCTGCTGAGCTTTTCCAGTAATTAATGCAACGGTCAGTTTAAGGATTGCCTGTGTCACCTTGGGTGGAGTTTATAATATCTCTCA
Organism: Chiloscyllium plagiosum; assembly: GCF_004010195.1. NCBI lineage: Eukaryota > Metazoa > Chordata > Chondrichthyes > Orectolobiformes > Hemiscylliidae > Chiloscyllium > Chiloscyllium plagiosum. The sequence continues at coordinate 113,454,385 of NC_057711.1, read as the reverse complement.
GTTTGAATTCATTTCTGTGTTTGCTGGGAGAGTTTCTATTTGCAGTCGGGCCTTGTGCAGCTTACAATTTAGTGAAATTACAAAACCAAATGATAGATAAATCTGCACTGTAGATACAAAATAATCATTGTCTGAATGGAATGTGGATGAGGCTTAATCTTGGTTTGATTTGCATGTGCAAATACTAGTCAGAGGCTTTCCTTGTTAGAAGAGAATGGGAGAATCTACAAAGGATCTCTGTGTCTTATTGCAAAAGAAAGTAAATAATTCACTTGGAAGTATTCAACCACTAAACAGAGAGAAAGAGAGAGAGAGAGAGAGACTGAGGCCTCCACATACCAAAGAAGGTAAATGAAAGTTTTATGTCTGAGATTAGCTGGAGCTGAGAAAAAAATCTCCAAAGGACTGTGGCATACTAGGGATGGCTATACCTTTAACATTGATACGTCTGCTCAGAAAATGCTCCATGGAATTAGCAAGTAAATCTTGCATAACATATACGTAAATTAAATCTTTGGTATAAAAGTGAAAGTTAAAAGCTGTGGTATAGTTCTAATAGGTATTGTGATTTCACTTTGAATTGTAAACAATCCCTAATTACATAGAACATAGAACATAGAAGAATACAGCGCAGTACAGGCCCTTCGGCCCTCGATGTTGCGCCGATCCAAGCCCACCTAACCTACACTAGCCCACTATCCTCCATATACCTATCCAATGCCCG
>NC_057711.1:113450264-113453509 GCF_004010195.1 Chiloscyllium plagiosum | reverse complement strand
TATCTTTCCGATAGGAAGGAGACCAAAATTGCATACAATATTCCAACAGTGGCCTAACTAATGTCCTGTACACCTGCAGCATGACCTCCCAACTCCGGAACTCAATTCCTCTACCAATAAAAGCCAGTACGCCATATGCCTTCTTCACCGCACTATTTACCTGGGTGGCAACTTTCAAAGATCTGTGTACATGGACACCAAGATCCCTCTGCTCATCCACACTACCAAGTATCCGACCATTAGCCCAGTACCCCATCTTTTTGTTACTCTTTTGGATCATAACATCATTGTAATATAGGAAAAAAGCAGCATCTAATTTGTGCACAACAAGCTCCCATACACAGTAATGTGACATTGCCAGTGATGTTGGTTAACGGATAAATGTTCTACATGAGTGCTTATACATCTCATCCAACATCAACCTCTGACAGTGCAGCAGTCCCTCAGCTCCATTTCAGGAGCACCTAAAGTTTGTGCTCAAATATCTGAAGAAGGACTTGACATCCCAGCCCTCCTTGACTTAGTGGCAAGAGCGCTACTTCCTGAACCATAACTGACAGGTGAAGATGTTACACTGTGCTCCAGATCAGATGGAGAATTTGGGTCAAAACGTTCCTGGACATTTAAGATCCAGTGTGAATTATTTATAAAACTTGGCCATTATACAGTATACCTCCCTGTATTCTCAGTCACTGAGCTAGACTGATGGGGAGCATAATTATTTTAGCTGATAAAGGAGAAATGTTGTTAAGCTCTTTTCATTTTGCAATTATTCAGGAGTGGCACAAGAATGTTACACTCAAAGGGAGATATGTGACGTTTGGTATTCTTGCCCATGTCCTCATGATGGCACAGTCAAAATCCTCAGCAATGTGTCTCTTTTTACATCAAGACTTGAGTTCTGTACAATATTAATTGTCACAGAAAATGCAAAGGGGATTTATGAAACAAATGCAGCATGGACATTGGGAATTGGATCAATAATAACAAGGCTCTTTTTTGTGACGAGGGTTTACGCAAAACCACTTTTCCACTTCTAAATTTCATGGCACTTTACACTCCACCTTACACTCCTTGGTCCTTGAATTGAATGAGTAGATGGGAATGTTTTTAGCAATGTGAGAATATGATGTGCTCAACCAGATCAGGAAAATCTGGTTCAAACACTAAGGAATCAGGCAGAAGCAACAATATGTTTGAGGTCTCTGGAGTGGGATTTGAACCTGCCACGTGCTGATCCAGCACTGAGAGCACCACCCACTGACCTTGGTCAAAAGTTAAGGAGGATCTGAAAGGCGAAGTAGAGAGGGAGAGGGATTTGTGAAGGAAACTCTAGCTGAAGGCAGGATGGAGCAAGAGACCAGGTTGGAAAAATAAAGAGATTTCAAACTGCAAGGTATAGTCACCATTGTCCTACAGGATCATTGAACTGCTCTCTGATTAGAGACAGAGACATAACTAGTGGTGGTTTAACGTAAGTGTCACTTTATCTTAGGCAAAAGGAGAGGTTGAGAAGGAGAGTGCTTCATGATAACCTCAGCCAGTGTGGCAACTAAATCCATCTGTTAATATTACTCTACATCACCCCAGTGAACTGAGCTAACCAATCTCCTATGCTTTGCGGGCACAGCAGAGGTTCTCCCAATGTCCACTGTTTGGGAGCAATGGAAACATCCCTAGTGAAACAGGGTACTTATCTCTGCAGCAATGGGGAACAAACATAGGTGGATCTGCCCTATTGACAAGTGCTAAAGTGCTTGTCCGATTTTCCTTATCCCTCTCAGAGCCACCTGGTCAGTGTCATGGATGTAATGAGGGCTATCCCTCTATGCTAAGCACCTCCCCCTCATGACTATCCCAGGGTCAAAGGTCGACAAACAGGAAAGAAAATTGAAGTTGGCCCAGTATTAAGAATGGAGGTCAGGCAGCATCCAAGGAGCAGGAGAATCGACGTTTCGGGCATGAGCCCTTCTTCAGGAATGAGAAAAATGTGCTAAGCAGGCTAAGATAAAAGGTAGGGAGGAGGGATTTGGGGGAGGGGTGTTGGAAATGCGATAGGAACGCCCCTCCTCCAAGTCCCTCCTCCCTATCTTTTATCTTAGCCTGCTGGACACACTTTCCTCATTCCTGAAAAAGGGCTCATGCCCGAAACATCGATTCTTCTGCTCCTTGGATGCTGCCTGACCTGCTGCGCTTTTCCAGCAACACATTTTCATCTCTGATCTCCAGCATCTGCAGTCCTCACTTTCTCCCAGTATTAAGAATGTTTTGCCCCATTTGTTTTAAAAGGTAGATACGCCATCCTCTGGTACATTCAGGAATAGCAAGCATTACCATTACAGCATTTCCATAATACAGGTAGTTCTTCTATAATGCGATGGTTGCGTTCTTGTTCAACACTGCGCATTATAGAAAATTTGTGCTTTAGAGACAGCGCTTAAAGTGTTGGTGATGTAATTGCGTTACAGCCAACACACATTTTAAAAGTTCACACTTTAGAAACATTGTTCCCGATTCATCAATCACGTTACAGCAAATTCACATTAATGCAACGTGCATTATAGCAGAATGACCTGTACATTTATTTAACAAATGAGAGACATTCAAACTGCTCCCAGATGTTAGGATTTTATGGCCATGTCAGAGAATTTATGAGAAGGACTAAGAAAGCTGGTGAACAATATAAAACCTCACTAATCCTTTCCATTGAATTATTTCAACACACTGTTGTTCTGCTAAAATGCATGGGTGGGGGGGGGGAAGTGTGTGTATGTGCACGCATATGAGAGAGTATCCTGCAAGGCAAACTTTGGGACAAGTAACAACGCAAAGTGGCTGAGCAGAGGCTGATAGCCACGTTCGGTACCCATGGAAATGGCCTCAACTGTGACCATGGGTTCATGTCAGACGACAAGTGACCCCATTACACTATACACACTCTCTCTCTCAGTCTCACTCACACGCGCACACACACACACACATGCACACCCTCTCTCTCATAGACAAGCTCTATCTCATACACGCACACATAGAGTCATAGGGTCATAGAGATGTACAGCATGGAACCAGACCCTTCAGTCCAACCTGTCCACGCCGACCAGATATCCCAACCCAATCGAGTCCCACCTGGCCAATATCCCTCCAAACCCTTCCTATTCATATACCCATCCAAATGCCTCTTAAATGTTGCAATTGTACCAGCCTCCACCACTTCCTCTGTCAGCTCATTCCATACACGTACCACC
>NC_057711.1:113374981-113446524 GCF_004010195.1 Chiloscyllium plagiosum | reverse complement strand
TCTCTCCAACCGATCCACTCGATCTGATAAGATTCACATCCAACAGCATTTGTGGCAGGTATAATCCGCAGTAACCCTTAAACTGTCTTTAAACTCCCACATCTGACAAGAAGTACATATCACTGCAAAGGCCATTCTTGCTCCTTCACAATCTACAGACACAGAAAAAACACTGTCTTATTCCTCTACAAACACTGCCCCAGGTTAAATTAATAGCTATGGCTTATACTTTAAGTTTAATCAAGAGACTTATCTCCAAAAACATATAGTCAAGAAAGAACCCACTGTACTCACTAATGCAACCTTTCTCTTGGACAGACTTAAAACAACAATTAACTTATCTGATTCTGTGCTGTGAACTTCGCCCAAACCGGTTCCTCCAAGATCAGTTATGAAATTCATTGTTTGTTAATTTTCCCAGATGCACTCCGGTGTCCAGCGACACATGAATTCAAAAACAGCAAAGGCAGAATCCTCTTCCACATACGCACGCACCCCCTCACAGGTGTATACCCCATTACACTCACACACACACTTAACCAAACCTACACACACACTCTATCACATGCTCTCACACCCATATGCACACACCCACTCTGTCTCCTACTTGTGCACATATGTAAGATTATAGGGTGAATTTGTTTTTGCAGAATTACATTTTATTTTGCTCAGAAACTGCATAAATCCATATAAAACTCTGTGAATCCCACTTGAGAAATAGAACCAGTCTAAGTCAACACTGGGACACAAGCAGACCTTACACCTTAATACATTGTCTGAGCTGAGATGGCACCTATTGTTAGAAAAGCTAAACCTTTCTTGAGAATGTAATTTAAAAGAAGTTCTGGGATTTAAATATCAAAGAACAGAAACCAACACATCCCATTCTAAAAGATGAAAGACTTGATCTAAAATTATTTAATGGATGGTCACATCTCCATGACACCATACTCATTTGGCTATAAATTCCGTGTCTTATGATCTTATTCTCCACAGCCACCTGAGGAAGAAGCAGTGCTCCGAAAGCTAGTGATCCAAATAAAACTGTTGGACTATAACCTGGTATTGTGTGATTTTTAATATTGTATTATTGTACTCGGTTAATTAATACAGACGGTAATAGTTGCACTTGCATGGTGCTGCTGCATGTTAGACTTTGCAAACGTTTGTTTTTATGCAATATAATGGCTATATTGGAAGACTGATTTCCTGTTGACAAATCATTTAAGTAGCTATTTTAAAATTATTCAATCTTATAACGTAGGCAAGAATCTAGCTCTGTTCGAATAACTAAACAAAGTTAACAAAGGACCTGGTGGAAAAGTCATGCTGAAATTTACAGCAAGAATCTACAGGACAGTTGTAAGACAAGCCTTATTACAGAATGCAACACCAAAAGGAGAGGGACAACTATTGCATAATAACAAGATGGCAGTGTTGAGGTGGATGTGTGTAGTAATGAGAAAGGACAATATTAGAAGCCATCAGTTTAGGGTGTCAATAATGGGCACTGAAGGATGTAGCTGAGAAGCGATTGAACTGATCTGGTCACCTGTTGTGAAGAAAAGGAGACAACCTGTTGAGATGGAGAAGGGCTGCCAGGAAGATTGGGAATGGGAATGTCTAAGACCAGAATGACACGTTGGTATAAGACATAGAGGAATTGGATGAGGAATGGGTAACTGACAGGAGGAGATGGAGAAGGTGATTAACCAACATTATGGTAAAGTGGAAGAAACTGAACAGGAGGATGGAGGTGTCATCGGCAAAGCCAGCATTAAGACCCTAATTGGAAAGGTTCCAATGAGTCATTAACTTGATTACTACAGACAGGCTGCTAGACTGGTTCAGCATGCTGTTAGAATCAATTACATTGCTGAGTCACACATTGGCCCCAGTCAGATAAGGATGGCAAATTTGCATTTCTGAAGGACATTAATGAACCAAATGAATTTTTACAATGTTCCAGTTTCATGGTCAACATTACAGCTTTTTATTTCTGATTTATTTATGTGATGTATTCAAATATCTTCCAGTTATCATTATGAATTTTGAACACATGGGTTGAGATCACTCGCCTTATACCATACAACTATAGTACTGTACTCCAATATATATGAGTATTTAAGCAAGAAACACATCCTTAACTTCTCAAACATTGAATACATGCTTACAATAGCACCAGCAGTCATATAGTATAAGATATCACAATGTACTTTATTGCCAACTCCTAGTACCAACCAATCTGTCAAAATAAAGAAAGAGAAGCTATTTCCTCTGAAATGTGCAGTGGTGTACTTACTGAATGTAATGCATAATTGAGAAACGATTGTTTTGCAAACAAAAATGATCGACCTCAGAGCTGACCTATTTTTCTCTAGATGGGAGTACTGTACACTAAGTACTGCAAGTTTCTGTGACATGGAACTTGCCATGAATAATTGAAAGTGTGACTCACGCAAAAAGCAAAAAGCAAGAAGATTGGTTGGATCAGATCTTGTATTATGAATGAAAAAGGATTTTCAAGGTAAAGTTGTATGGGTACTTGAGGATAAGAGAATGACAGGATCTAGAGAAAAAGCAGAGATGTGGGACTAAGCACAACTGTTCTTGCCGGGGGAGGGGGGGCAGCAGAAACATAATGGACTGAATTCTGAATTCTCCTCTTTACTCTGCAAATTTCTATTGTGATAATATAAGTATCTTTCATTTTAGAGTGTGAATTTTTAATTACTGGCATGTCGGTTGGATCTGTGTAAACGAGGGAGTTAATAATTAACATGTCAGTCTTTCTGGAGTCATGATTTTTAAAACAATATGTGAGAAACAGCAATTCCTGGAGTGATAATGGAAATTTATTTGCATTATGACAATGCTACGACTGAAGAGAGGAAACATTTAAGAGCACTAGCTTCCTTCTGGTTTTGAACAAACAAGACTTTGTTTTGCTTGGGGAAAACAAATACATTGGAAAGCTTTTGGTTTCTAGAAGATTTGGTTGAGGTTTGATGCAAAAACAGTTTCTCCTGAGAAAGAAATTGATTCAGAACAGTTAGGAAATAGATTACTGCAGTGTAGTTTGAAAATTCCAGTACAGAAATGTTTAGTTAGAAATCTATACGATCTATTTGGAGTTTAAAAAACGCTTAAACTCAATTATGTAACTCAACAAGGAAAAGGTTAACAAACTTTAAAGACTAGGAATAGAAAGGATCAATTAAGTCAAACCTATTGATGTGATAGAGATGGGAACCGTTGCTGGGATTTGTGTTTTAAAAGTGATGGTGTTGAGATAATGGGTTTTATTTTATCATATGTTTTAAAATCTTCCAAACTGTGTCATGTGTAAATAACTTGGTTTATTCTATCTTCATTTCCTTTGCATAATAAACTTCTGTTCAATTGTTAAAACTGAATCTGCAGCATTATGTGTTTGGTTTTCAGTAAAAGAACACCTCAATAAATAAATAAACAGAAGATGATTTAGTGAGCCGGAGTTCAGTCTAGAATCTGACTTGTCCAGTAATAACATCAGCTGGGATCATAACACTATGAATCTATATTGTTAATTGTATGTTGATTGTGTTTAGCCAAATGTGAATGTAATGCTTTAACTGGGCATTCACTTGAGCAGATCTAAAGAGATGCTTATTGAAGTTGTGGTGTGGTTGAGTTAGGAGGTGTACTCTCGTAATGCTTAACTCTATAAATAAATGTAAGACTGGAACCTGCATAGATCATCTTGATAATCAATTCTACTTTATCTAATAGTGAACTAAGACTGTTAGCTCTCTACTTGCCAATGTTTCCTTTGTTGCGGATTTTGAAATGAGTGCCACTTTGCGTCTCTCAGAGTTCACCAACACTGTCCTTGCAAATCTCACATGCCCCTTCAGTCCTCTGTGATGATCTTAACTCAAGCGCTTTAATTCTGTCAAAGTTATGAGGTCAACCAATTCAAACTGAGGAGCACCATCTGTATTCTCTATCCTCACAAGTATTGGGAAAAAGCTATAAATTTATCCTGAAGTTTACACTCCAGGTCACCCTGGCTTTTGGGGTTTTGGCTGCTTTCTGTTAAAGCACTGAAAGAATGGCTCATTATAATGCTCAGCTTCAGCTACTTTTCAAGATTTCTCAGTATCCTTTTAGCCTACATTGACAAATCCTAATTGTTCCTAGTTGAGTCTCTTTCTTCCTGCAGGAATTACAAATGAACATATGAATAAGAAACAAAAATGGGCCACTTGGCCTGTAGAGCCTGCTCTGCCATTCAATAAAACCATGGTTGATTTGATTTAAACATTGACCCTACATTCCTGCACACCCCCGTTAATCTGACACCCACTTGGTAATCAAGAATCCATCTTCCTCTGCCTTAAAAAATACTTAAAGGTTCAGTATCTATTGCCTTTTGAGGAAAGGAATTCCAAATATTCACAGCCCTGAGAGAAAAAAATGTTCCTCACCTCTGTTTTAAATGGATGATTCCTTATTTTTAAACATTGACCCCTACTTCTCAATTCTCCCATTAGAAGAAACATCCCCTTGACATCCACCTGGCTGAGTTCCCTGAGGATCTTGTGTGTTTCAATAAAGGCACCTCTGACTTTACTAAACTGGACAGGCACTGACCCAGGCTGTCGAGCAATGTTCCCTCTAAGCTGTGCGTCTGCATGCACAGCTGCTCCAAGGTTCCATGCATGGTGCTGGCATTGTCATCCGCTTTAGCAAGTCCCTCCGTACATGGAACTCAGAACCCCATGCAGTCAGGAAGAAAATTGACTGTTGTACAGCCTTTCCTGAGAAAGCAATCTGCTCAATCCAGTTATGAGTCTAGTAAACCTTCTCTGAATGGCTTCCAATGCATTGATGTCCTTCTGAAACTACGGTGACCAGTGCTGTACACTGTACTCCAGATGCAATCTCATCAATTCCCTGTATAAGTGAAACATAACCTCCCTACTTTTGCACTCAATTCCTCCCGCAATAAAGCATAACATTCTATTGGCTCTCCTGATGACGTGCTGTACCTCTATACAAATCTTCTGTGATTCATAGGACACACAGATCTCTCTGTATCTCACAGCTCTCACTATTTAGATACCATGCTTCTTTTTTATTCTTTCTGCCAGCATGGGCAATTTCACACTTTCCCTTATCATACTCCACTTGCTGGATCACTTCACATTCTCTGAACCTGTTCATATCCCTTGGTAGACTCCTTATGGTTCTCTTCACAGCTTGCTTGATGAATTTGTGTCATCTGCAAATTTAACTACCTCATACTTTCAGTCCCTTCATCCAAATCATTTATACACGTTGTAGAGAGTTGGGGGTCCTGCACCAAACCCTTGACACACCCCTCATGATATCCTGCCAATCTGAAAAAAGGACCTACTTGTTCCTACACGCTGCTTCCTATTAACCAGTCAATCTTCTATTGGTGCTAATATGTTTCCCCAAATAACATGTGCTTTTATTTTTTACAATAACCTTTGCTGTGGCACCTTACCAAATGCCTTCTAAGTACAATACATCCACTTGTTCCCCTTCACAGCATAAGTTACATTGTCAAAGAACTCCGATACTTTATAAATTTCATTTTGACAGAACTATGTTGGCTATATGTGATTACCTTGAACCTGGCCAAGTGCCCTGTTAGAAAACTTTCTAACATTTTCCCTATGACAGATGTTAAGCTAACTGGTCTGTAGTTTCCTGTTTTCTGCCTCCCTCCCTTTTTGAATAGAGGAGTTATCTTAGCTATTTTCGAATCTAAAGGAATCTTTTAGGAATTCTTGCTTCCCATCCCATTCCTGATTTACAGCTACTTCCAGGATGCATTCATACCCTCTCCAGTGAAGACCGCACTGTTATATAAAATATCAGTTCAACTCATCTGCCAACTCTTTATTCTCCATTATTACATCTCCTGACTCATTTTCAGTAGGACCAACACATGCTTAGTTAACTCTTTTCTTTTTAAATAGCTGAAGAAATTCTTCTTATCTGTTCTTACATTTTTGGCTAAATTTCTCTCATACTCTAATTTTTGCCTCCTTATTTGTATTTTGTGATTCTTTGCTTTTTACAATAGTTGATCTAGTCTTCTGACCTGCACCTATCTTTGCACAACTATATTTCTTTTCTTTGAATTTGGTACTATCTTTGATTTAACCATGGAAGGGGAATCCATCCCTTCGGATTTTTCTTATGTATTTATTCTGCAATTGCAAGAATATCCCCTTAAATGTTTGCCATTGCATCTTTACTGACCTATCCTTTAACTTAGATTGCCAGTTAAGTTTTGCTAGCAGTCTTTAATTACCCATGTTTAAAATCAAAATAATAGTCTTGGACCCACACCTCTCTGCCTTAAATTGTACATAAAATGTAATCATAGTATGGTTGCTGCAACTGAGGTGCTTTCACTTTCACAATCCTGTCTCATTTGTCAAAACTAGGCATCGTACAGCCTGCTCTCTGGTTTGTGCTATAACATGCTGGTCTAAGAAATTGCCACAAAGATATTCAATTAATTCCTCATTGAGACTACTTTCTCTCATCTGATTTTTTCAGTTTATATGTAAGTTACAATCTCCCATGATAACTGCTATACTGTTTTGACAATCTTTCATTATTTCTTTCTTGATACCCTGTCCTATCATATGGTTACTGTTAGAGAGCTTGTATATAAGTCCCTCAAGTCCCTTTTTAACATTCCTCATCTGTATAAGGACTGTTTCTATTATTTGGTTTCCTGAATTTAGGTCAACTCTCCCTGTTGTGCTAATGTCATTTTTAATTAACAGAGTCATTCCTCCAAACTTTCCTAGCTTCCTATCCTGTCTAAACGTTACATACCCTTTAATAGTCAGGTCGCAAGCTAGCTGATTATGCAGCCATGTCTCCCTTGTGGCCAGTAGATTGTACTTAATGATCTCAATTTGCATTATTAGTTCATTGTTTAAGTCCTGTCCTTTTATTATTTTTGTAATCTCAAGACACGTCTGATAATTTGCTTTTAGATCTGTATTCTCTGTCCCTTCCTCTCATTGTCTGGTTATCATTTCCTACATAAATTCCTTCCTATGTTGCATTTCCCCACTCTTTCATACAACCCAAATTAGGGTTCGTGACCCCACTGTTTAGTTTAGAACCCACTCTACTTCCATAGTTATGCAGTACTGGTGTGGGCTATCCCAATAGTACAATCTCACTTGCCCCATTATAGGTGCCACTGTCCTATGAACTGGAACCTACTTCTTCCACATCAGTCCTTCAGCTACGCATTCATCGCTCCAACCCTGTTTACCCTATGCCAATTTCCCTATGACTCAGGTAGATTAATACACTTGAGGTTCTGCTTCTTAATTTGGTGCATAGCTACTTATGGCTAACAGGTCACGCAGGTCCAGAGCAGATCTGCCCAAAATCATTCAAGTCAGTGTTTTGGTTTGAAAGTATATCAATCACAGGAACCCATTTTCCTATGTTCAATAGACTGTTTGCTAGAACAGGGAGGCTGCACTGTGAACAAAGATTGAGTATACTAGGGCCAAATCCCTTGGAGTTTAGAAGAATGAGAGGTGACCACATTGAAACATAAAAAAGACTCTTAGGATGTTGATAAAAAAAGATTCCCCTAAACCAGGGAATCTACAATGTTGAGAAACAGTCTTAGAATAAGAGACTGACTTTCAAGATTGAAGATCATAGGAAGGATGTTGCAAAACTTGAAAAGTTCAGAAAAGATTTACAAAGATGTTGCCAGCGTTGGAAGGTTTGAGCAATGAGGAGAGGCTGAATAGGCAGGGGCTGTTTTCCCTGGAGCATCGGTTGCAGACAGGTGACCTTATAAAGTCATGAGGGGCATAGGTAGGGTAAATGGACAAGGTCTTTTCCCTGGGGTAGGGGAGTCCAGAACTAGAGGGCATAGGTTTAGGGTGAGGGGATAAAAGATTTAAAAGCGATCTAAGAGGCGATTTTTTCACAGAGAGGGTGGTGCCTGTATGGAATGTGCTGCCAGAAGAAGCGGTAGAGGTTGGGACAAATACAGCATTTAAATGGCACCTGGATGGGTATATGAATAGGAAGGGTTTAGAGGGATATGGACCAAATGCTGGCAAATGGGACTAGATTAGGTTAGAATATCTGGTTGGCATGGATAAGTTGGACTGAAGGGTCTCTTTCTGTGCTATACATCTCTATGATTCATAGGATGGGGAATCATTGTTATTCTGTACCTACAAGGACTGTGGAAGTTCAGATATTGAGTGCATTCAAGACGAGTTTACTCGATTCTTGGGTAGTGAAGGAATTAAGGAATATGGGGGCCATGCTGGAAAGTGGGGTTGAGGTAGAAAATCAGCCACGATCTTATTGAATGGCTCAGCTGGCTCAAAGGGTAGAAAGGCCTAGTCCTGGAGAATTAAGTGGAGTGTTAACACTGCTAAAGACCAGTTATATGCTAAATGGCCTACTTCTGCCCTGTGGTCTACATGACATTGTATCATGGACTGCACAGAATCCTACCTTCATGAAGTGCTCTTCTGGCCAATGCTTCAAACTCAGCGAAGCTGTGTAGAATGTAGCAGTGCTCCTCCTTGGGGTGAGACGCCATATCCTGCAGCTCTCGAATGTTGCCCTGCCATATGCCGAGCGTAAAGATCTCCACCCCCATGTTCCGCAGGGAAGCGGCGATAGGTCTCGGGTCCCCACCATTTGAGTAACCATCGGTGATGAGGAACACCGCTTTGGTGGAGTTGGCCCGTGAGTGTTGCAGAATTTGCTGGTGGAGAGAAGAGTGAGGCACATTACTGGAGTCAAGCGGCTCAGAATTGCTCCTGGTGTCGCTGTAGTTTGACTGGAAATGTGCTGGCAGAACATTTTCCACAGGTTTGTCCACCACATTTCCAGCAAATTAAGCATGGCAGAAATGGGAGCAACTTAAAGGAATTTATCTGTGATGGTTCAATGGTGATTTCTTCTCCCTCCATAATTGTTATTCTCCTCCAACACAATAACACAAGCAGCTGCAATCAAAACACTCAATATTTCAGCTAGACCTTTCTATTTACAAAGTCTGCACATATAATTGTGACCATGAAGTATTAGGTTAGACTGGATGGGATGTTCAGAGAATGAACAGTTAATAGGACATTGAAATGGGAGTGAGCATGATTGGACTGGATTGGTCCCAAGAAAAATGCCAGCATATTTCCAATAGGCAAGGTAGCCTATTTCATACTAGAACATTTTATAGTCCCATGATTTAATGTTAGAAATAACCATTTGTCACTAGAATAAACAACTATTACTACGTGCTTTTGGTAGCTTTTAGAAAAAGTTTTTAGACGATCTGGAGAAGGTTGTAAGTGGTTCACTGAGACAGCTAAAGGCACTGTCACTGCTAGTAGAACAAAGGAAAGGCAGAAAATCGGAAAAAAACGAGGACAGTGGGAGATTGCACTGGCAATCGTGGAAGGTACAAGATAGCTGTAGAGAAAAGCTGAAGTGAATGAGGAGAATTTGTAAAGGACTGATATCCTTTCGTTTTGCACTGAGGGTCAGCCAGTTTGGGTGAGTGAGTGAAGGAGCGGGTGATGGGGAATGGACATTCTGTGGGTCAAGGTGAAGTTGGTGCGACTTGAGAAGGTTAGAGGCAGGCAAGAAGGGCATTGGAGAAATGGAGGTGATGAAGTCATGGGTTAGCAAGTGACGGGCTCATGAGAAACAGATAATATGACAAAGGCAAATGTTACTGTCTTGCCTAAGGGTTTAGAAATTGCTTTGTGGTTCTGATCTGGATCATACAGGTTGACCACTGTGATTCCCTGTAGGGGAGGTCACACTGCAGAAGCAGGCAAGTACAGTGAGGGCAAATAGGTTGAGATCTTGGAAAGGGAGTGGAAACAGTAATGAATTCATGTTTTTACAAACTTTAGTTGGAGGAATTTTTGGCTCATTTATAAAGACACTGAGTAACTGGCAAGCTGCTGGCACTGATGCAATTGTGGAGTCAAGGACACTGATTACTCATGTGTCTGTTAGCACCCAGGTGAAGCCGTCACTTGGCTATGACAATCCCAAGAGGTGTTTTACTTCAACTGAAAACTAGAAAGACGAATAAAAATGATTGCATTTTGAGATGGAAATGGAAGGAGAATTTATTTTCTATTTATTTTTAAAGTTCTGCTCGGCTGAACACTAATCCATTCTGGTCAGAAATTCCTGAAATCATGAGAATGATCCCCATGGATATTGAGAGAGGAATAACTTTGTTTTTCAACTAGACTGTATGAAATATGATTATTGACTTAATATAACTGGTGCTCAACTATTCCTGTTATTTCTGGGCTACTTTATTACTAGCTTGTCTTCCATATTTGCGTACAGGGGAGGTGGAATTATCGCTGGACTGGTAATGACCTAGGTAATGTTCCGGGGACCCAGGTTCTAATCCCGCCACGGCAGATGGTGGAATTTGAATTCAATAAAAATCTGGAATTAAGAATCGAATGATGACTGCAAATCCAATGCCGATTGTTGGAAAAACTCAACTGGTTCACTGATGTCTTTTAGAGAAGATAACTACCATTCTGACCTACAGGTGACTCTAGAACCACATGAATGTGAGTGACTGTTAACTGCCCGTAAGGCAATTAGGGTTGGGCAATAAACACCTAGCCACTGATGCCCTTATCCTGTGAATAAATTTTAAAGAAACGTATTTGTTATAAGTCTTTGGCCTTATGTTTCATTTTTATTCTGGAAGAGTAAGAATCTCTGCAAGTATTTTTGTAACTCTATCGTTTGTTTTTAAGCCGTCAGTGTTATCCATTGCCAGTAAAACTCATGGCACTAGTTCCTGACTTTCTCAATCAGTCATTGACTCAGGAGGTAGTGTTGTAAGTTCCTGTCACTGTGACTGACAAGGTTCACCCTTTCACTGTAAACAAGACCACATTTTCCAAATACTGGATTCAGGACCAAGAGTTCTAAATGTTTTTATGATGAAATACGGCAGGCGCACAATGTTTGGTATGCTGTGAAGATTAATGTCTGACGATAAACTCTAAAGGTTTAATGATGGAGTTTTAAATCTTTCATTCTAAATGGCAGTCAGCCGTGGACAAACAAAATTCCACACAAGCATTATTGTTACACAAGGTTGCAGTAAGAATTTTAAGCCGATTGTGAATTTAAGAAATGATACTTATTTTGTGATATATTTACTTCACAGGCACAGGGGGAGGCCACTTGGTTCATGGTGCCTGTGAATGAGATGCTCAATTAGTCCCACTCCCTTTCTCTTTCCCCATTACACAGCAAATTTTACTTCTTCGCATTTCCATCGAATTCCCCATTTGGAAGTTACTTCGAAGTCTGCATGCACTGCCCTTTCAAGTGGTGTATTTGAGATCACAACTTCCTGTCTTTAAACTTAAAAGTTTCCTTGATCATCTTAAAAAAAAATCACAAGACCATAACACAGAAGGACAGAAATAGGCCATCAGCCCATCAAGTCCACTCTGCCATTGAATGAGATCAAGGCTAATCTGATAATCCTCAAAACCTATTAAACTCTGAATGCCCTTACCAAGTAGAAATCTGTCTATCTCAGGCCTTCAGTATTTGTAACGACCCAGCCTCAGCAGCACCCTGCAGTAAAGAATTCCACAGATTCACTGCTCTCGGAGAACTTTTCTGCATCCTGGTTCTTTTGCCAATATCTTATATCTGGGACTTATGATTACTGATCCTTCTGCCACAGGAAACAATTTAATGGTTGTCATGGAGATTGGGAGAAACAGTTACTGCCTGATTGTTTTTGACCATTGGGACGACAAGGGATGATGCACATAATATGCATGACTTTGAAAGAAATTAAAGCGAGCGTTTACACTGAATTTTTCACAACAACTGTACATCTCAATGTGCTTTCCAGTCTTAAAGTATCATCAATGTTATAACTGAGTTGGAATAAACAGGTTGGAAGTTGGGCTGAAGCCTTTAAACTGGGAGCTTTTGAATCTATGGCACTGAAAAGCCCAGTGCAACAATATGGAGAAAGTGGGAGAGGAAGGTGTGGGTTCTTTTGAAAGCCGACTGTTTAAGACAAGACTAATGATTGCTTTAAAATGCAGAGGAAAATAATTTAATAAAAAAATATACTTTTGGCCCTTGTGAAGCCATAAAGAGTTACATAACGAGGAATTCAAATAAGAAAAATGCAACAAATCAGAGAAAAACGAATTGGCAAACAGACTGACAAATACACAAATGAGACAAATTGGAACCAGAATTTAGAATCTGTTGGATCAGGTCTTGGATATGATTTTGAGATTTCAAATTTCTCTTCCTCAGGAGCCTCTATTTTTTTTGGAAATTTCTGCCAGAATCCATTCCTACGTGTCTCTGGAGCTTTTTGCCATTTCGGCACATCCCAAAGCTCTTTACATCCAGAGATGTATTTTTGAAGTGTAAGCCAAGGACAGTGATGTCAGTATGACAGCAACTAAAATGACAGGAAGCTGAGGATCAGACTTAGAGTCATAGAGTCATACAGTACGGAACCACATTCTTTGGTCCAACCCCCAGTCCGCAGTCACCATGTTCCCAAACTAAACTGGTCCCACCTGTCTGCGCATAGCCCATATCCGTCCAAACCTTTCCTACTCATGAACTTATACAAATGCCTTTTTAAACATTATAACTTTACGTACATCTACTACTTCCTCTGACAGTTCATTCCACACATGAACAATTCTGTAAAAACGTTGCCCCGTATGTCATTTTTAAATCTTTCTCCTCTCACCTTAAAAATATGTCCCCTAATTTTAACTTCCCAAGTCCTAGGGAAAAGATCCTTGTCATTCACTTTACCTATGCTCCTCTTGATTTCATAAACCTCAGTGAGGTCACCCCTCAACCTCCTGTGCTCCGGTGAAAAAGGTCCCAGCCTTTCCAGGTTATTCTTAAATCTCAAATCCGCCATTCCTGGCAGTATCCTGGTAAATCTTCTTTGAACCCTCCCAAGTGTCACCATATCCTTCCTGTAACAGGGCTTCCAGAAATGCACACAGTACTCCAGAAGTCACCTCACCAACTTCAATATGATGTCTCAACTCCTACACTCAAAAGTCTGAGCAATGAAGGCAACTGCATACTTAACCACTCTGCCTACCTGTGATGCAACTTTCAAAGAATTACGTACCTGAACCCTAGGTCTCTCTGTTCGACAACACAACCCAGGGCCCCACCATTAATTGTATAAACCTTGTCTTTATTTGTTTTACCAAAATGCAATACAGAACAACCTCGGTTCTCCGAATGTCAATTATTCGAATTTCGGATGAATCGAACAAGATCTCAACGTCCCGTAAAAACATTATGATATCAGTTATCTGAACAAAATATTCCCTGCCTGTCTTGGATAATAGAGGTTGTTCTGTACATCACATTTGTCCAGATTAAATTCCATCTACCACTCCTCAGCCCATTGACCCTTATAAGCGTGGATAACCTTCTTCACAGTCCACTGTACGACTTATTTTGGTGACATCTGCGAACCTACTAACCAAAGTGGACACCCAAACAACATTTGGAGACTGCAATGTAGAGGCCATTCCTGCCACTTCCAGTATGTTACCTGAAAACACCTTCCTCCCCTTCTCTGTAGGAACTATTTTCTCTATGATCCACTGATCCACACCTCAATCACTCCCAAACCCCATACCTTTTACAAAGCACCTTTCCATGCAAATGCAGGAGATGTGACCCTTTCCCACTCTTCTCTTCCCTGCCCAAAGCCCCATCCCTCCCTCCAGGTGAAGTAACGATGACGTGTTTTCTTTCAACTTACCTGCTATATTCATGGCTCATAATGTGTTGTCTTCTCTCTAAATATTTTTATATACACAAACATATATAGATATAATATTGTGGAAGCACTATATAAATGCACATCTTTCTTTTTTAATAATTAGCAGTAGAGGAGAAATTATAAAAGGGAATAAGGAAATAACAGAGACGTTAAGTCAATAGCATGCAAGCATCTTCATGCTCAAAGACATAGAAAAAAATCCAGAAATAGTGAGAAATCAATGTTCTAGTGAAAATGAGAAAATTAAAGAAACTAGTTTTAGTAAAGAATTTGTACTGGAGGATTTAGTGACTAAACTGAGCAAATTCTCTCGACCTAATAGCTGTGTCTGCTGGTTTAAAGGATGTGACTGCAGAGATTGTGCTTGCAATGGCTTTGATCTTCCAGAATTTCTAGGTTCCAGAATGGTTTTCACAAATTGCAAGCTAACCAAAGTAACACCATTGTTAGGAAGAGCAAAATACAGGGAAGTAGAGGCTAGTTTGTCCAGTCAGTTAGCTCGGCTGGTTGGACAGCTGATTTGCAATGCAGTGGCACCAACACCACCGGCTGAGGTTACAAAAAAGGATTCTCCTTCTCAATCTTTCCCCTTGCCTGAGGCATGGTGACCCTCAGGTTAAACCACCATCAATCGTTTCTCTCTCTCTTTCTCTCTCTGATGAACCCACAGTCTGGTTTGACACTGCCGACTTTGTCTTTTTAGTGAAGAAAATCCTAGCTTCTATTATTCGGAATGTAGTAACCGACTCAGTTTGACCATTTTAAATGTATAACCAGCAAGGGGACTCCAGTGGGTGCAGTGCATTTGGGAAAATAAGTGGTGAGGAGAATAGAAAGTTGTAAAGTTGATTTTTTAATAATTCATTCACAGTCCATCCCAGAGGGCAGTTAAGAATCAACCACTTTGCTGTGGGTCTGGATTCACATTTAGGCCAGATCAGGTATGGATAGCAGTTCCCTTTCCTGAACCAGATGGGCTTTTCTCCCAAATTTCGACAATGGATTCATGGTCATCATTAGACTCTTAATTCCAGATTTTCACTGAATTTAAATTCTACCCTCTGCCACGGCAGGATTCAAATCCAGGTCCCCAGTACGTTACCTGGATCTCTGGATTAACAGTCCAGTGATAACACCCCAAGGCTGTCACCTTCCCTTGCATGGCAGATGGAAGTAAATGTGCAGAAATGTGAAATTACACACTTTATTGGAAAAAAATCATTGAACAGGATAGTTTCAAAATAATAGAATACTGAGAAATATTGAAATTTAGAAGCTTCTTGTTAATGAATTACAGAGTTAATACATATATTCAGAAAACAATTAGAAAGACATATGGTTTGTTAGAACTAATTATGAAGGGATTAGAGTAGACCAGTAAGAAAATATTATTAAAGTTAGAGTATGGCCACACTTGGAGCACTGCGTGCAGTTTTGATCTCCTTACTTAAGGATGGATATATTTCCCTGCCAGAGAATGAAGGTTTACTAGTCTGATTCTTGGCATGAAAGGATTGTCCTGAAGAGATTATGTATATTGCCTAGAATTTAGAAGAATAATAATGCAAAATCCTTGAAGGATTTTACAGGATCAATGCTAACCAAGACTCTGGGAACCTGGCCTGGGTTGCAATAGCAACCGTTTCTGTTCTTATAGGCTTGAGCTCTCACAAGTGAATTGGAAAATATTTCAAAGAAAAAAGTATTTTTAAAAGTGTCTCAAGATATTCCCAGAAAGAAATTGGAGTTTAGCTTTCATTGTGAATATTGATGGTCAGCATCTGTACAGTGTGAAACACTGGCAGTGAATTCTAATTTGGCCACAGGAACAAACAGCTGTGAGGCTGTCAGATTAACAATGGATGATCATCAAGAGAATGGTGAATATTGCTTTAAACGGAATGCTTTAAGTATATTTACTTTAATCTTGTAAATGAAATATTCTCATCACGATGGAGGGTGTGATGGTTAAACTCATGATTGAAAGTTACAGAAATGTACATTTGGGATTATCAAATGCTCCGATAGAATGCAATGGTTCCTGTGCTGGTTCGATTTTTGAAATGGAGAACGCAGATGGAATGCAACTTTGGAGCGACATCTTTGCATTTTATACCAGAACGCCTTGGGGGATCAGGGAGAGATTACACACAACTTTAAACCTTCTGGAAATGTATTTCTTTTATTTATTTAAAAACGTTCCAACAGGAGGTGACTCAATTACATTGAATTTTTGCTGGTAAATTCCGCACTGTCAATTAGAAGAATCTCGATAGGACAGTTAATATTTTATTCTGCTGGTGGTAATGACACCTGAATGGCAAAAGATGCATTTAAGGAAACGTTTTAAATTTACACCGTGATTTACGGTCTGAAATGAATTCTGCCTAAGATAGGCATAAATCAGATTCACAAGTAATTTGTGAAAGGCATTGGGTGAATATACTTTAAAATAGGATTGCACACATTACTATATATAGCATAGATGCAGGCTGTTCGGCTTAACCTGCTGGTCTCAATTTCTCCACTCAAGTTCCATCCATTCTTCCCAGTGTCACCCAATCTGGACATCCTCCTAATCGTTGAGAACATAGGACATAGAGCAAAATAACACATGAACAGGCCTTTCGCTGACCATGATGCCATTCTGAATTAGAATCCCTACAGTGTGGAAACAGGCCATTCAGCCTGACCAGTCCACACTGACCCTCCAAAGATTAACCCACCTAGACCCATTCCCCTTTGTTTACTGTTTACCCCTAACCTACACATCCCTGAACACTATGGCCAATTCACCTAACCTGCACATTTTCTTTTGGATTGTGGGAAGAAACCAGAGCACACCCATGCAGACACGGAGAGAATGTGTAAACTCCACACAGACAGACAATCGCTGGAGGTTGGAATCGAACCCAGGTCCCTATCGCTGTGAGGCAGCAGTGCTGGCCACTGAGCCACCATGCCACCCAATTAATTCTACCTGGTCTGTATCCTTCTATTGTCTGCCTGTTTATGTGTCTGTCTAAAGGCCTCTTAAACATTGCTGTCAAACATTGCTTCTACCACCTCCCCTAGCAGCACATTCCAGGCACTTATCACCCTCTGTGTAAAAAAAAGTTGTCTCATGCACCTCCTTTAAACATTTCTCCTCTCACCTTAAACCTATGCCTATTCAACACATCCCCCCTGGGAAAATGACTTCAACTATCCATTCAGCCACATCGCTTACAATTTTATATATTTCTATTGTGTTGCTCTTTAGCCTCTGGTGCTCCAGTAAAAACAATTCAAGTTTGTTCAAACTCTCCTTATAGCTAATACACTCCAATTCCGGCATAATCATGGTAAACCTCTTTTGCATCCACTCCAAAGCCTCCACATCCTTCCTATAGTACAGTGACCAAAACTGCACACAATACTCCAAATGTGTCCTCAGTAATGTTTCATATAGCTGCTACATGACTTGCCAATTTTTTCACTTAATGCCCCAACTGATGAAGGCAAGCATGCCATATGCCTTCCTTACCACCATATTTACTTGTGTTGCTACTTTCATGGTGATGGACATACATCCCAAGATCCTTCTAGATATTAATGCCCCAAGGGTCCTGCCATTTACTGTATACTTTCCTCTTGCATTTGACCAGCCAAAAGATATTACCTCACAATTGTCTGGATTAACTCCACTGCTATTTCTCTGTCCAACCTTCCAAATGATCTATGCCCTGTCTATCCTTTGACAACCTTCTTCACTACCCACAGCTCAACCAATTTCATGTGGTCTGCAAATTTACTAATCAGGCTACCTACATTTTCAGCCAAATCATTTTAAATATTTTACAAATAATAGAAATCCAAGTATGCATCCTTGCAGAATATCACTGGTCACAGACCTCCAGTCTGAAAAACACATCTCCCCAACTACTTTGTGGGCGGCACGGTGGCACAGTGGTTAGCACTGCTGCCTCACAGCGCCTGAGACCCGGGTTCAATTCCCGCCTCAGGCGACTGACTGTGTGGAGTTTGCACGTTCTCCCCATGTCTGCGTGGGTTTCCTCTGGGTGCTCCGGTTTCCTCCCACAGTCCAAAGATGTGCAGGTCAGGTGAATTGGCCATGGTAAATTGCCCGTAGTGTTAGGTAAGGGGTAAATGTAGGGGTATGGGTAGGTTGCGCTTCGGCGGGTCGGTGTGGACATGTTGGGCCGAAGGGCCTGTTTCCACACTGTAATGTAATCTAATCTAATCTAATCTAATCTACTCTCTGTCTTCTATGACCAAGCCAATTTTGTATCCAATTTACCAACTCAACTCCCATGTGACTTAGTCTTCTGCACCAGCCAATGATAAAGGACCTTGTCAAATGCTTTTAAAAAGTTCATGTCGAATACAGCATCTGCCCGACTCTTAAACATTTGTTACTGCCTCAAAAAACCCCCTCGTGCAAGACAAAAGCTCCCCCACACAAAGCCTTGCTGACTATTCTTAGATCTCCATTTTATTCCAAATGAAAGTAAAGTATAAGAATATGATTTGTGAGCATTCTGAGCACTTACGGAAGTACAGTCCATCAGTAAATCCAACCTCAAAACAATAGTGACAACAACTACAAGATCTGAGAACTTTTATTTACTTTCTGACTTAATCAAATAACTAGCAAGAAAAGGGATGGGAGTGTCAACTAGGATCACTGGTTATCCAATTTTCTCTCACTCCTCATGGGTACAATCACATCTATTTTCTACTTGTCTTTGTCTTCTTGTAAGTTACCAGCAGTGTAGATTGGCAATTGGTAAAGTGGAGATTGTAACGTTCAAGGTACAGAATATTCCAATGGTTGCCACATTCAATTCTGCCTAGAAACAAGGGCATGATCTGTTAGGATCTTTTAATATGTCACACAGTTTAGTTGACGGGTTATTGAATGGCACTTAGTGGAGATATAGTTGGTAGCAGGTGATGAGGCTCCATGCAACTGAAGTTCTGCTGAAGAGGCAGGTGAAGGTCATAGGCTCTGTGCAGTGTCCGAAATCTTCGAGGAGAAAGTGAGGTCTGCAGATGCTGGAGATCAAAGTTGAAACTTTATTGCTGGAACAGCACAGCAGGTCAGGCAGCATCCAGGGAACAGGAGATTCCTGAAGAAGGGCCTGTGCCCGAAACGTCGAATCTCCTGTTCCCTGGATGCTGCCTGACCTGCTGTGCTGTTCCAGCAATAAAGTTTCAACTCTGTGCAGTGTCCCTCAGGGACGTTTGTGCGAGCTAAGAAGGTTGCTGGCTCTGTGCTGCTGTGGAGTAATTACTAGCTGAGTGGGGCTGGAAGGAAGTTGTCGTCAGGCAAAGAAAAACAAATATTGTGACTCGTTGACATAGAGTCAGAGAGTCATAGAAATGTATAGCATGGAAACAGACCTTTTGGTCCAACTCATCCATGCCGACAAGATATCCTAACCTAATCTAGTCCCATTTGCCAGCACCCAGTCTATCTCCCTCCAAACCCTTCCTATCATATACCCATCCAAATGCCTTTTTAAATGCTGTAATTATCCCAGCCTCCACCATGTCCTCTGGCAGCTCATTCCACAAATGCAGCACCCACTGCGTGAAAAAGTTGCTCTTTAGGTCCCTTCTATATCTTCCCCCTTCTCAACCTAAACCCATGCTCTTTAGTTCTGGATTCCCCCAATCCAGGGAAAAGACTTTGTCTATTTATCCTATCCATGCCCCTCATGATTTTATAAACCTTTATAAGGTCACCCCTCAGCCTCCGATGCTCCAGAGAAAACAACTGCAGCCTAAGCAGCCTCTTCCTAAAGCTTAAACCCTCCAACCCTGGCAATATCCTTGTAAATCTTTTCTGAAGCCTTTCAAGTTTCACAACATCTTTCCTATAGGAAGGAGACCAGAATTACACACAATATTCCAAAAGTGGCTTAACCAACATCCTGTACAGCCGTAACATGACCTCCCAACTCCTATATTCAATGGTCTGACCAATGAAGGAAAGCATACCAAATCTGGGTGAGTTGTGGAGAAATTTGAGAGATCTGTCTTGGCTACGCTTACCTTTAATGTGGTTGAACACAGCTTGACAGTGTGTTCAATACAGTTTACCTCATGTTAATTCTGGATGTTAGAGTATAAAGTAGAGAGTATTTACTGTTTGCTTTATTGACTTATAAATCATAAAATTTCCTTTGTTTAAAATTGTGGAATCTTGTGGCTTTATTATTTTAGTGACCTAACTGGGTATTTCTAATTTCATCTACTAAAAAAAGAAAAAAATAACAATCCCTAAATTCATCATAACAAATTTGGGACCATAACCAAATACAGAATCATTTTTGGGATAATAACACAGGCAAATATTATGTTTCACTCATTACACACTAGTGACAGGCAGGATGAGGTGAGGAGTTCTTTGTTAGGAAATAATCGAGAGAATCTACATCTCATCACAGTGGAGCACAGATTTCACAGTGGAGCACAGATTACACAGTGCAGCCCATATCACTAAATGGGAAAGTTTATGAATAGAACTTGTGGGGTGGGGGTGTGTGTGGCGGGGGAAGAGGAGATTCAGAAATAAACAATTTAAAACTGTGGTCTTGAAGTGACACTGTGAAGTAACAGATATAAAGGGACATTTCAGCCACAATACATGTAAGCTATTCATCCTGTATCCAAATGTTAAAATTCAAACAATAAATGGTTGCTGTTTTAACAGAAGTTACTTCACACTTTTAAAAAGAATGGACTGAGGTTATTGAAATTGCAGACCAGGTAACTGGGCATATATATGAACGTTACTGGCAGGATCTGCATTTATTGTCCACCCCCTAATGGTCTTTACAGTGAATGATTTGTTTGATCACTTCTGGCAGTCGCTTAGAACTGACTTCATTGCCTTGGGCTTGACGTGTTGTGTAAGTCAGACAAGGTAATGACGATAGATTTCCCAAACTGCAGTCGTAAGATGTGAACAAGTTCCCTCAAATCATGCACCTGGGTCTCTGCATTACTAATCCAGTGACACTACCGCTACACCACTGGCTCCTCTGTAGAAATATATTAAGTATTCATATAGTAATCTTAGCCCAGTATAACTGTAGCATCTAGTTAGTAATATTACATTATTCAACAATCTGTATAACTCTATGACTCTAAGCCCAGAAGTACTCACCCGTAACATGCTGTTGCGATAACTTTTCTTTCCACAGAATGAGGGGTTAGGACCTGGAACACACTGCTTGAGGATTGGCAGAGGCAGTTCCACCAACATTTTCAAATGGGGATTGAATAATTCCCTGAACAGTAAATACCTGGGAAAGGACAGCGGTGTGGGACAAACTGAATAGCATTTATGGTCAGCATGGCTGAATGGCTTCTTGCTGTGCTGCCATTATTCTATGGGTGGCATTTTCTGGACCCAGAGGTGATGGTATACCTCCCCCTTTGGAATTATGTTTTGGGCAGGAATGCCCAAGCTCCACAATTTCCACCTTGCCGCCAAATGAGAGACTAAAATGGTCAATTCATGACCACTTATGGGTTTGTTCCCTTCTGGCCTGCAATGAGCTCAGCTCCAGGTCGGTTAAAAAAAGGAGCTACTTAACTGGCATGGGAGTGGGGTTGTCTCGATATGCACTAAGTCATGTATTGTTGACAGGGCAGAGGGTGGGGAAGATGGTTGATAGCCACTACCCAATCCCTGTTTCTGACCATCCCTGTCCCTCTCTATCAATGTGCCACAGTTGCAGGAAACTGCTCCCAACAACCAATAAAGCACACTTGATATCTCAGTCCTCGTGATCTTAGTTGCCCTTATAACAGCAGTGTTGCCCCTGATTGGCACTGGGTAGGGCTTCCACTCTGAGGCCCTTGACGTCAGAAAAAGGACCCTTACTGCCCTCATTACTGCCTGATTGGATGGAGGCATGGTTGGCTTCCCCTGAAAAGTTAACTCAGGTGTCTCAACAACTTTTCAGCAAATGAGTAAGAAACCCAACAATAAACAAGATTCTCTACTAAATTGGAACTATAATTTTTCATTCTGTGTAGCAGAATTAGATATGTAGCATTACTACTGAAACTTCAAGAAATTACTTGTTCTTTTCTCTTCTTCAGTTTTTGAAAACCACTAAAGAAGAGTTCAACTTCCATAACATTACATAGTTGAAGTTATCCTGCAGGCAAAATGACTCTTCAATACTGTAGATGGACAGATCGCTGGGTTTTCCTCATAGAAACCTCATAGAAATAGGGACTGAACCAGTGGATTGCAACTGCAAAGCTTTGTAATCAAACCCTAGGTTGACCAAGCATGGTGCTCGTGGTGTGGTGATAGTTGCCCAGCTCTGATCCAGGAGGCCCAGGTTCAAGTCCCACCTGCTCCAGAGGTGAGCAATAACATCACTGAGCAGGTTGATCTGAAAGATATCTGGAATGACACAGCATAAAGGAGCCCATGTAGCCCATTGAGCCTGTAATGGCTCTTTGGTAGAGCCTGTCTACTTCATGTTATATCACTGACTCTTTCCTCAGGGCCCTGTAGATGTTTTCTTCATCAGTATTCATCTGATTCCCATTTGAAAGTCAATATTGAATCTGTTTTACCAACCCTCCCACCCCAATTTCAAGCAGTGCATTCTTCTCCCACAAACTAATTCTTGTAGAGGCTGGTGGGGAGGTCAATTAAAATTGAGATTTGTAGGTTTCTTTTGTTGGGAATGAGTTATGGAATAGATTATGGGAATTGGCACAGATTTCTGAAATCTGGTTTTCAGATTCAGATTAGTGACAAAATTAACCGAATACTGGCCAGAGAGGCTGAATGGCCTCCTCCTGTTTTTACATTCATTGATGGTTAATTGAACATTGTGAAAGCTCACCACAGGAACTTGTGGCTGTCCTACTCACAACTTCCTAGCCAGCTTTGCCATGCAACAGAGCTTGATTGTCGCTTCAGTGGGTTAGTCTAGCTCCATAACAGAACCCATGATAATGAGCTTAACAAAAACCTCACTGTTAACTGTGGCTCAGTCAGTACCACTCTTGCCTCTCAGCCTAATGGTTGATACTTCAAGCCTTCTTAAGACAGTTGAATACATAAGGCAGGTTTGGGTGTCAATGTTGTTGTCCTTTGGCGATGTTAAACTGAGGCCCTCTCAGGTGCACAAACATATCCCACAATGCTAATTTGAAGAAGAGCAGCAACTTCTCCCTGTTTTCCAAGCCAATACTTATGAAATTCTCCAAAGTCTGTGATGTCCTATTCTATAAGATACATTTCCGTGTCACATACCCTAACCTCACTCATCCCAAGCCTTCACAGCTAATAATGTACTTCTCAATTACTTGGCTGCTGCTTTCACTAGGTTCAGTGCATGGACAGTGAACTCCCACAAAACAGCAATGAGATAAAAGAAAACCAAATTATCTGGCTGTTGGGTATGACAGACACATTGCTGAAATATGCTATCTTGCACCCATCAGGAAAATGTTGTTCTGAGATAGAAAACTTCTTCTCTCAGCAATATTTAAATTCTACACCACCAAGTAATTTATGTTTTAGTTGTTGAGGAATAAGTATTGACCAGGACACTTCCCTTGAAGGAGTGAAATAATGCCGTAGAGATCTTGTATGTGCACCTGTGAACCACATCTCATATGAAACACAGCCCATATCACAGTACACTGCTCCCTCAGTGCAGAACGGAAGGTATCATTATAGATTTAATGCTTAGGTCCCCGGATACAATACTTAAACCCCACAAGGTTTTGACTCAGTGACACTATTACCAACTGATCCCCAGTTGGGCGCCAATTGGTTTGGTTCCTATTTTCTTGATAACAATATCTTATTGTATTCTAATAGTGCATCGAACAACTTTAATTCAGAAGCTAGTGACTGTACAAAGCTAGATGAGAGAGTCAAAAATGTACTCTCTTTGTGCTTCTGCAGCTTAAGGGCTGGCCAGTTTTGTGAATTACATTCTGCTCTGGATCTTGCAAAGATATTAGAAACAACATGTTTTATCCTCGCAATCAGGCAACTTAAAGGCTTGTGAGATAGCTCACAACTTGTGAGTATTTACCCTGCCTAAATTAGACATGTACAATCCATGTGGGCAGACTAGAGCTTGCAAACAAATACGTTGCCTCCATAAGCCAGCACAAAGAGACAAGACGCAACATCAATCAGAACCAAACAGTGCCTTTGACATCGTAAAAAGAGTGTTATCAAACAAACTTTGTCACAGAGCCACACAAGAGTGTTGACCAAAAGCTCGTTCATAGTGGCTAGGAAAGTCTTACAGGAGGAGAGAAAGGGAGAGAGGTGGAGCGGTTAGGGGAGGGAATGCCTGTCCGCAGAAAATCAGCGTTGAAGGAATGCAGAAATTTTTGCAGGTTTGTGGAGCTGGAGAAGGTTTCAAAGTAAAGGAGGGCCGATATTATTAAACTGGAAGGAAGTGATGTTGGTTAATGGGCACAGTGGAACACAGGATGACCTAGTTCTGCAGTAGTAAACCTGCCTAAAACAAGGGCTACAGTTTTGAATCAGTTAACCTCGAGTTAAAAGCAATAAAGGTGTTCAATGTAAATTACTCAGCTGCTGAACTAAAGGGAACATTTTCCCTCAGACCTCTCAATGTCAGTGAATCTTTACATTTCAACAAGGCATTGTGTTACTTTTCAACCCTGCATTCCTCTCACAGCGAATGGTCAACTGCTGTACCCTGAGAAGTGAATGGTAAACAGGAGGGTGCCTTACTGCTGCCTGCTGGAAAGCTCCCTTGGTGTAGGTGCCACCTCCCCTGTAGTTAATGGCAGGGATCTCCTCGTTCAGCAGAGAGCACTTATGCTGGTGGTATTGGGGGGCCGAGATGTAGTCGACCCTGGGCACCACATTGCTTCTGGAGGAAAAGGTCACGATTGCCACCCGGGTGGCAGAAGGCACCACCGGGAAGTCCGACAGCAGCTTCTTGACGAACTTCAGCTCGTTGTCGAAGTTGACACTGCCCACGCTGGAGGACTCGTCCACCAGGAAGACCAAATCCAGGTTGAGGCTCTTCTCTCTCAGCTTGCGCACATTGCGTTTGAAGACTGCGCCCAGCTTCAGCACCCTGTTGGTAGCTGTGGCCAAACTGTTTCGATGCTCTTTCAACTCGAAGGTCTTTCCCTTTAAGAAGCTCCTTTGAAAAGAAAATGGGTGATAAGATGCTAGACAGCAAACGGCGTGCACAAACACGAAGAGTGTCCCAGCCAGCCGCATTATTTATCCAAGTAAAAACAGATTAAAAACAAAGAATAAAATTATTAATTCAATCTTCACAAAATCTCCCAGGACTTCCTGCAACAGTTTCTTCTGGAAAACGGACACAGGCAAAAACAATCTCTCTCTCTCTCAGAATTCTCTCTTTATAACTGCACTTTCTCAGGAGACCAGGACAGAAGTCAGGTTGTGATAGGATGAAACTTTTGAGTGTCTCTCTGAGTCTGACACTAAAGCAGTAAAGGAGAGGGGCGGGTTTTTCAAAAAAAAAATACTGCTGGAGTAACTGAGATTCCTTGTCGCTGTTACTTATGCGTCAAGCTATCAGCATTCCCAAAGAAAACATCAGCACAAACTTCCTGATTGATCCCATATGTCTGGCAAAACCAGTAACCGAGAGTGCCATTTTAATTGAAAACATTTTGGCTACTTTTCAGTTCCAATTGTTAAATAGCTCAGTTTCACCTTGGACAATGGTACTCCTTCCAGATGGCTTCTGCTATGCAGTCAAGAAGTATTTTTTTTAATTAAACCAAATGTAACTTTGATGAATGCATTCAATTCCCAATCGATCCAGAGGATAACTAGAACAGGAGATTGACACATTCCATTCAACACAAGCACTTTAAGCAGCCTTCTCAAAACATGTTTTACTTCTTACTATAACTTTTGCCCTATACATGCGAGCAGACAGCTTTAGGGACTGGTTGAGGAATGGGTTGGACAAAAAAAGAACTACATCAGCTGCTAAACCACCACATCTGGTAAGAAAACTCAAAAATCTCACTTCTAACCATAGCGCTGCTTTGAAAGGGATTCCAATCAGTATCATTCCAAATCAACTTATTAATTGTGCTTTTGACAATACAAAGGCATGTATTTCTGCAGATCCTTTTACTCACAATCTCGGGATACCCAAAAATGCTTTATAGCCTAACATTATACTTTTGAAGTGTTGTAATGTATAAAAAGCAGCAGCCAGTTTGCCCATATCAAACATCCTGTGAATGATCAGGTCATTTGTTAGTTAAGGGGAAAATGTTGGCAAGGACACCAGGGAGAATGCCCCCTCCTGTTTGACGAAAAAGTGGCATGGGATTTTTTACGCCATCCTGAGAGGGCCTCATCCACACTACTGCATCTCAGACACTGCGGCATTCCCTGAGTACTGCACTGGCAGAGCCACCCTGGAAAATCTAGTTAAAAATTTTGATTTGAGAAAGCAGAGAGCGAGATGTCTTGGAACTCCAGTTAAACAAAGGAGTTTCAAACACTTACACTGATAAATATTTTGACTCTCATTTTTTTATTTGGATGATAACTAGCATGTCACCATCGGCTAAATAAGCCAAGATGGTGGCGTAAGACTCATGAGCAAGAGCTCATTCGCTTCATCCATTTCTTCTCTGTTTTGTCTCTTTTCATGTTTTTCTTATCCTTCTTCTTGCCTCATATCTTTGGGCAACCTCAGTGATGCCCAGGGATGAAGCCAGCATGGAGTGCAGGCCTCAATAAGAGCCAGCACGGTCTCCCGGCCTCGAGGTGAACCCAACACAGTCTCCCGGTCTCGAGGAGAGGCCAGCATGGTCTCCAGGCCTCGAGGTGAGCCCATCACGGTCTCCCGACCTCGAAGTGAGCCCAGCATGGTCTTCCGGCCTCAAGGTGAACCCAGCACAGTCTCCCAGTCTCGAGATGAACCCAGCAAGGTCTCCCAGCCTCGAGCTGAACCCAGCACAGTCTCCCGGCCTCGAGGTGAACCCAGCACGGTCTCCTGGCCTCGAGGTGAACCCAGCACGGTCTCCCGGCCTCGAGGTGAACCCAGCACGGTCTCCCAGCCTCGAGCTGAACCCAGCACGGTCTCCCGGTCTCGAGATGAACCCAGCAAGGTCTCCCAACCTCGAGCTGAACCCAGCACGGTCTCCCGGCCTCGAGGTGAACCCAGCATGGTCTCCCAGTCTCGAGGTGAGGCCAGCGCGGTCTCCCGACCTCGGGGTGAACCCAGCACGGTCTCCCGGCCTCGAGGTGAACCCAGCACAGTCTTCCGGCCTCGAGGTGAACCCAGAACAATCTCCCGGCCTGGGGGTGAACCCAGCACAGTCTCCCAGCCTTGAGAGACCTGAGATGAAGCCCGGCACGGACTAGAGGACCGTCTCAGCATGGTCTAGGCACGAGGCCCACTGCAGACTGGAGGCGAGGCCCGGCATCGACCCAAAGTGAGGGCTGGCGCAGATTTGTCCGCTCCATCTTCTCTGTTTGGAAGGACTGTCGTTCTGAATTTTTTTAAATTTAAGATTAGTTACAGTGTGGAAACAGGCCCTTCGGCCCAACAAGTTATTTCTTTACTCTTCCAATTTATTCCTAAGCTTTTGAACATTGATGCTTTTTGTAGCTCAGATGGCAAGAAGGTTTGTAACGATGTACTTTATAATTTCTTTATTTTTCTAATTTATTCCTAAGAAGCTGTACCAAGGTACCTTTGTATCTAAGATGTCTTCGTAAGTGGCGAATTTGTAAACCATTCACTGCTCTCTCGTGAGTACGTGACAATAAACCTAATTCTACTCCTATTGCAAAAGTAGTGTTTTAGTAGGACCTGTTTTGAATGTTCCCTTCTTGCGTAAATGTCAAGATCAAATTACCATTTATAATGAACACTTCATTAATTCTCCTACCACAAGCCAAGTCAATGAGACTCAAAGGGAAAACTCTCCACTAGTTGAAATCATAACTGGCACAAAGATAGATAGTTGTGGCTGTTGGAAGCCATTCTTCTCAGCAGCAGAACTGCACAGAAGGAGTTTGTCAGGTCTGTGAACCATTCATCAGACTACTGCAAAATTAACTCTCATTTTCTTTTCTCATATGCTGCCATTCCTGTGAGCAATTCCAGCATGTTCCATTTTATTTCAGATCTCCAGCATCTGCATTCTTCTGCTTTTGTCTTTGCGCAATTTGAAATGTAACTTTCTTTCTTTTTCCACAGACTCTGCCTTGAGATGCTGAGTCTTCTCCAGAATTTTCAGTTTTGATCCTGGTAGTTCTGGGAGAGTTTCAGAAATGCTTGCCTTGGTAATAAATTTTACGAAGACATCTTCGGTACAAAGGTACCTTGGTACAGCTTCTTAGGAATAAATTGGAAGAGTAAAGAAATAACTTGTTGGGCCGAAGGGCCTGTTTCCACACTGTAACTGAAGAAGGGCTAATGCCCGAAACGTCGATTCTCCTGTTCCCTAGATGCTGCCTGACCTGCTGCGCTTTTCCAGCAACACATTTCCATCTCTGATCTCCAGCATCTGCAGACCTCACTTTCTCCTAATAAATTTCATTATGGAGTTAATCACTTAAAATGTAATTATATTGGGACATTCCCTTGGGTTTGCTATTATGATTGCAGCTGGAAAGAAATGTGATAATGAGGACCTACACATCGAGAGGCCTTTCAACAAACCAACAGAAAAATCCCTATTGTAGTGTATTGAAAAATTACATAGTGCACTTTGTTAAAAATCACACAACACCAGGTTATAGTCCAACAGGTTTAATTGGAAGCACTAGCTTTCGGAGCGCCGCTCCTTCACCAGGTGGTTGTAGAGGACACAATTGCAAGGCACAGAATTTATAGCAAACGTTTACAGTGTGATGTAACTGAAATTATACATTGAAAAATACCTTGATTGTTGAGTCTTTCATCTGTTCGAATACCATGATAATTTCACTTCTTCCATGTGTAAATCACAACACTTATTTTTAAAAGTTACATTCTCAGATTAACTATAACAATTGGTGTTAGCCAAACAATATGTTGAAGGCGTTAGCTCCCTGTGTTCTCTGTCTATGCCATGATGTTTAGATTGATTCTAATCTAAAAAGTGAGATAACGGAGTTTTACATGAATTCATGCAGTTTTTGAGCAAAGTACAATGTAACTCTGCAAGTACAAATTTACCCCACAAACATATATGTATATGCGTGTCTGTGTATACATGTGTCCGTGTGTATGTGTGTATAGGAGTGCCTGTGTGTGTATGTGTGTGTGTGTGTGTAGGGGTGTTTGTGCGTGTGTGTATAGTGCAACGGCAGTCACCTGTAATGTGACATGAACCCAAGGTCCCGGTTGAGGCCCTCCCAATGGGTACAGAACTTAGCTATCAGCCTCTGCTCGGTCACTTTACCTGAGAATGTAACTTTTAAAAAAATGTTTTGTGAGTTACACATGAAAGAAGTGAAATTATCATGGTATTCGATCAGGTGAAAGACTCAACAAACAATCAAGGTATTTTTCAATATATAATTTCAGTTACATCACACTGCAAACTTTTGCTATAAATTCTGTGCCTTACAATTGTGTTCTCCACAACCACCTGATGAAGGAGTGGCGCTCTGAAAGCTAGTGCTTCCAAATAAACCTGGTATTGTGTGGTTTTTAACTTTATACACCCCAGTCCAACACCGGCATCTCCAAATTGTGCACTTTGTTCACTTGAGGCTGCTATATAGACACATACCAGCAGAGGGAGTCTGCTAGGAAGAGACACCAAAAGACCTATGCTTAGTATGTAGTATTAATTATAAATATCTCTGACTGAATATATAACTGTTTTTATCCTAAGAACATCTCATATATAATCTTTACCAACCTATTAAATTTCTTTCTTTGTGCTGGATTAAGTAATCCTGCACAGAGGAGAGGACATTGATTTGTGGAGTGCAGGATGAGCAACAAGCTAAACCTTTCGTGTCTGACCTGTTAATCTTTCTGAAGATCTGCTACTAATAGAATCATAAAAGTAAAGAAGGGGCCATTTGACCCATTATGCCCACACTGGCTCTTTGAAAGAGCAGTCCAATTGGTCCTACTCCCCTGGCACCTTCTCTGCAGTCCTACAAAACTTTGCTTCATGACATTTATTCAATACCCCTTTTAAAATGTTATTGTTGAATCTTTCAGGCACCACAGATTGAAACAGTTCATTAGGTAAATCAAGTTATTCTCATGACCTGCTATAGTTAATTATATAGGAAAATCTTTGTAATCCAAATCCTTTAAAGAACAATTGCTGAAGAGATCACTTATTCTTGTAGCCAGAATCACCCTAACGATTAACAACTTTAGTGGATGAACAGAGCTTGAGAGAAATGGAATTACTCCATTGAGCCGTTTTTTTGAATGTTTGAATTAAGTTCTTATTTTCAAAGCACTTCATCTGTACCATAAAAGCCACAAAACAAAAGCCTCCTCCACACAGTTAGCAATTCTATCGAGACTGCGTAAAGCGATCTATGGGACTCATTGAGTCATAGAGATGTACAGCACAGAAACAGACCCTTCGGTCCAACTCGTCCATGCTGACCAGACATCCCAAACAAGACTCAAATGAAGAGTTTTGAATAATGCTCGCTCAGGGTGGAAAATGGACAAGTTCCTCTGTCTGATATTGTTGCTGAGTAACTTATTCAATCCATTGGTACTGTTGGCCATTAGCAGCAGAGTGGTATCCCACCATAATCTATGACCTCAAGATTCAGCATACTTTACACTCCCATCAAACCAGACACCTAACCCTTTTTCAATAAACAGGAGCAGCACCAGGATTACCTGAACATGAGGTGCCAACCTGGTGAAGTTACAAAGTGCGCATGCTAAAGAACAAAAGCAATGAGTTATATGATCCCACAATCAGCAAATTGACTTGAATATCTGTAGCTCATCTACAGCCAATCATGAATGGTGGTGGACAATTAAACAAATAGCCAGAGGATGAGACTCCATGAACTTGCCATCACCTATGATGTGGGATTTACATATTAATGAATCAAAACCTGCAACCCCATTCTAATTGATTAAGTACTTAACAGCAATCTAGGTTTATTCAATATATTGCATCATTTGTATGACACTTTGATCTTTTATTATAAATTCTGTGTGCTATGATCCTGCCCCACTAGTTACCTGACAAAGGAGCAGCGCTCCAAAAGCTAGTGCTTCCAAATAAATCTGATGGACTATAACCTGATGCTGTGTGATTTTTAGCTCTATCATCAATGATCGAAGAGTCCAGCAGAAGTCTAAAACTATCAGAACCATCTTCAGAGTGATGCCAAATATATGATCCATCTCAGCATCCTGGAGATCCCCAGCACCTCAGATACCAGTCTCAGACATTTGGATTCCACATGACACGAAGAAAAGATGAGCATGTTGGATACAGAAAGGAAATGGCAGCAGCTGTAATACTGAAAAATATGTTCTAAAATTACCTGTGAATTTTGACAAATGGTTCCACTTTGGCTCCAACACTGGCACCCACCTGATAATGTAGAAAATTGCCATGGTTACTGTCCTGAGACCATCATCTTTAACTGATTCATGAATGACCTTCCCTCCGATAAGGTCAGAAGCATCTTGACAGGAATTATAGAAATAAAACAGAAAGGACTTGATTATTAGCATTGATTCAAAGAAACCTTTTGGGAAGATTCAGTTCTTGTAACCTTTTCCCCAAACATTTTGGTATTTTTAGTCAACCTGTCTAGGACACCTCTGGTTAGAGACAAAAAAAACCTGCAGATGCTGGAATCCAAGGTAGACAGGCAGGTGTCTGGAAGAACACGGCAAGCCAGGCAGCATCAGGAGGTGGAGAAGTCGACATTTCAGATGTAAGCCTTCTTCAGGACTGGGGGTGGGTGTACAGGGAGCTGCAGATACAGGGGGTGGTGGGGATAGGGTAGTGAACTGGGGTTAGGTGAAGACAGGTAGAGGGTACGACCTGATTGGTCAATGGGAGGAATTAATCCGGTTGGTGGCAGGGAGGAGTGGAAGGTAGGGGAATGGGCTGGGAAGGAAGTCGGGATGGGAAGGGAGGTTATTTGAAATTGGAGAACTCAATGTTGAGTCCTCCAGGCTGTAGGCTTCCCAGGTGGAAGATAAGGTGTTGTTCCTCCAGTTTGTGCTTTGATTCTCTGTGGCAATGGAGGAGGCCAAGGATGGTCATGTCGGAAAGGGAGTGGGAAGGCGAATTGGATGGTGACTGAGAGGTCAGGTTGGTTCCTGCGGGCCCGGCTGAGATGCTCGGTGAACCGTTCCCTAAGTTTATGTTTGTTCTCCCCGATTGTAGAGAAGACCACATTGGGAGCACCTGATACAATAAACTAGGTGAGAAGAGAGGCAGGTGAACCTCTGTCTAACCTGGAAAGAGTGTTTGGGCCCCTGGATGGAGGTGAGGGGAGTGGGGTACCAGCAGGTTTTGTATCTTTTCCAGTTGCAGGGGATACCTCTGGAGCAGATGTGACTTGAATGAGGAGCACCTGGCTTAGAGGCAGAGACATTACCATCCACTTCAAGAAACTTTTTCTTAAATTATTTTAATCAACCTGTTTAAAGGTGTTATGAGACACCTCTGGAGCAGGTTGAACTTGAAACCAGGTCTTCTGGCTCAAAGGTAGGGACACTACCACTGCACCAAAGGGCCTTTCTCATAAACATTTACTGTGGAATTATTATGCTCCTCACCTGGGAATATTGATGCCCATCCATGGAAGATATTTTCTAATCAACCTGTTCAGGTATGTTATGGTACACCTCCCAAGCATAGGACTTGAACTTGGGCCTGGACTCAGGTAGGGACACTACCACTTTACGACAGGAGACCTCCACATTTATACAGTTAGTTAAGGTAAGCATTAGGTGTGATTGTCTCTATTTACAAACCTGATTCATTGGGATTAGGTGAGGCCACGTTTGGATTACATTTTGGTCTCTAAACCTAATGAAGCATGTAGTCTAATTATGGGGAGTGCAATAAAACTTCATTAAATTGATCATTGGCATGAAAGTATTGTCATGAAGATAGATTAATGAAATGGGTACATCTTCTCTAAAGTCCCACAAGAGTGAGAGATAATCTGATTAAGACATAAAATCCTGAGAAGTTGTTTACCTAACTGGAGAGCTTTGGTGTAAGGAATTGTGTCAGAAGGGGTTGGCTGTTTAAGAATAGAGATGAGGCACAATTTCTTCACTCAGAATGTAGTTTTACTTTGGACATCTTTGCTGAAAAGAGCTGTGGACTTTTAAAAAATTTGTTCATGGGATATGAATGTTGGTGCCTACGCTGCATTTACTGTCCATCCCTAGTTGCCCAGAGAATCCTCAATAAATAACTCCATCAAGACTGATATACCATCACCATGTCACCCTTTATTTACACATGAACAGTCCTTGGCTTTAGTACTCACTTAGATTCAGCTATCAGAGTGCCAGCATCTCTGACACTCCCCTTTTTAATCTCTCAGCCTGGGCTCCCTGATTGGATCAGACTAACAGCCCCAATCAGGGAATTCATATTCAATGAGGTTCCTCTGACTGACCTCATTACAATCACTACAGATAGAATCATAGAACCTTTAAAGCTGTCTTTTTGAATCATTGCAGTCCTTGGGGTGTAGGGACACTGACAGTGTTGATAGAAAGAGAATTTAGACCCAGTGATCGTTAAGGAACAATGATACTGAAGAATTACCAGGGATATTTAAAAAAAAACATGCAATGCAGCTTCGCTGGCTGGCCAAGGATTTATTGCACATTTCTAATTATTCTTGAAAAGTGGATGCTGAGCTGCCTTCCTGAACTACTGCAATCTGTTTGGTGTAGGAATGCCCACAATGCTATTGTGGAGGGAGTACCAGAACTTTGACTTAGTGACACTGAAGGAGCAGCAATATGTTTCCAACTCTGGATGGGGAGTGGCCCGGAGGGGAACTTGCAGATGGTGGTGTTCCTATATCTGCTGCACTTGTCCTTCTACATAGAAGTGACCATAAATCTGGAAGGTGCTGTCTAAGGAGCCTTGGTGAGGTTTTGTAGTGCCATCTTCTAGGTGGATCACACTGCTGTTAAAGTGTAACAGGGAGTGAATATGGATGGAATGCCAATCAATGGGGTTGCCATCTCCTGGATGCTGTTAGATTTAGATTTATTCAATATTATCACTTGGACCTAGGTACAGTGAAAAGAAATTAATATCGCCATGTCGGCCGCCATTTTGGATTACAGAATAAATTTCTGAATAAATTATAAAATACTGAATAAATTGATATTAAATTGATGTTACTGAAACTGAAACAGCTTCAAAAGTTCAGTTTTCCCTCTCCATAGACTTCACCCTCTCTGCTCCTCCAGTTGCCACCATCCGAAATCGGTTCTGGCAACATGCTCCTTTTCTGCCGCCACATTACTTCCGAGTCCGCTGCCTCTGAGCTGGAGATGATCACGCAGCATGGGTCCTGCGCTTCCTCAGACACTGAACAACGACCAACAGCTCTTGGCTCTGAGTTGACCAATGGGATTTTCTGAAACCGTCATCCAAGATGGACTGGGGATGGAGATACATGTCCTCCTGCAGGAGGCCAGGAGGAGGCTCCAAGGTAACCAAGCCAAAAAAGAAACATGACTGAGCTGGAAAGGCAACAGTGAAGCATGTGGATGTGGCCGAACCTATCGCATCAGCCCATAAGTAGCCGAGTCCCACTCTCAGGGATTGAGTGCTCCTGACCCCACCTCTGTTGAGTTTTCTGAGTGGTGTTGGGAGGCATTGGGAGGAGTATTCCATCCCCCTCCTGATTTGTGCCTTATAGATGGTGGACAGGCTTCTGGAAGCCAGGAGGTGAGTTACTCACTGCACTATTCCTCTGACCTGCTCGTGTAGCTGCAGTACTTCCATGGTTAGTTCAGTTCAGTTGTGGGTCACCACAGACTCTGATGCATCACGCCTGCTTGAGTTAGCAGATGGTGGCTCAGTTTAATGTCTCAACTGAAAGACAGCAGAGCGGAGACAAAAATGATTTCATGTCGACAAAGTGAAACAAACTGACAAAGTGAGTAGTAAGTAAATTGGGTAGAAAATTCTAAACGACCCTTATCTTGTTTAACTAAAAGGACCCAGGCACTAAATATATCACGCTACTGAAGCAGTAATCCACATTCTCCTGTATGGCACTGTACATAGAACAGAGCCAGAGCTAGACATGCTATATAAACTATTGATTCAGCCCAATCGACAAGCAGGGTCAGATAAAAGGAAATAGCCATACGACCTGGCACGTATTTCAATCTGGTTTTAATTGGCTCCTTTGTTTCTTAAAGGGAAGGTTCTGTGTGTAAGGGGCGGGGGGGTGGGTTGTGTTCGAAACATGTCTGTGGAATTTTAAACACACATTTCTGTAATTCTTTTCCAGCCACAAGTGATTGTTTGGATTACTGCCCTCATCTTGTTAAACCTAGACAATGCTTGTTGTTCTGTGCTTGTGCCTTTGCTACACAACACTGTGCTCTTTGACATGACCCATGAAGCAATTATAGGCTAAAATGAAGCATAGCATAAAGTAGAATTATACTTATTCCGGTATGGCTATTAGAATTACTTTCAACTTATTCTGCACACTACAATAACCACAATTTTGTTTACTCAAAGGGATTTTGAGGGTGAGGGTGTAGATATTATCAACATTTTCTGGCTTGCATTCCAGAAGCGTAGAAAATAAATAAACCGTTTGCTCAGCTTTAAAAATGTTATGTCACAAGAGCTTGAGAATGGACGTTAGACTCCACAGATTGGGCACACTCCTAGATTGTTGCAGTTTTTCATCTTAATCGTCCCAGGAAAGAAACCCACAGAGGAGTTGCCAATATCTAATTTACTCCTCCAAACCCCAAAATCAACAGTGGCTCAGTTGGTAGCAGATTTCACTTTGCTCAGAGGCTTGTGGATTGACTCTCATGACAGTGGAGGTGCTGCACAGTCTTCTGGATGAAGTATTAAATCAACGCCCCAGCAGCCTCTTGCAGGCAGGTCATAGAAATAGAAAATAGGAGTTGGAGTAAGCCATTCAGCCTTCAAACCCATGCTGCCTTTCAATATGATTAGGGGTGATCACTCAACTGTTCTTGCTTTCTCCAAGTACCCTTTGATAGCTTTAGCTCTAAAAACTAATCTCCCTCTTAAAAACATTCAATACTTTGGTTTCAACAGTTTTTGTGTCAGAAAATATCAGAGGCTCACCGCTCTCTGATGAAGAAATTTTTCCTCATTTCAGTTCGAAATGGTCTAACTGGTCATTGGGAGCATCCTTCTACAGTTAGATTAGATTCCCTACAGTGTGGAAACAGTCCCTTCGGCCCACCAAGTCCACACCGACCCTCCGAAGAGCAACCCACACAGACCAATATCCCTCTGACTAATGCACCTAACACTATGGGCAATTTAGCATGGCCAATTCACCTGACCTGCATATCTTTGTACTGTGGGAGGAAACTAGAACACCTGGAGGAAACCCATGCTGACACGGGGAGAATATGCAAACTCCACACAGAGAGTCACCCGAGGCTGGAATTGAACCTCGGGCCCTGGCACTGTGAGGCAGCAATGGTAACCACTGAGCCACCATGCTGCCCCATATCGTCCAGTTTGAACTTTATAGGTTATAGGAGAACCACCAACGTCCCCGTTCCCCCCCCCCCCCCACATATTCTAATATTCCAGTGAATGTAGTCCTAACCGATCCAGTCATAGAGTTATATAGAATGGAAACAGAGCCTTCCATCAACTCATCTGTGTTGACCACGCATCCCAAACTGATCTAGTCCCATTTGCCAGCATTTTGTCCATATCCCCCTACACCCTTCCTATTCAGGCACCCATCCAGATCCCTTTTAAATGTTGTAATTGTACCAACCTCCACCACTTTGCATCACCCTTTGTGTGAAAAAGCTGCCCCTTACGTCCCTTTTAAACCTTACCACTCTCACCTTAAACCTATGCCCTCTAGTTCTGGACTCACCTGCCCCAGAAAAAGACCATGGCAATTCACCCTATCCATGCCCCTCATGATTTTACCAACCTCTACAAGGTCACTGCTCAGCTTCCGACACTCATGGGCTCCAGGTCCAGGCCATGTGTCTGAGTCTCTGTGCTATTCAACGAGAGGATAACTGATCTGATATTCCTCAAATCCATTCTCCTGCCATTTCCCTATAACTCTTGATTTCCTTACCAATTAAAACTCTGTCTATCTTAACCTTGAATGTATTATATGACCCAACTCCCACACCCTGCTCTGCTAAAGAATTACACAGATCCACTATCCTCAGAGAAAAAATTATTTATCTGTTTTTGTTAAATGAGTGACCCCCTTAAGACCATAAGACCATAAGATATGACCCAACTCCCACACCCTGCTCTGCTAAAGAATTACACAGATCCACTATCCTCAGAGAAAAAATTATTTATCTGTTTTTGTTAAATGAGTGACCCCCTTAAGACCATAAGACCATAAGACATAGGAGTGGAAGTAAGGCCATTCGGCCCATCGAGTCCACTCCGCCATTCAATCATGGCTGATGCGCATTTCAGCTCCACTTACCAGCGTTCTCCCCGTAGCCCTTAATTCCTCTAGACAACAAGAATCTATCAATCTCGGCCTTGAAGACATTTAGCGTCCCGGCTTCCACTGCACTCCGTGGCAATGAATTCCACAGGCCCACCACTCTCTGGCTGAAGAAATGTCTCCGCATTTCTGTTCTGAAATGACCCCCTCTAATTCTAAGGCTGTGTCCACGGGTCCTAGTCTCCTCGTCTAACAGAAACAATTTCCTAGCATCCACCTTTTCCAAGCCATGTATTATTTTGTACGTCTCTATTAAGTCTCCCCTTAATCTTCTAAACTCCAACGAATACAATCCCAGTATCCTCAGCCGTTCCTCATATGTTAGACCTGTCATTCCAGGGATCATCCGTGTGAATCTCCGCTGGACACGTAGCAGTGCCAGTATGTCCTTCCTGAGGTGTGGGGACCAAAACTGGACACAGTACTCCAAATGGGGCCTAACCAGAGCTTTATAAAGTCTTAGTAGTACATCTCTGCTTTTATATTCCAACCCTCTTGAGATAAGAGACAACATTGCATTCGCTTTCTTAATCACGGACTCAACCTGCATGTTTACCTTTAGAGAATCCTCGACTAGCACTCCCAGATCCCTTTGTGCTTTGGCTTGATTAATTTTCTCACCATTTAGAAAGTAGTCAATGCTTTTATTCTTTTTGCCAAAGTGCAAGACCTCGCACTTGCGCACGTTAAATTCCATCAGCCATTTCCTGGACCACTCTCCCAACCTGTCTAGATCCTTCTGTAGCCTCCCCACTTCCTCAGTACTACCTACCTGTCCACCTAACTTCGTATCATCGGCAAAATTCGCTAGAATGCCCCCGGTTCCCTCATCCAAATCAT
Source organism: Chiloscyllium plagiosum (assembly GCF_004010195.1). Classification (NCBI taxonomy): domain Eukaryota; kingdom Metazoa; phylum Chordata; class Chondrichthyes; order Orectolobiformes; family Hemiscylliidae; genus Chiloscyllium; species Chiloscyllium plagiosum. The sequence continues at coordinate 113,408,083 of NC_057711.1, read as the reverse complement.
TAATATATAATGCGAACAGCTGTGGCCCCAGCACCGAACCCCGCGGGACACCGCTCGTCCCCGGCTGCCATTCTGAAAAAGAACCTTTTATCCCAACTCTCTGCCTTCTGTTAGACAGCCAATCCTCAATCCATCCCAGCAGCTCACCTCGAACACCATGGGCCCTCACCTTGCTCAGCAGCCTCCCGTGTGGCACCTTATCAAAGGCCTTTTGAAAGTCTAGATAGACCACATACACTGGGTTTCCCTGGTCTAACCTACTTGTCACCTCTTCAAAAAATTCCAACAGGTTTGTCAGGCATGACCTCCCTTTACTAAATCCATGTTGACTTGTTCTAATCAGACTCTAAAAGGACCTTTTATCCCAACTCTCTGCCTTCTGTTAGACAGCGAATCCTCAATCCATCCCAGCAGCTCACCTCGAACACCATGGGCCCTCACCTTGCTCAGCAGCCTCCCGTGTGGTACCTTATCAAAGGCCTTTTGAAAGTCTAGATAGACCCCATCCACTGGGTTTCCCTGGTCTAACCTACTTGTTACCTCTTCAAAAAATTCCAACAGGTTTGTCAGGCATGGCCTCCCTTTACTAAATCCATGTTGACTTTTTCTAATCAGACTCTGCTCTTCCAAGAATTTAGAAACCTCATCCTTAATGATGGATTCTAGAATTTTACCAACAACCGAGGTTAAGGTGATTGGCCTATAATTTTCCATCTTTTGCCTTGATCCTTTCTTGAACAAGGGGGTTACAACAGCCATCTTCCAATCATCTGGGACCTTTCCTGACTCCAGTGACTCTTGAAAGATCTCAACCAATGCCTCTGCTATTTCCTCAGCCACCTCTCTCAGAACTCTAGGGTGTATCCCATCGGGGCCAGGAGATTTATCACTTTTAAGACTTTTTAACTTTTCTAGCACTATCTCTTTCGTAATGGCAACCATATTCAACTCAGCCCCGTGACACCCTTTAATTTTTGGGATATTACTCATGTCTTCCACTGTGAATACTGACGCAAAGTACTTGTTAAGTTCTCCTGCTATATCCTTATCTCCCATCACTCGGCTTCCTGCATCAGTTTGAAGTGGCCCAATGTCTACTTTTGCCTGTCGTTTGTTTCTTATGTACTGAAAGAAACTTTTACTATTATTTCTAATATTATTGGCTAGCCTACCTTCATATTTGATCCTCTCATTTCTTATTACACTCTTTGTTATCCTCTGTTTGCTTTTGTATCCTTCCCAATCTTCTGATTTCCCATTGTTCTTAGCCACTTTATAGGATCTCTCTTTTTCTTTAATACATTTCCTGACTTCCTTTGTCAGCCAAGGTTGTCTAATCCCTCCCCGTTTAATCTTTCTTTTCTTGGGAATGAACCTCTGTACAGTGTCCTCAATTATACCTATAAACTCCTGCCATTTTTGCTCTACTGTCTTCCCGGTTAGCCTCTGCTTCCAGTCTATTTTAGTCAGTTCCTCTCTCATGCCCTCATAATTACCTTTATTCAACTGTAACACCATTACATCTGATTTTGCCTTCTCCCTTTCAAACTCCAGACTGAACTCTACCATATTATGGTCGCTACTTCCTAAGGGTTCCCTTACTTTAAGATCTTTTATAGAGTCTGGTTCATTGCAAAGCATTAGGTCCAGAATAGCCTGCTCTCTTGTGGGCTCCATGACAAGCTGTTCCAAAAATCCATCCTGTAAGCATTCCATGAATTCCCTTTCTTTAGGTCCACTAACAACATTATTTACCCAGTCCACCTGCCTATTGAAGTCTCCCATGATCAATGTAACCTTGCCTTTCTGACATGCCTTCTCTATTTCCCGGTACATGTTGCGTCCCTGGTCCTGACCACTGTTAGGAGGTCTATACACAACTCCAATTCTGTTTTTTTTGCCTTTGTGGTTCCTCAATTCCACCCACACAGCCTCCACATCATCCGACGCTATGTCATTCAATATCATAGATTTAATTTTGTTCTTAACTAACAAGGCAACCCCACCCCCTCTGCCCACCTCTCTGTCTTTTCTATAAGTTGAAAAACCATGGAGGTTTAACTGCCAGTCCTGACCCCCCTGTAACCAAGTCTCTGTGATGCCTACTACATCATAATCATTCACTATTATCTGTGTCATTAGTTCATCGGCTTTGTTATGTATGCTACGAGCATTCAGGTAAAGTGCCTTAATGCTAACTTCCTTATCATTAGAGATGTTGGAAGTCATATGTCCTAAGTTATCCTTGCTTTTTTACTGCATTCTCAGTCTGCCTCAATTTTAAATCCGCCTGGAAACATTCTATCCTGCTGCTTATCTTGCCATTTACCTCCATACTCCCTGTTGCTTTCACTTTCCCTTCCCCCCAACTCAGAAGTTTAAAGTCCTACTGACCACCCTATTTATCCTCTTCGCTAGAACATTGGTACCTGATCGGTTCAGGTGGAGACCGTCCCAACGGTACAGATCCCTCCTTTTCCAAAACTGATGCCAATGCCCCATGAAGTGGAATCCCTCTTTCCCACACCAATCCCTTAGCCACGTGTTTACTTGCCTAATTTTCTTGTCCCTATGCCAATTGGCACATGGCTCAGGCATTACACCCTTTGGTCCTTGATTCTCCCAGATTAGAATTAGAAACCCTACAGTGTGGAAACAGGCCCTTCGGTCCAGCAACTCCACACTGACCCTCCAAAGAGTAACCCACCCAGACCCGTTCCTCTATTATTCTACATTTCCCCCTAACTAAGGCACTGAACCTACACATCCCTGAACACCATGGGCAAGTTAGCATGGCCAATTCACCTAACCTGCACATCTTTGGACTGTGGGAAGAAACTGGAACACCCGGAGGAAACCCATGCAGACACGGGGAAAATGTGCAAACTCCACACAGACAGTCACCCGAGGCTGGAATCAAACCCAGGTGCCTGGTGCTGTGAGGCAGCAGTGCTAACCACTGAGCCACTGTGCCACCCAATGGGAAAACAATGTTTTTGCAACTACCACATCACAGTCCGTAAGAATCTCGTATGTTTCAATAATGTCACCTCTCGTTCTCCTGAACACCAATGAGCACAGGCATGACCCTCTCAAACCAAAAGAGAAAATACTGGAAAATCCCAGCAGGTCTGGCAGCATCTGTAAGGAGAGAAAAGAGCTGACGTTTCGAGTCTAACTGACCCTTTGTCAAAGCTAAAAAAAGGGAGAAATATTTCTCCCTTTTTTTCGCTTTGACAAAGGGTCAGTTAGACTCAGAATGTCAGCTCTTTTCTCTCCTTACAGATGCTGCCAGACCTGCTGAGATTTTCCAGTATTTTCTCTTTTGGTTTCAGATTCCAGCATCCACAGTAATTTGCTTTTATCCATGACCCTCTCAAACTCTCTTTATTAAGCAGTCCCTCCATAATTTGGATCAGCATAGGGAACCTTCTCTGGTCTGCCTCCAATGCCAGTATATCTTTCCTTAGAATGAGTGACCAAAACTGTTCAGAGTATTCCAGCTGTGGTCTGACAAGTACCTTATATAGTTTTAGCAAGACTTGCATACCTTTATACTCCAATCCCTTTCAAATAAGGGCCAATTTTCAATTTGCCTTCTCATTACCTGCTAAATATCTGCGCTAACGTTTTGGGATTTATTTAGATTAGATTAGATTTCCTACAGTGTGGACAGGCCCTTCAGTCCACACCGACCCTTCGAAGAGTAACTCACCCAGACCCATTTCCCTCTGACTAACATATTTCCTCTGACTAACATACCTAACACAATGGATAATTTAGCATGGCCAATTCACCTGACTAGCACATCTTGACCAGCACATCTTTGGACTGTAGGAGGAAACAGGAACACCCAGAGGAAACCCACACAGACACGAGGAGAATGTGCAAACTCCATATTCAAGGCTGGAATCGAACCTGGGTCCCTGGCGCTGTGAGGCAGCAGTGCTAACCACTGAGCCATCGTGCTGCCCCATGCCCAAAGACTCTCTGTATTACAGTTTTCGACAGTATTTCACCTTTTGTTCAGCTCGTCTATTCTTCCTGCCAAAGTGCATAACCTCATATTTTCCCTCATGATATTCTACCTGTCAGGTTTTTGCTCACTCACTTAGATCCCTCTGCAGGTTAAGCCCTTCATTATGCCCGAAACGTCGATTCTCCTGCTCCTCGGATGCTGCCTGTCCCGCTGTGATTTTCCAGCACCACATTCTTGACTCTGATCTCTATCATCTACAGTCCTCACTTCCTCTTCTACTAGTTAGCTAATCATACCTCCATACTAACCCTAACATCTGGTTTCTTATCTTATTAAGCAGCCTTATGTGGAGTAACCACTGGAAATCCAACATGTAGGGCCTAGGAGAATTATTGTTGACTGTTAATCCAGAGACCTAGGTAATGTTCTGGGTATCCAGGTTCAAATCTTGCTACAGCAGATAGTAGAATTTGAATTTAATAAAAATCTGGAATTAAGAGTTTAATGATGACCAGGAAACCATTGTCAGAAAAACCTATCTGGTTCACTAATATCCTTTAGTGAAGGAAAGTGCCTTTAATATTTGGTCTGGACTATATGTCCAGACCCACAGCAAAGTGGTTTACTTTTAACTGCCCTCTGGGATGGGCAATAAATGCTGACCTAGTCAGTGGTGCCCTTATCCCATGCATGACTAAAAAAAAATTACATCCACTGTTTCTTTGTTATCTACTTTGCTTGTTACTTTCTCAAAACATTAGCTTCCTGACTCCAAAGACTGAAATTGAAACGGTCAATGGAATTTCCTTCATTTTGAGGTGGAATAACAGTGACTTTACAACCTCGAGAATCAATATTGAGTTTTACAGCTTCAGAACATTGCCTCTGTCTGTTAGTTTTCTTATATTCCACCCATCTTCCCTCAGCTGTGTTTTGATAGTCATACAGTCATAGCCAAAGCATTGTACAGCACAGAAACAGACTTTCTATCCAACTTGTCCATACCGACCAGATATCCTACATTAATTTAGTCCCATTTGCCTGCCTGTGACCCATAAACCCTTACTATTCATGTACCCATCCAGATGCCTTTTAAATGCTGTAATGATACCAGTCTCCACCACTTCCTCTGGCAGCTCATTCCTTAACGCATCACCTTGGCGTGAAAACATTGCCCCTTAGATCCCTTTTAAATCTTTCCCCTCTCACCTTAAACCTATGCCCTCTAATTCTGAACTCCCCAATCCTGACAAAAAGACCTTGGCTGTTCACCCTACCCATACCCCTCATGATTTTATAAACCTCTATAAGGTCACCCCTCAGCCTCTGATGCTCCAGGAAAAATAGCCCCAGCGTATTCAGCCTCTCCCTGTAGCTAAATGGTCCAACCCTGGCAACATCCTTGTAACTCTTTTCTGAACCCTTTCAATTTTCACAGCATCTTACCTCTAGCTGGGAGTCCAAAATTGATAGTGGCCTAACCAATGTCTAGAACAGCTGCAACATGACCTCCCAACTCCTATACTCAATGCACTGACCAATAAAGGCAAGCATACCGAACGCCTTGTTCACTGACCTGTCTACGTGTAACTCCACTTTCAAGGAACTGCGAACCTGCACTCCAAAATTTCTTTGTTCAACAACACTTCCAGGACCTTACCATTTTGCGTATACGTCCTGCCCTGATTTGCATTTCCAAAATGCAGCACCTCACATTTATCTAAATTAACTGACTGAGCTGTCAGCACAGCAGACTTATTTTCTCTTTTTCTTACATTTTTTTTACATCCATTTTACACCTCTATTTAAGCTTTACCACCATTAGCAATCCATTGGTCCTTAATTCAGAGGAATCCACACAATCAGTTCCACTCACATCCCCGCTCCTCTAGCAATAGAATAAAAAGTCATTTCCAACCCCTCGCAGTACTGAAGAAGAGTCAGATTGTTCCCAAACTGTTAAATTTGTTTCTTTCCTATAAATGCTGCCTAACCTACTAGGTTTCTCCAGCAATTTCTCTTCTTGTTCCTGATTTCCAGCATCCATAGTTCTTTGGGGTTTTTTTGTTTAGTGTCACAAGGTGGTGGATGGAATGGGTAACTTGACTTTGTAGTAAATAGCCCTATGACGACTTACCGCATTAAAAACATGTCTACCTTGTAATGCAGCATCTAATAACGCCATATGAACATCTCAAAATGTTTTACACTTCCCTTTCAAGACATTGCCAAAACACCTCAGCAGACTTCACCAAATGGTCATAAACTGTCCAAGAAGGTGTGGTTGTTTTTAAAATGTGGTTTCTCAAACCTTGAGCAGCATACAAACATAGTGTATTGGAAGAAATTAAATCTTTATACAGTCCTCATAATATGGACCCAACCTCAAAAGATTTGCACCCAATATCTTGCTAACCAACTAAAAATCAACAGAAAATGTTGTGGGATGAGGATAACAGGATTTTATTTCTCCCCCAAGCAAAAGAAATTTCAGCATTTTGCAACCTGATTCACTCCATCATTGGAAGGTGAAAACCCATCCCTTTGCTTTTCACTTGACGAGACTTCAAAGCATTTCTGGAATGTTGGCAACTCCTTATTGTTCACTTTTTTATTGTCTGGTCTGTTTAATCCGAGCTAATTGATTTGAAGGATCTCTTCATGTGTATTACTATACTTAAAGGTACTTTTATTCTTAAACAATTATTTGTGGTATGTCTGCTGGAAGACAGAGGAAAAGGACAGCTCCTTGGAAGCCATCTTAAGAAGTTTCATCACAGGCTGATTGATTGCATGTGTCACCACAACAGAAAGGGCCTAGCCTTATTTACAAGGAAAACTAATTGATCACAAGACAGGAAAATGAACAAATCACAGAGTGTATAGATTACAAAGAAATATCAATATTATTAGCAGACAAACGTGCAAGTTTCAAAAGACATTCAGTAATCTACAACACTCAATTGCTGTTTCAAAAACTGACCACTTTATATTTGTAGTGGGAAATCTTTTGAAATCCTTAATGTATTGATGCTAAGATGTTAACATGATTTCAATGGTTAAGAAGTCTGAACTGGTTTATATTGACAGTTTGTTGCCCTACAGGGAAAAGCAAGAGAGATGGGCAGAACCTATTTTTAGCCGAGAAAATTACATTTTCAAAAATCTTTGGAACACCTCAATAATAATTTTGACAAAACAATGTTTTGGAACGCTTTTTGGAATGAAGGTCGATAAAGCCCTAGGACCTCATCAGGTGTTTCCCAGAACTTTGTGGGAAGCTACTGAAGTGATGACTGGGCTCCTTGCTCCAGGTGAGGTGCTGAAAGACTGGAGGTTGGTTGATGTGTGCCATTGTTTAAGAAAAGCTATATGGAAAAGCCTTACAGTCTTACAACATTTAAACAACATCTGGATGGATGTATGTGTAGGAAGGGTTTAGAGGAATATGGACTAAATGCTGGCAAATGGGACTAGGTCAGATTGGGACTGGTCAACACAGACGAGTTGGACTGAAGTGTCTGTTTCCGTGCTGTATGACTCCATAACACATTCCAGATAGAAAACATTTGCCTTGGCTGTGTTTTTTTCAATGAACTTAACTGGTTTTGTGACCAATTTACTTTGAAATTTCTCCCTTTTACTGATTGGATTGCACACTAGCACATCAGTAAATTAAACTTGCACAGCTTTCACCTTTTCAAGTACTCTAATTTTAGAGTAAACAATTATAGCCTGTAACATTTTCAAGATTGCCAATTCTCATTTGTGGGGAACAACTTAAACGTAGGTTTTCTTGTGTAAGGCAGTGGGTAACTGAAAGGGTTAACTGACATCACGAGAAAAGCTCCACAGATCAGGAACCAAAACAGAAAGTGCTGGAAAAGCTCAGCAGGTCTGGCAGCACCTGTGGAAAGAAATCGGAGCTAACGTTTCAAGACCTGTGACCCCTCTGGTCCCGAAACATTAACTCTGATTTCTCTCCACAGATGCTGCCAGACCTGCTGATCTTTTCCAGCAATTTCTGTTTTTGATTCAGATTTCAGCATTCACAATTTTTTCAGTTTTTATTCCATATATCAGGATATTGTTCTTCGGATATGCTGACCAGTGTACTAGTTGACAGTGTTAATGTAGCTAATGGTAATGTGTACTCATTTTAAGCTGAACCTAACAGCTCACAAGGGACCTGTGTATTTCAGATATAATGTAACTAGTTATTAAATATTATGAAATAAAATTTTACTGTTCATCATAAATGGAGGCTATCGTCTGCCAAACACTTTATGGAGTCAGCCTTCCCCACTTGGTACAAATAATATAAACTAATAAACTAGCAAGGAGGATTGTTGGCAGTCAATCTACTGAAGGCATCTCAGATGGTCACGAATGACACAGTCATACCTCTGTAGTAGATTTGCTTGGCTTTTGACATCTTATTTGTAGGAGAAAGTGAGGACTGCAGATGCTAGAGAGTCAGAGTGGATAAAGCGTGGCGCTGGAAAAGGCACAACTAGTCAGGCAGCAACAGAGCAGCAAGAGAGTTGATGTTTCGGGCAGGACCCTTCTTCAGGACTGGGGAGGGGAAAGGGACTGAGAGATAAATATGGAGAGGGAGATGAGGCTAGGGGAAAGGTAGGTGGGATGGCAATAGGTGAGTGAAGATAGAAGGTGATGGTGATAGGTCCATTGGAAGTGAGGAGCTCAGTCACCTCCTCTCTCCCCAGTCCTGATATCTCCTTTCCCACCTTTCCACTCCTCACCTCCCACCAACCTATCACCATCACCTCCTACTGTCGCCCAAATATCGCCATCCCATCTACCTTTCCCCTAGCCCCAACCCCCTCTCCCTATTTATGTCTTGACCCCCTGCCCCTCCCCAGTCCTGAAGAAGGGTTATGCCTGAAATGTCGACTGTTATGCTCCTCAAATGCTGCCTGACCTGCTGTGCTTTTTCCAGTGCCACACTTTATCCACATTTTGTTTGTAACAATATAGACTGCAAAGGAAAACAGTGTTCATTTATCGAGAGGATTATTTAAAGACTTGAAAGTATGCGGAGTGGGGACAAATGGCAAAATGTTAACTTGTTGCTCAGGGGCATACTCTGGCTCTAAAGTCTGATGTAATTCAAACATGCACATTTGATTAGCATGTGGACTTGTTGCTCTCTGTGGAGCATTACCTCTGGAGTGAACTATTTGATCAGGTTTTAATACGAGCTGGGCCTTGACAGAGGCAATCACTTTACAACAAGGTGCCCACAGAAAATGTCCCCATGCCTTGGCATGGGAAATGTGGGATAAAGGGTCAGTAGGATCTGTTTGAGAGGGTGGGGTGTGATGGGAGGAAGAGGAGAGGCCAGGGCTGAGGGAAACCCAAAGTATCCTTATGGTGTCTGAGCTAATGTGTTTGGATGTCAATAATGTCAACGAAATATGGTTGAATTCTCTTTTATGAATAGTGAACACTGCCTCTGAGAGAACCTTTGTCATGTGCTTGATGTCACATTTTGAATTTGAGTTCTTCATAGACTGGGCAAGAAGAAGCATTGACACAGTGTGGTGCTGAGAAAAACACAACAGGTCAGGCAGCATCCGGGAAGCAGGAGAATCGGCGTTACGGGCAAAAGCCCTTCATCAGCAATGAGGCTGTGAGCTGAGGGGGTGGAGAGATAAATGGGAGGGGGGTGGTGCTGGGGAGGGAGGGTAGCTGAGAGTGCGATAGGAAGATGGAGGTGAGGGTCATGGTGATAGGTCAGAGAGGAGGCTGGAGGGTTGGATCTGGAATAAGGTGGGGGGAGGGGAATTGAGGAAACTGGCCAAGTCCACATTGATCCCGTATCCACATTAATGTGGATTTCAGCAGTTTCCTCAAATCCCCTCCTCCGCCTTTTCCCAGTTCCAATCTTCCAACTCATCACCTGTCCATCTTCCTTCCCACCTATCCTCTCCACCCTCCTTTCTGACATAGTTCATGGTCAGGGTGATGTTTTGCATGGTGGAGTCTTAGAGGTGCTGGTGCTGTCATGTGACTGCTTCCCTCCCATTTCCACATAGTTGAGGACTGGGATTGGAAGAAGCTGTCAGAGTGGCTTTGGTGTGTTGCTGCAGTGCACATCGGAGATGGTACATATTACAACTGCTTGGTATTAGTGGTGAAGAGAGTGAATACAAAGTGATAAACTGGGTGTCAGTCAATTTGACTGCTTTTGCCTGGATGGTGTCAAGCTTCTTGAATGTTGTTGGAGCTGTACTCATCAAGATAAGTGTAGAATCTTCAATCACACTCTTGACATGTGCCTTTGTTATGACATGAGTTAAACTCCCTCGAGTAATTTAAACCAGTAATCTGTGACAATTCAAGAGGCCAAGAGCTATTCCCAAAAGTCTCAATTTAAAATGAAAAGTAAAAGCTTTATTTTTTAAAGGCTAACAGAGAATAATTAAGTAACAACTATTTACAACTCCTTTCTCTAACTGACCTTTAACCCTTCTGCAATACCAGTCCGATAAAACCCCCAATTAAGATTTCCCAAAAAATTCAAGTTTCAAAACCAGCCAGCTGTCAAATCTTCCCTCTGCAGATTTGCTCTCCATTTCGGTGTTGATGTTTTTCTCTGTGCAAACTCCTTCTCAAGATAGGTACCTCTCAGAGAGTTCTCATTAGTAGCCTACATCTGTTGGTCCTTTGGCAGTTCTCCCCCAACTGTTCAATTTTTTTTTCAGTTTTATACTCCAGAGCATCAGATCATTTCATTGATGTTAATGTTGTCAAAGTACCAAATTCAAACTTGATTGGAGTTTGGTATTTTGGGGCATACTTTAAACTGATTGGCTGAATGCGAATTTGTTTTTTTTGTCTCCAGGCAACCCAGCAAATCTGGCTGTTTGACGAAATGTTACATTTTAAATGTTCTAGTACTCTGTGTGCTTCTGTAAGTCGTTGCTAGCTTTCAACTCTCTTAAAGGTACAGTACTCTTTCCACCTTGGTAATACCTCCCGGCTTAAGAAAAAAATGAACCATCAAATTGAAAAGATAGCCTTTTTTTATTCTTTAAACACATTACTATAACATACAGATAACTTTAATTTAAGTTCACCTTAATGTCTTCCCATAAACATTGGATAAATACAAATCTCATCTAAACTTTATCAGTTAAATCCACGATAATGCATCTGTAATTACATTCTTACAACCCGCAACATGTACGGTTTTAAAATTAAAAGTCAGTAATGAAAGAGAATTGTGATCCGTGCACACAACCATCTCCGACACATTGTTCGTGACATACACATTAAAATGTTGTCAGGCCAGTACAAAATTCAATCATTCTTTTTTGATCGTGGAGTATTTCCTCTGGTGGATGTTGAGCTTCTTCAAAAAGTAACCACCTGGCAGTTCAATCCCATTCTCATCTTCCTGTAGCAGTACATCTCCAACTCCTATGTCACTAGCATCGATGGCGACGAGAAAAGGTTTTGAGAAGTTTGGTATCGCCAAAACTGGATTGGCGGTTAATATGTCTTTCAAACGGTCGAATGTATCCTGGCATTGTTCTGTCCACTGAAACTTTGTGCTCTTCTTCATCAAATCGGTTAACGATGCCACTACACTGCTGAAGATTGAAACAAACTTCCAATAGAATCCACTGAGTCCTAAGAATCAAAGCACCTCCTTCTTCAAGGTTGGTCGTGGAAATTCCTCGATGGCCTTCGTCTTTGGATTCTGTGGGGTCTACCTTCCATGACCGATGTTATGTCCCAAGAACGTCACCTCTGCTTTTGCAAATTCAGTTTTGTTTCAGTTTGTTACCAATTTTGCATCTCGTATTCATTCAAGACCACTGCTGGAATATTGCGTGCAATTCTAGTCTCCTTCCTATCGGAAAGATGTTGTGAAATTTGTAAGGGTTCAGAAAAGACTTACAAGGATGTTGCCAGGGTTAGAGGATTTGAGCTATAGGGAGAGGCTGAAGAATGAGCTGCCAGAGGATGTGGTGGAGGCTGGTACAATTGCAACATTTAAGAGGCATTTGGATGGGTGTATGAATAGGAAGGGTTTGGAGGGCTATGGGCCGGGTGCTGGCAGGTGGGACTAGATTGGGTAGGGATATTTGGTCGGCATGGACCGAAGGGTCTGTTTCCATGCTGTACATCTCTATGACTCTATAACTGTATCCATGTGATCTTTCTGATGTACTAAAGATCACTACATCGTCCAAATAGACTGTACAGTTCACGAACCCAGCCAAACTCTGTTCATGAGTCTTTGGAATATAGCGGGTGTGTTCTTCATTCCAAAGGGCATCACTTTAAACTGATATAGCCCATTTGAAGTTACAAATGCAGAAACTTCTTTCGCTGTCTCTGATAAAGGTACCGGCCAGTAACCACGCGTTAAGTCCAACTGGTGATGTAACTGGCTTATCCAACTTTCTCGATACAGTCCTCCAATCTAGGAATTGGATATGAGTCTGATTTTGTATGGGCATTGACCTTCCAATAATCCACGCAGAATCAGAGTCCCATACAGTGTGGGAACTAAGATGATCAGCAAACTCCACTTGGTCTGGCTTGGTTCAGTGATGTTCTTGTTGAACATGGCCTCCACCTCCTTCTGGACCTTTTCTGGCTTTGAAAGGATTAAGCTGATATGGGTGTTGTTTTATCAGAGCAGTATCACCTATGTCTATTTCATGTACAATAGCATTAATCATCCCCATGTGAATCTTACGTTTGTCCTTATACTGCAGTAACAATTTTTTCAACTACATTCTATGCTCATGAGACAGATAGCTTACTAACCTATCCCACTCCTCAAAGACTTCTTCATTTTTTAAGCTATTTTGAGGTACATCAAAATCCGCATCATCTGGATTTGATTCCTCACTCTGCGGGTCAGTAACTAACACCTGTTTCTCCAGTTCTTTCTCTCTAGTATAATATGGTTTCACATGACATACCCGATACCTTTTTTATCTATCTGGCATCATTACTAGATAGTTCACCTGACTCAACTTTTTATTAATTTGATAGGGCCACTAAGCCTGGCTTTGAAGAGATCTCCTATCACTGGTAACAGTGCTAACATGTCATCCCCTTTGGAAAACTTCCAAGTCTCAGAGCTTTTATCTGCCACCTGTTTCATTCTATACTGTGCCCTCTTTAGGTGCTGTTTAGCTAACTCACCTACTTGATTTAATCTCTCCCTCACCTCTGATACATAATTTAAGTGTGAGATCTCCGCCTTTGGTCCTGTCAATTTTCTTTAATTAATTACAAAGGGCCTCTCACTTCTTGCCTGAATATTAACTCGAACGGAGCGAACTGAGTAGATTCATTTTGGGTACCTCTAATGGCAAACAATACGAATGGGAAACCTTTATCACAATCATTCGGGTAATCCTGACAGTATGCTCTCAACATAGTCTTCAAGGTCTGATGTCACCTTTCTAAAGCTCCCTGGGATTCAGGCTGATATGCACTGGATTCAAAGTGCTGTATACCTAAGCTATCCATAACCTCCTGGTGCACTTCGGCCCATTTCTCTTCTGCACTAACCTGCCATGGTCTCCATTTTTGTTTTAATATTCTATCTTTCAGATAATAATCCTTTGGAATATTCTCTCTCTCCTTTCAGAGTATGCATCCACATATATATCTTTTCTTGTCTTGTCTTGCTGTTGCAAGTCTCTTAGCCTTTCAGGACTAAACACTTCTGTCTGAGCCTCTACCTGTTCCGGGATTTCTCCTGCACCTTTATGTCAAACAGGATATCCGCTAACTGAACCTCAATTCCTTCATCTTTCTCTTTACTTTTCGCTTCGTACTGTGACTTATGATATTGGGATCTGGTTACCACACAGTCTGGGAAAACATCGGAATATTTCTGCCTTAACTCCTCAGTTATTTGCTCATCCCTTACTATTAGTGACTGGTTAGATTCTGTATCTATCAAAATTATAACGTCTTGTCCTTCTCCCCTGTTTTTTCTGAGTAAACATTATTCGCAGAGGCAAGTTCTTTGTAGAGATCAGGTACTAACTCCATACACAGCCCCTGCCTAGGGTGTGCACTCTCCTGAAGCTCCTCAGCTCTTCTTGGGGTCTCCTTTACTACCTTCACTAATGCCACTGGCTTAGCTTCTTTTACCAGATCTTTACCTACAATGCCTATCTTTAACAACCAGCACCATGTCACACTTTACCACAATGGAAACACCTAATGCCTTTCACCTTCTTTCCACCCTTTTGGGCATCTTTTTAACCTGTAGTAAATTCTTACTGGTGCTTCTCTACTCTTGGTTTCATAGTGTAGGATCTCCCCTTCTTCCAACACCTATCCCTAACAGGATGAAATTCTGGACAGAAGCTTGTCTTATGAACCAACATGTACTCATCTGCTAATTCTGCTGCCCTTCTCACTTCCTGAAATTTCTGTTCCTCCATGTGAATTCTTACCATCTCTGGAAGTGAGTTTTTAAACTCTTCCAGCAGAATAATCTCTTGTAGAGCCTCAAAGGTCTTATCCATTTTTAAAGCATGCATCCATTAATCAGAATGACTATGTTTAATTCTTTCAAACTCAACATAAGTCTGACCTGGTTCCTTCTTTATGTTTCTGAATCGCTGTCTATATAGCACAGGCCCTTCGGCCCTCGATGTTGCGCCGGCCTGTCATACCAATCTGAAGCCCATCTAACCTACATTATTCCATGTACGTCCATATGCTTGTCCAATGACGACTTAACTGTACTTAAAGTTGGCGAATCTACTACCATTGCAGGCAAAGCATTCCATACCCTTACTACTCTCTGAGTAAAGAAACTACCTCTGACATCTGCCCTATATCTATCACCCCTCAATTTAAAGCTATGCCCCCTCGTGCTCACCGTCACCATACTTGGAAAAAGGCTTTCCCTGTCCACCCTATCTAACCCTCTGATTATCTTATATGTCTCTTCTGGTACCAATTCATAAGCACTTAAAATAGCCTATTTAACCTCTTCATAATCTCTTGACCTCTCATCCGACAGTGTGGCAAATACCTCATCACTAGTATAGTCTGAACTAGCATTACCCATAAATCCTCAGACCATTCCATCTGCCTAGCTAATTTTTCAAATGATATAAAGAAGGATTCAACACCTTTCTCATCAAAATGTGGCAGAGTTTTGACAAGTTTTTATATATCACTACCTTCTCTTTTAATCTCCATCTTGTTAACTTGACTTTGCTGACTAAGTTGCAACTTCTCAAGTTTAGATTAGATTAGATTACTTACAGTGTGGAAACAGGCCCTTCGGCCCAACAAGTCCACACTGCCCCGCCGAAGCGCAACCCACCCATACCCCTACATTTACCCCTTACCTAACACCACGGGCAATTTAGCATGGCCAATTCACCTGACCTGCACATCTTTGGACTGTGGGAGGAAACCGGAGCACCCGGAGGAAACCCACACAGACATGGGGAGAGCGTGCAAACTCCACACAGTCAGTCGCCTGAGGCGGGAATCGAACCCGGGTCTCTGGCGCTGTGAGGCAGCAGTGCTGACCACTGTGCCACTGTGCCACCCAAAAGATTTATTTCCTCGATTTATCCCAGTGCCTTACGTTTAAAAGTCTGTTTACAAACCACAACACTGCGATGGCCGGGAATCGAACCCGGGTCAACTGCTTGGAAGGGAGCTATGCTCACCACTATCCCACCATCACCTCTAAGTTCAAATTCTCTCTCTTTTTGCTCAGCTAAGCACCTTCTCTTTCTTTTTTCACTTTCTTTCTCTCTCTCTTTGCTCAGCCAAGAATCTTCTTTCTCTCTTTTCCTCTCTCTCTCCCCTCTCTTTCTCTTTCTCTTTCTCTGTCCCTTTGTTTATCTTCTAACTCCGTTATTCTCAATTGTAATTTAAGTTTTTCTACCTCTACTACACCTGTCTGTTTCTCTGACTCACCTAAATATTTGAGTAACTCCCTTAAAATTTCAGCTTTACTTTGTCCTTGGTTAAACCCAAACCTAACTTCTTTGCTAATTCTAAAAGAAAAATTCCTTTTTCTTTCCTTCTAAACTTTCGTGGCAAATTTGAGAATCATCTTCAAATCCCAGAACCTCTTTAGCAATTTTAAGAGCCATTTCTCTCACTTTTAATTTAATCAGCCACAAGTCACCGAAATTAAACAAATTGTCTCACCTACGTTATATTTAAAGATCTAAGACACTAACCTGTAAGTGTTTAAATCTACTGGGCTTTATTGTACCCCAAATCTATTCAAATCTGTCTAAACCTGTTCAATTCATGAATCTGAGTCCCAAACTGTTCAAATCCCGACGATGAACCACCAAACGGTTATGCCAAGAGTTAAACCTCCTCCCCGCTTCCCCCCCGCATCCCCACAACTCCCCTCCTCCACCCCCGGCTAATTCAAACCAGCAGCACAGAAGAGGTTTATTCCGTGTGGTAATCTGTGAAAATTTGAGAGGCCAAGAACTATTCCCAAAAGTTACTATTTAAAGTAAAAAGTAACAACTTTGTTTTTTAAAGTCTAACAGAGAATAATTAAGTAACAACTATTTCCAACTCCTTTCCCTAACCTATCTTTTACCTTCCCCTTCTAAAGTACTAGTCTGATAAAACCCCTGATTAATACTTACCAAAAAACGAAAGTTTCAAAACCAGCCAGCTGCCGAATCTTCTCTTTTATCTTCTCTCTGTAGATTTGCTCTCCAGGTCAATGTCGATGTTTTTACTCTGTGCAAACTCCTTCTCTACATAGGTATCTCTCAGAGAGTTCTTACTAGAAGCCTACATCTCTAGGTCTTTGGCAGTTCTCCCCCAACTGTTCAATTTTATTTCAGTTTTATATCCCAAAGCATTGAATCGTTTCACTGGTGTTAATGTTGTCAAAGTACCAAATTCAAACTTGCTTGAAGTTTGGTATTTTGGGGCATAATTTAAACTGATTGGCCGAATTCAATTTTCTTTGTGTCCAGGCAACCCAGCTAATTTAGCTGTTTGACAAAATGTTATATTTTAAATATTCTAGTACTCTGTGTGCTTCCCTAACTCCTTGCTAGCTTTCAACTCTCTTAAAGGTATAGTACTCCCTACATCTTCACAACACCTTGTAGATGATGGACAGGCAATGGGAGACTGAAGATATATTACTTGACACAGAATACCTAGCTTCTGACTTGCTCTTATGACCATTGTATTTATGTGGCTTGTCCAATTCAGTTTCTGGTCAATAATAATCCCTGGAATATTGATAGTAGGAGAATTGAGTGATGGTAATGCTATTAAATGTCCAACGGTAATGGTTAGATTCTCCATTGCTAATGGTCTTGCCATGTTTTAAATTGGCCGTATTTCACAGTTATGATGGCTTGCAGCTTAGTGAGGTCCAGTCACTGGTGCACTATTTCCACAATAGTGATGATTTAATATTGTTTCTTGCCATTATTCCCACCAAAATGAATCACTTCATGACATCTCTACATTAAATTTCATCTGTCACTTTTTCTGCTCTTTCTTGTCTCTGTCTGTCAAGGTCTTTTGAAATTCTTCACTATCCTGCTCTCAGTTAATTATTCTTCCAGGTTTTGTAACAACTGCTTGTTGATTGTTCATTAATGGCATGGATCATTAATACATATTAAAAGGAACAAAGGTCCTAATGATGACTTCTGGAGAACTCCACAATAAACCTTTCTCCTGTCTGAAAAATATCTATAAACCACTACTCCCTGTTTCCTGT
Source organism: Chiloscyllium plagiosum (assembly GCF_004010195.1). Taxonomy (NCBI): domain Eukaryota; kingdom Metazoa; phylum Chordata; class Chondrichthyes; order Orectolobiformes; family Hemiscylliidae; genus Chiloscyllium; species Chiloscyllium plagiosum. The sequence goes on along the minus strand of NC_057711.1, from coordinate 113,390,348 downwards.
CACTTAGCCAATTTCATATCTATGTTGATCCTATCCTTTTATTCAATGAGTTATAATTTTGTTCACACGTCTGTCATGTGACATAGGACAATAAAAAAGTCCATATACATTAATCTATAGCACCTTGATCAATCCTCTCTATCACCTCTTCAAAAAATCTCCAACAAGTAAACTGAACCCAATATCCCCTTAATAAATCCATGCTGGCTTTCCTTAATTAACGCATGTGATTATTAGTGTTCTCCTAAATGATCATTTCTAGAAGCTTCCCTAGATGTTACATTCGTACGCCTATAGCTGCAGGGCCTATCTTTGCTTCATTTTTTTGCACAAGGTTACAAGGATGTGATATTTGCAATTTTCCAGGTCTGCCTCCACCACTACTTTCAAAAGATTATGACAAAGCTTCCACAGTTTGCACTCTCACTTCTCCCAGTATCCTTGGTGCATCTCATCCAGACTTGAATTGAGCTGAACTGAATTGAATTTATTGTCATGTGTACCAAATTTATTGCCACAAAGCACAGTGAAAAGCTTTGTCTTGCGAGCATTACTGGCAGATCATATAGTTAAATAGCATAGATAAATAAATAATAAGTAAACCGCGGCAAAAACCAAAACACAGGTACAAGCGAATGCTAAGATTTGTGAGTCCATTCAGTATTCTAACAACAGTCGGGTAGAAACTGTTTTGAAACTAGCTGGTGCGTGTGTTCGGGCTTCTGTACCTTCTCCCCAATGGTAGAGGTTGTAGAAAAGCATTGTCAGGGTGAGAGGATCTTTGAGAATGCTGGTGGCCTTTCATTGACAGTGGGCCTGGAAGATGGATTCTATAGATGGGAGGTTGGCCTTTGTGATTGTCTGGGCTGAGTTCACCACTCTCTGTAACCATCTCCGATCTTGAATAGTATAGTTGCCATACCAGGTAGTGATACATCCAGACAGAGTGCTCTCGATGGCGCACCTATGAAAGTTGGCAAGGGTATTCACCATCATGCCAAATTTTCTCAGCTGCCTGAGGAAGGAGAGATGTTGTTGGATCTTTGTAACCAATGTATCCACATGAAGAGTTCAAGAAAGCTTAATACCTTGTCAACATATTTATTTTGACCCATTCACATTTGCAAAATTGGATTATAGAATGCTATGCATTACCAATGAAATTTATAAGCCATTATTGTCAAAGGGTTAAAAAGAAATGGAAATCTTTCAGCATTTTAAATGCAAAGGGCAGGAAAGAGCTGCAGTCACGAGGGAGTCTTGAGATATTAGGGCTGTTTCCAATGAACCAGAGAATGTTGATCGAGGTTACAGAAGTTTTACAAGTTATGAGGGAGTCATTGGGGTGAATAAGCAATGAACATTTCCACCAATGAGGGTCAACAGTGTTGCTCAGAGTTGGGAGAGGGATTATGTGGAATTATTGCCATGCAGAATGCTTTGCCATGGGGAGTAGTTAAGTTGTAGAGCAGTGCAGCATTTAACCGAGGATTGTGTAAAGACTTGAAGTGGGGCAAGGAAGTCGGCTCTGGGGGAGAGAGCAGGGCAATACGATTATCTTTGAATTGCTGTTGCAGAGAGCTGCCAGAGGCACAATGCGCCTCCCTCTTTATAAACTTGTATGGATCTTGAGCTCTCCAGTTCAATGCCTTTTTATTTCCTGACCAAACTGCCTCCTTACAAAGCATTTATTTTTTTGTTGTTGGCCCATGGATAAATAATTTGTCAGCTGAAGCATGCCTAGAAAATGGTCTGAGTTTGCATTTCAATAATCCCTGTCTGTCAGACACAATGAAGATAAGTGGACTGACAAGTTTCAGCACTTGGAGTCTGTGGAGAGAGATGGTGATTGATTGAGTGGAATGTTTTCCAGCTGTTGCTTTGCTGTTGTGGAGTTGGCACAATTTAGAAAGGAGATCAGTTAGTAAACAAAATAAGGATGTAGGCACCCCCCCACCAGCACACAGCATGGGAGAGACCATAAGATGTCTGTCTTGTTTGCCACCATGCGGCTTCATGTAATCTCATAAAGACCCTCAGACAATCAATCAGACTGTCCTTATCCCATCAGTGTAGCTATGTATTACTACATGGAACCCCCGCTAGAACCAACAACTATCACAACTTCAACAAAAGAGTAGAAGAGCATTGGAGCAGATGGAGGCCTTTGAGATTCTTCTGCTGGTCATCACAGTGGATCTTTCTATTGCCATGGCTCCATAATCATTTCCAAAGGAAAATCTATCAATCTTGGCTTGGAAAGTTTTGATTGGCACACCAGCCTCCACAAGGTTTGACAGGAGAGAGTTCCAGATTGGTTCTAATTTTTAAGTGTAGGAGTGTACAAAACATCATCTCTGAACTGCCTTACTTCCAGTTTTCCAGTTCTGTCCCATGCTGTCAACTCCCTTCACCAAAGGAAGCAGTTTCTCTCTATCCATCCTACCAACTCCTTTTAAACACCCCAAAGCTCCATCCTCAGAGCCTGAGCACAAAAACCAAGACTGACGCTCCAATTCTGTCAGCAGTGAGGGAATGCTGTAAGGAGATGCCAAAGTTTGTATGACTCATTAAGCTGAGGCACTGCCTGACCACATGGTGGAAGTAGAAAATCTGGTGGCAGGATTTTGAATAACAGTAGGGGTATTATCACCAATGTCCTTACCAACATATATCAGTCACCGAATATCACAATGAAACAGATTATCTGGTCATTTGTCAATATTTTTCTTTACTCATTCATGTGACGTTGCCATTGTTGGCACGATCAGCAGTTGAAAAATGTGTTGCTGGAAAAGCGCAGCAGGTCATGCAGCATCCAAGGAGCAGGAGAATCGACGTTTCGGGCATAAGCCCTTCTTCAGCAGTTGTTGCGTATCCTTAATTGTCTGAGTGGCTGGTTCAGCACCTTTCAGAGGGCAGTCAAAATTCAGTCATGTTGATGCAGGTGTGAAGTCAAGTATAAGGTCAGACAACGACTGAAATATATTAAGTTGGCAAATTGATTTCCCTAAAGGACATTAGTGGATTAGGTGGGTCTTTACAACAATCAATGATAGTCTTGTGTCCCCATTGCTGAGACTAGTTTTATATTCCTGATATTTTTGTTGTGAATTGAAGTTAAATCCTACTGGTTATGGCTCTTGTCCCAGTGAATTAACCTGAGCCTCTGGATTACTAGTCCAGTTATATTACCATGATGTTACCATCTTCCCCCAAACATTGATGTTTGTCGGAGTTTGCTGTGTACAAATTGCTGCTGCATTTTCCACATTAACGCAGTAATTAAACTTCAAAATGTAGTTAAAATGGCTATAAAGTATTTTCAAACATCCACAAGCCACGCAAAGTCCTAAATAAATGAATCTTCCTTTCATATTTTCAATCAGGGTATCTCTGAGTAGTCTATATTTGAAGAAATACGATTGTGGTCTATGCAACTTGTGTTTACAGCTTAACTCCATAAGTCCCAATGTCACCAAATGGTGTCTGACATACTGAACTCAAGAGAAGTACTAAAATTGAAAACCTTGACAAAGGTTAAAGATCCTAATTATTGAATATTTTATAAATCTGAGAGTATTGCAGAGTAATTTGTTTCAAATTGTACAACAGGTAAAATATTTTAAAATATGTACGCATCACAGAATGCTTATAGCTTACCTTCTTTGGGTCCATACATAGGTGTAGTAAGGCAGTTCCTCACCCTGGTCTTCATGTTGTATGAGCTCTCTAGTAGATTTGCTGCTACCTTCCTCTTTCCCAATAACCAAAAGCTGGGCCTTCTTGGTTCAGTCTAGTTGAGAAAAGGCACTTGGTGTTCTAATGACAAGAGGCTGTCATGCCTTAAAGAAGATGTAACTTGTTGCAAGATAGCAACTAGATTCAAGTTACATTAATATGACATTCACTGTTGCAGAGAAGATTGAATATTTTACCATGTGGTTTGATGCCACTCGACAAGTTTAGGTTCTTTACAGATTGGTTGACGAGAAGGCAAAGTCAAGAATTGCCTTCAGGCTTCGACTTCAGAGTAACACATTAATATTAAATACTGCTGTACACTGCAATCATAGATATTCTGGTTTAGACTTATATAGGGGCGGCATGGTTGCTCAAGGGGTGGCATGGTGGCACAGTGGTTAGCACTGCTGCCTCACAGCACCAGGGTGCTCCGGTTTGATTCCAGCCTCAGGCGACTGTCTTTGTGGAGTTTGCACGTTCTCCATGCGTCTGTGTGGGTTTCCTCCGGGTGTTCCGGTTTCCTCCCACAGTTCAAAGATGTGCAGGTCAGGTGAATTGGCCATGCCAAATTGCCCATAGTGTTAGGTGCATTAGTCAGAGGGAAATGGGTCTGGGTGGGTTGCTCTTTGGAGAGTCGGTGTGGACTGGTTGGGCCAAAGGGCCTGTTTCCACACTGTAGGGAATCTAAATCTAAATCTGTACAACTTCGTGACAATGCAGATGATGAGTACACAATACTTCAAATGTAGTGTAGCAAAGATTATCTTTACATGGTCTCCCTTTTTTTCAACTCTATCCCTCTCACGTGAACCTCAGTGATTGGGTTCATTAATTTCTGAACCGAAAATGTGTTGCTGGAAAAGCGCAGCAGGTTAGGCAACATCCAAGGAACAGGAGAATCGACGTTTCGGGCATAAGCCCTTCTTTAGGTTTTCCAGCAACACATTTTCAGCTCTGATCTCCAGCATCTGCAGTCCTCACTTTCTCCCCGTCATTAATTTCTGACCTTAGTCAACTTTGTTATCATTTTCTGTGATTTGTTTACCTGTTGTCCTCAGTTCCCTTTCTTTCTCTGCCCACCTCCTCTCTTATTATCCATTGCAGTACATAGCTTTCTTATTCAGAATGGACCACTGCGCGACATATTTATATCCAAATTTATTTGCCACTTTAACTTTTTTTCTCCAGGTTTGTTGCTTTCCAGTGTGACTCTGTTGCATTACAGAGTATTTGACTCCAACTTTCTCGTGATTGATATTTTAACACTTAGCACAAGTCTGCGTAAATGTGTTCACAAAGTGCCCTGTGATTGGGACCATCTGCAACCATTAAAAAAATGTGTTGCCAATATGTTTATTCAAAGATAAACTCCAACTAAGATTATTGCATGCAAACAGTTCATTACTGCATTATTTTCTAAAACATAACCTGGCCTAAAATGCCTCCCCTAGTAATCTCGCCCATTAAGAACAGAATGGTACTAATTAAGCATCACTTTTAAGGAGTAAATTTTGATTAAATCACTGAATTCCCCAGTCCTTGAAGATAAATTGAAATGTGATTAGATTTATTTGTTTGGCTATGACATTTGGGTGTTGGCCATCAAGACCAGCATTTATTATCCATCTCTAATTGCACATGAGAAAACTGCATTGTGCCACTTCTTGAACTGCTGCGGTCCATGTGGTGTAGTGACATATACAATGAGGCAGTGACAGTAAAGGCACAGTGACATTGTTCCGAGTAATCAGGATGGTGAGTGGTTTGGAGAGGTTATTTGTACATGGTGGTTTGCCTATGTATCTGTTGCCTCTGTCCTTCTAGATGGTAGAGATTGTGCATTTAGAAAGTACTTTTGGATGACCCCTTGATGAATTGCTGGCGTGTATCTTGTAGATGGTGCACTCTGCTCAACAGTGCATCAGTGATGAATGTTTAAGGATGCATTTTTATGGCAGTTCAGTGATTAGTCCTGCTGCCTCATAGCGCGAGGGATCCAGATTGGATTCCAGCCTCGGGAGACTGTCCATGTGGAGTTTGCACATACTCCCCATGCCTGTGTGGATTTCCTTTGGATGCTCCAGTTTCCTCTCACACTCCAAAGATGTACAGATTAGGTGCATTGGCCATGCTAAATTGCCCATAACATCCAGGGATGTGCTGGTTAGGTGGATTAACAATGGGAAAGGCAGAGTTACAGGGATAGGGTAGTGGGGGTAGATCTGAGTTGGATGCTCCTTAGAGGGTCAGTGTGGACTCAATAGGCTGAATGACCTGCTTTTAAGCTGTAGGGATTCTATGATTCATTTTTATGAAATTTCTTGCTCATGGCTATCATGCAGCTAATGTGCATTTTAGTTTTAGAAAGGCTATGCTGCACATATAAAAATTCTTAAAGTCAGATTTTGTCCATAAGTTATTTGTTTCTGAGCACTCTTTATATACTTGACCTTAATCAACCAATCTCGCAATGTACATTTTATTTACCCTCTGCCGCACAGCTGTACAATCTCACATGTTGTCAGTCACATTAACATTCAATTCTTTTCTTTGTGGGTGTCTATCAGGTCAGAGGTTGATGCACTACACTGTGTGATGAATTCTCCTCAGTGTGCCTTCAGTTGATGGGGGTAGTGTTGCAGTGAATTGGATGTACAGTAGGATTGACTCTCTATTCCTTATGGGGTAAAAACAATGACTGCAGATACTGGAAACCAGATTCTGGATCAGTGGTGCTGGAAGAGCACAGCAATTCAGGCAGCATCCGACGAGCAGCAAAATCGACGTTTTGGGCAAAAGCCCTTCATCAGGAAAACCCGAAACGTCGATTTTGCTGCTCGTCGGATGCTGCCTGAATTGCTGTGCTCTTCCAGCATCACTGATCCAGAATCTCTATTCCTTATGTTCAATCCCTCTCTGTCCTCGCCTTCCCTTTTCTTGGCAATCTCCTGTGACCCTACAACCATCCATCCAGAGCATTTGGGCAAAAAAAAAACCCTGGTTCAACATGAGCATGTCTAAAGTCTAGTATTTGTTACATAAACAAGCAATGTCTGATGGTGGATAGCTCATACATCAATGGTTACTTTATTGTAATCATTTCACCACTTTAGACAGGATTTAACCTCAGAGATAGAGGAAAGGTGGGCATTTTATACTGTATCCAATTTCTGACAACATGGCAGAATCTAATGAGGACTCGAGGAGGAAGAGACAGGGCAGGTAGGTTAATTATGCTGGAGCCGAAATTTCAAAATTATGACAGTGGGTACAAAGTGAAAAACTAAGTCAATGGCATGGCAGAGACAGTAGCAGGTTCTACCTGAGATCATTGGGTTTCTTACTTGTAAGTTGTTCACATGCCATGACCACTCATTATCTTAAAACATTTGCACATTAAGGCTTACCTACGTGATTAAGTCAGCAATGCACAGGAAACCGATGGTGCCAGTTCACATTCGTTTTACAGGTGGCGGGTACCATTCAGCAATGTGTCAGTGGTTTTCCTTGTTGAACTCTGTGGCACAAGGGCTTGGGAGCAGGAGAATGGCAGTTATGATAGAGATTGATTGAGATAAAGGTTGAGGCAGGAGTGAGAGGGGATGGGAAGGAGAGTTCAAGTGGAGCATGGAGAAGGCGAATTTCTGTTTCTCTGGTTTATTCTCCCACAATTTCCAAGGGCTCTGTTTTTAGGCAGAAGGAGATCAGAAACACCTCTGGGCATCTCCATCTTTTGCTTTGGGTGACAGCGTCTCCTTGACCTGCAAGTGCAAATGGAGATTTACTGATATGACAAATATCAATGTCCGCACACATCCCCAGCACATGTACCAACCTACTGATATGTTAGGTTATACCTAATCACACATTCAAATCAAACAATCACAACTCTTTGGCCTCAAGTGCATTATGAACCTGAGGTCAATCACGTACTCACCCACCTAACTAACACTTATGCAAATACAAAGTTGATGCCCAGATAAGTGACAATTCCCTGGCAACGTGCCAACGTACCCCAGTTTGTGCAGGTGCTGTTTTACAGCCCTCCTGTACTGTTGATCTGTCGTCCCATAATGGTCAAATCCCCCAGTGGAAATTCATTCCCACTACTTATTCTGGTCATTATCCAATAGTCTGGGAAATAAATCCGATGGACCTGCATTAGAAAGGAATGTTTTATTTCACTTTGATCGTGGGATGTCGGTGACAATAACAAGTTGACATTTATGACCTGGCACCCTGAGTAAGAGGCAGCAGGCCTTCTGCAGAAACCTCTCTGTGGCCTTATGCTGCTGGTGCTGACTGCAGTGTGGTTGGGATTCCAGGCTTTTGACTGGGAAATAACGCACAAACAAAAACATAGGCTTGGGACTTAGAATGTGTTTCCCCATAACATTACTACTCTGGTGAGGATGTCCACCATCACTCTTATACATTACATTTGTATCCCAAAAATGAGGTAAACATTATATAACAGTAAGCTTTATATAGTCACATGAATTTGCTCCAATGTCCACCTGACAGAGTCAAATATCAACTATACAGAATTTACAAGATAGGATCAAGCCTGTAAGTCCAACAAGTCTGTGTCAGTTTTGAACACAAATCAAGACTCTTCCTACCTTCTGTGATCAAACAGTTGAGGTTCCCCAACCTATTATGGTTCCAGATGGATGTTCCAAATCATCAAGGTCACGGAGTGACGAGGGATGACGTGGCTCTTTTTCTTTAATAACCCATCCCTTGGTTGGTTGAAAGCAGGTCATTTTAGAAAGGATTCCTCCCTTTGTGGATGCCTTTTTCCCAGACCACATAAATTTATGTTTTAAAATAAATCAGTGCATTGAGTATCAGAGTTGTGAGGTCATGTTGTGGCTATACAGAACATTGAGTTAGGAAGTGCAATTCTAGTCTCCCTCCTAAAGGAATGATGTTGTGAAACTTGAAAGGGTTCTGAAAAGATTTACAAGGATGTTGCCAGGGTTAGAGGGCTTAAGTTATAGGGAGAGGCTGAATAGACTGGGGCTGTTTTCCCTGGAGCGTCGGAAGCTGAGGGGTGACCATATAATGGTTTATAAAGTCATGAGGAGCATGGATAGGTTAAGTGGACAAGGTCCTTTCCCTGGGTTGGGGAGTCCATCAGAGGTTTACGGTGAGAGGGGGAAAAATTTAAAAGGGACCTACGGGGCAGCTTTTTCATGCAGAGTGTGGTGTGTGTATGGAATGAATTGCCAGAGGAAGTGGTGGAGGCTGGTACAATTACAACATTTAAAAGGCATCTGGATGGATACATGAATAGGAAGGGCTTAGAGGACTATGGGCGAAGTGCTGGCAAATGGGACTAGGCTTATTTAGGATATCTGATTGGCATGGTTGAGTTGGCCCAAAGTGTCTGTTTCGCTGCTGTATATCTCTATCTCTCTATGACCTAATTTAACCAGGTTTTCTAGATTAATGAATGTAAGAGTTTATTAGTTACAGTGATGTGAAGAATTAATAATGCAACACACACACACACACACACACACATGATACAAGTTCAAATAATGTTAAAAGAAAGAGGATCAGTTTCTCTGGGTAGTTTTTAAAGAGTAGATAGTGGAAAGTCAAACAGTTGATTTCAAATTTTTTGGCTTTCCAGTTTAGTTGAAATGTTTTTGTTCTGTTTCCTTTTGATGGTGGTTGGTTGGCCATTCCCTGTCGAAGAAAGTCATTTTGCCTACAATGCAGGGGTGACTATTGTGTGACTCATCAACATTGGCCTTCAAGCATTCTTGCATTTGATCGCAGGCTAATATACATGGGTGCTCCAGTTCATTATCATACCTTCATTCATTAGCGCTCATACACCAGGGTTTTAGCTTTTTGCCTTTTATGTACATTCTTGGAAGGGCAAAGCAGAACATTTCTGAACGAAGTGGCTTTCTGCTGAGAAGAGAGAGACAGTCAGCCCGCTCCCCAACCCCCCCACCCCACCCCCACCACCATCCTGTTATCTCTTTCTTTTTGAAAGTTCCCTGATACCTCTGCAAGCAAGGTATTCATTGCATAGGTCCCACACAGGACTTTGGTCAGACAGCACTGAATTTACATCAGCTTTCAATTTTCTTTGTCTGTAGCAGTCCTCTTTTAAGAAGCACATTTCAGAATTAAAAGTTAAAAAATTGGGCTTCTGATCTGTCATCATGACAATGTTTATCCATTTTCCCATTAGTTGTGGGTCACTGTTAACCTCAACCAATCCCTGTGGTAGAGAGTTTCACATTCATGTTATAAAATTTCTCTTAAATTCTCTATTGGATTATTGATGGTTATCTTAAACTTATAGCTTCTCGTTTTGGATTATCCCACAAATGGAAACATTTTCACCATGTCTAATCTAACAACCCCCTTCATATTTTTATCTGGTCATCTCTCAGTCTTCTCTATTATAAACAAAAAAGGCCCAAGCTCTTCAATCTACCCCAGTGGTTATAAGCTCTCAGTTTTGGTATCATTGCTGTAAATCTTTTTCACACTTTCTTCAAGTGCTTCCATGCTTTTCCCATAAAATGGAGAGCAGAATTGTTTATAACACTACAAGTGTGGTCTAACCAAGGATCCATGTAAGTTTGACATCACCTCTCAGCTTTCTAGTTCTCTCCCTCTGGACATTGTTCATTTGTTTTCCCATATGGTCAGCATGTTTACCCATGTTGCTACTTTTCATGATTGATGGCTCTGTGCATCCAGATCCCTTTGTCCCTTTACCATATTCAGGTGAAGCAAACATTGTTAAGGATAGGGGTTTTATCCTTTCCATTTTACATTTTGGATGAAAGAGGAATTCTACATTCCTCTATCCCCTATTTTAGTGGAGCTCTTAACCCACACACTGTTAAATAGTGACAATGGGGTGTCAGAAAAAGGAACCAATATCCGTGCAGAAATTTATTGTGGTCTTCTAGCTAAGCTGATAGCGTTTATGGGTTAATGGATGTGGAATGTCTGTGCTGTGTGTGGCAGTGATCTTATCCATATGGTGCTGGTTTGTTACATTTCACTCAGGGTGTCCGAGTTGCTATGGCAAAATATATTTTTTAAGGTGGTTGTTGTACCCTGGAGCTACAGATAATGATGGTTGAGGCTTCAACTTTCATTCCAGATAATGATAAAGCAAGAATCTCTTCCACTTTTACTTGCTATTGGGTGCATTGAAAACATTCACAACTTGCTTGGCCCCATTATGAACGCACTGCTTTGGTCATCAGGTCCTAGTCTCAGGAATGCTACTCATTGCACCGCAACATGTTCAAGTATCCATGCATTATGATAAAGTTGGAGAAAGTGAGGTCTGCAGATGCTGGAGATCAGAGCTGAAAAATGTGTTGCTGGAAAAGCGCAGCAGGTCAGGCAGCATCCAAGGAGTAGGAGAATCATGAAGGGCTTATGCCCGAAACATTGATTCTCCTGCTCCTTGGATGCTGCCTGACCTGCTGCGCTTTTCCAGCAACACATTTTTCAGATCATGATAAAGTTACAAAGCACAAGAGGAGGCCATTCGGCATTTCTGTGGCTCTTTGAAAGTTACCAATATAGCAGCATAAGAACATGAGCACGAGCAGGCCATTCGGCCCATCAAACTTATTCCAGATTTAGTAGGATCATATCTAATCTATCAATCTCTGCCGTAAATAAATGACGCACCACCCCCCCTCAATGCCGTCTGGAGAAGAGAATTTCAATGACTCATCAGCCTCTGAGAGCATCTTCTCCATGTTCAACTTAAATGAAAGAACTCTTCTTTTTAAATGGAGATTGTTCCGGATTTTTATCTTTTAGGTGGGTAGTGGGAGTTGCGAAAATTGCCACCTTAGTCTGTCTACTTCAGGAGATGGTAACGGCTTGGACAAAATTTTAATTTTTAAATTTTATTTTCCCGTACTACTTTAGCTAACTGTCTTCATCTATCTTCAGGACATTAGTTGCAGTCTATATTTCCCGTCCTCAAACAGAATGTGGAATGTGGATCACTATAACTGAAAAACTGCAAGGTCTGAAAGTGGATAAATCAGCTGGTCCAGTCGGGCTACACGCTAGAGTTCTAAAGGAGTTAGCTGAAGACATAGTGGAGGCTTTACTAGTGATCTTTCAGGTACCACTGGAGTCAGAGAGGGTCCCAGGCGACTGGAAAATCATTAATGTAACCCCCCCCCCCCTTTCAGAAGAGAGTAAGGCAAAAGATGCGAAATTATCAGCCGATTAGCCTGACCTCAGTCATTGGTAAGATTTTGGAGCCCATTGTGAAGGATGAGATTTCTGAATACTTGGAAGTGTATGGTAAAATAGGGCAAGGCCAGCATGGTTTCATCAAGGGGAGGTCATGCCTGACAAATCTGTTAGAATTCTTTAAGGAGGTAATGGGCAGGTTAGACCAAGAAGAGGCAGTGGATATTATCTGTCTGGACTTCCAGAAAGCCTTTGATAAGGTGCGGCACAGGAGGCTGCTGAGTTAGATAAGGGCTCATGGTGTTAGAGGCAAGGTGCTGGCATGGATAGGAGTTTGCTGTCTGATAGAAGGCAGAAAGTCCTTCTCAGGATGGAAGCAGGTGACTAGTGGTGTTCCACAAGATCAGTGTTGGGACCTCGACTTTAAATAACTAGCTGAAGTAACTGAGGGCATTCTGGCTAAGTTTGAAGATGATACAAAGATAGGTGGAAGGACAGGTGTATTAGATTAGATTAGATTACATTACAGTGTGGAAACAGGCCCTTCTGCCCAACAAGTCCACACCGACCCGCCGAAGTGAAACCCACCCATACCCCTACATTTACCCCTTACCTAACACTACAGGCAATTTAGCATGGCCAATTCACCTGACCTGCACATCTTTGTGACTGTGGGAGGAAACCGGAGCACGCGGAGGAAACCCACGCAAACACGGGGAGAACGTGCAAACTCCACACAGACAATTGCCTGAGGCGGGAATTGAACCCGGGTCTCTGGCGCTGTGAGGCAGCAGTGCTAACCACTGTGCCACCGTGCCGCCCACATTGAGTAGGAGGGAGGCTGCAGAAAGGTTTAGACAGGTTAAGAGGGAGTGGGTAAAGTGGCAGATGAAAAACAATGTGGGAAAGTGTGAGGTACAAAGAATAGAGGCATGGACTGTTTTCTAGATGGGAAGAAAATTCAAAAGTCTGAAGTGCAAAGGGACTTGTGAGTCCTAGTCCAGGTTTCTCTTAAGGTAAACTTGCAGGTTGAGTCAATAGTTAGGAAGGCAAATACAATGTTGTCATTCATTTCGAGAGGACTAGAATATAAGAGCAGGGATATACACCTGAGGCTTTATAAGACTCTGATTAGACCACATTTAGAATAATGTGAACAATTTTGCCATACCTCAGGAAAGATATATTAGCCTTGGAGTGTGTCCAGAAGTGTCCAGAATGATCCTAGGACTGAAAGGCTTAATGTATGAGGAACAGTTGAGGACTCTGGAATTATACTCAATGGAGTTTAGAAGGATGAGGGGGAATCTGATTGAAACTTTCAAAATACTGAATGGCCTGGACAGAGTGGACGTTACTGGAAGATGTTACCATTGGCAGGAGAGATGAGGACCTGAGGGCACAACCTTAGAGTAAAGGGAAGGCCCTTTAGAATGGAGATTAGGAGAAACTTCTTTCACCAAAGAGTGGTGAATCTGTGAAATTCATTGTCACAGAAGGCTGTGGAGGCGAGGTCATTCAGTATATTTAAAACAGAGATAGCTAAGTTCTTGATTGCCAAGGAGATCAAGGGTTACAGGGAGAAAGCATGAAAATTGGGTTGAAATACCTGTCAGAGTCGAGAGTGTAGTGCTGGAAAAGCACAGCAGCTCAGGCAGCATCCAAGGATCAGGAGAATCGATTTTGGGGCATTCATCAGGAATGAGATTTCTGGGCCAGGGAGGCTGAGAGATAATTGGGAGGGGGGTGGAGTGGGGGGGAAGGTAGCTGGGAATGCGATAAGTAGATGAAGGTGAGGGAGAGGTGATAGGTCGGAGAGGAGGGTGGAGAGGATAAATGGAAAAGGTGATGGACAGGTTAGGAGTTGGTGCTGAGTTGGAGGCTTGGGACTGGGATAATGTGGGGGGAGGGAAAATGAGGAAACTGTTGAAATCCATATTGACTTCCTGTGGTTGCAGGGTCCCAATGCAGAATTTGAGGCATTCTTCCTCCTTGCGTCGGGTGGTAAGGCTTTGGTGATGGAAGAGGCCCAGGACTTGCATGTCCTTGACAGAGTGGGAGGGAGAGTTGAAGCATTCAGCCATGAGATGGTGGGGTTGGTTGGTGCAGGTGTCCCAGAGATGTTCACTGAAACGATCTGCAAGTAGGTGTCCTATCTCCCTGATGTAGAGGATAGCATCTGCAGTCCTCACTTTCTCCTTGAAAAACCTATCAGCCATGATTGAATGGTGGAGCAGACTTGATGGGCCGAGTGGCCTAATTTCTGCCCCTGTGTCTTATGGTCTTGTGTCTTATTACCTGGAGGATCCTTTATGAAGTCATTTTGTCCATAAAAGGCAAACTTTGGAGAGTTATGAACTTATTCAATTTTTTTTTGGATAGCTATTATTGTCTGTGCTTCCATCACTCTTTCAGACAGTGATTCAAATCACAACAATTTGTTTTGTAAGAGACAATATTGCATGCACAAGTTCTTTGTCAATTAACTTTAAACTTCTAGTTAATGTTCTTTCCACTCTTGGAAACAATTTATCCTTACTTGCTTAACAAACGTCCTCACAACTTTGAGCTCCTCTACTAAGTCTAGTGTTACTGCGTGTGATGGGTTCATGTGGTTTAATTGTGTGCATGCATTCATATGTGTGGATGTGCCTACATGTATGTGCAATCGTGCATGTGTACAAGCTTTTATGTTCAAATTTGCATGTTTGTGAATATGTGTGCACTTGGAGGGCAGTTACCTCATATTCCTAATATTCTCTATTACTATTGAACAGTATTAACATCAGCTCATCATTGTTAAAATAAAATTCTTCAGAAAGGCCAGATGTGTATCCTCACCTTCAACTCTGGCAAGTAATCGCTTGGAAAATGCCTAATTTCTACCAGATGTGAGCTGGGTTCTGTAAATAGAAAGGTCACAGCATCCTGCACAAGTTGACCCTGGTAAGAATTGTTTTCAGGCCAGTGACAATTACACTAGCCAATCAGAGTGCAGGACCACCTGGGCAGTTTTATGTTGGCTCCATGTTTGTTAATTTGCATGGCAAAGAATTAAAGGAGTTTTATTTTAAATCATGTTTAATATTACAATATTTGGTGTACAAGATAATCAACTGCTGTGAAGGGTGTACATGCTGAGCTGCCTGCAACCAAGCCTTAGCTGGGGAATCTAGAGGTCAGAGTCATGGAGGAAGTTAGTTTTAGCTTAATGACAGGCTGGGAGCAGTCAGGGTGAGATGGCTGAAACACAGGGGACTAGAATATAAGAGCACACCTTTACTTTGTTTTTATCTAACCACTGCATTTGCTTCTGAATTTAGTGTGAGTGTGATGTGGATTTATTTAAAGGGACATTGCAAACATAAAGGATTTAAGAGTTCGGGAACAAGAGTTGTAGATTTTGTGACATGTG
>NC_057711.1:113343192-113374971 GCF_004010195.1 Chiloscyllium plagiosum | reverse complement strand
CCGAAAGCTAGTGTGCTTCCAATTAAACCTGTTGGACTATAACCTGGTGTTGTGTGATTTTTAACTTTGTACACCCCAGTCCAACACCGGCATCTCCAAATCATAGATTTTGTAAAGTAGTCCCAGCAAGCCTCCCTCAGGTCAAGGATACCCTATCGCAGATTTAATGCTGTGTATAAAGATCCTCAGGGAGATATTTATATCTGTTTGTGCGAGAAAAGAATTCAACATTCAACTACGTCCTGATAGATGTAGCAAAACAATTTAGACCATCTAGTTCCTTGTCTTACACCCAAGACAAGACAGCTCAGTATAAGCAGGAGATCGACGTTTCGGGCAAAAGCCCTTCATCAGGAATGGGCTGATGAAGCGCTTTTGCCTAAAATGTTCATTCTCCTGCTCCTCGGATGCTGCCTGACCTGCTGTGCTTTTCCACCACCACATTCTTGAATCTAATCTCCAACATTTGCAGTCCTCATTTTCGCCTAGCTCAGTATAAGTAGCAATCGTGCTGATCTGATCTATCAAGAATGTAAAATGGAGATCAAACTAGCCAAGTAGTGAACTTGGCTTTCCAAATCATAGAAATAATGTGTAAAGTACAGAATTTACATACATTTTGAGCTAATATCTTTCACAGAATCAGGAGTGATAATTCAGTAATTCTGGAAATTTTGGGTCACTATTTTTAACCCATTTGATTTGAGCTGCCCTCTTGTCTCCTTTTCATCGGCTATTTCCAGGAAGCCCTGGAAACCTGTGACCCACATTTGATTCCCCCAGCCCCCCTGTTAAAATTGCTTTTACTGAACTGCTTCATGGATTTAAATTGCCAGTATCACTGAAGAAGGCTTGCTCACACAAAGCCCAAAGCGCTGCAGTTAAAGGTACAAGTTGGAGAGAGTCAACCTCCTGCTACACTGTCACTATCTGGGCTTTTAATCACTAAGCCATGAACAGCCAATGTAGAAAGTGAAGCTGACCCTGTCTCCTCTCCCCATCCTTCTCCCCCTCCACCCCATCCTTCCTCTGTCTCAGAATAAGGACTCAGCCATTTCAGTCTGAGGGGGATAAATTTCTTCGAAGAGTTGTGAACATTGGAATTCTTTGTCCCAGAGAGGTGTGAATTTTTAGTCATTTAGCACATACAAGACATAAATGCATGGAAGCACAGCCATGATCTTACTTCTTGGCAGAGAAAGCTTGGAATGTTAAATGGTCTATTCATGCTCTTGTTTCTTTATGATTGGCAGAAACTTTTCGTCCATTGATTGATTGGTTTATTTGTTGCTGTAGAAACCAATCTCATCAACCACCTCCCTTTTTGGTGCAAAACATTCTTTGTATTTTTCCTCCTTTATAGCACAATACATCTCCGATGGGTCACAGAGTTGTAGAGATCTCCAGCCTTTGGCCCATTGTGTCAATGCCGGTGAAAAACAGCCACCTAACTATTTTGGTCACATTTCCCAGCAATTGGCCCATAGCCTTGTATGCTTTGGCATCGCAAGTGTACATCTAAATACCTCAGGGCTGGGGGACTTGGACTCTTCGTCGCAGCGCAGACCCAGCATGGCAGTCTCTCGTCCAGCATGGTGATCTTTTGGCTTGGCATGGTGTCCTCTCAGTCCGGAGTGACATCCTCTTGGACCAGCTCGGCTGTCTCCCAGCCTGCTGTGATGATCTCCTGGCCTGATATGGCGATCTCTCGCTGGCCCAGTGTGACAATCTCAGCCCAACATAGCGATCTCTCGCAGGCCCAGTGTGACAATCTCAGCCCAACATAGCGATCTCTTGCTGGCCCAGTTAAACAATCTCAGCCCAACATAGCGATCTCTCGCTGGCCCAGTGTGACAATCTCAGCTCAACATAGCGATCTCTCGCAGGCCCAGTGTGACAATCTCAGCCCAACATAGCGATCTCTTGCTGGCCCAGTGTGACAATCTCAGCCCAACATAGTGATCTCTCGCTGGCCCAGTGTGACAATCTCAGCCCAACATAGCGATCTCTCGCTGGCCCAGTGTGACAATCTCAGCTCAACATAGCGATCTCTCGTAGGCCCAGTGTGACAATCTCAGCCCAACATAGCGATCTCTTGCTGGCCCAGTGTGACAATCTCAGCCCAACATAGCGATCTCTCGCTGGCCCAGTGTGACAATCTCAGCTCAACATAGCGATCTCTCGCAGGCCCAGTGTGACAATCTCAGCTCAACATAGCGATCTCTTGCAGGCCCAGTGTGACAATCTCAGCCCAACATAGCGATCTCTCGCAGGCCCAGTGTGACAATCTCAGCCCAACATAGCGATCTCTCGCTGGCCCAGTGTGGCAGTGTCCTATCCCGATGTCAACTATTGGCGTGGACTGGGTTGGAAGGACTGTTCTTCTGAACATTTTATTTCTTTATTTGTCTATTATATTCCTATGATCTATAATGCAGGACTTTTTATTTCTTTATTTTTCTAATTATTTTGTTTCCCTAGGAATTTGTACTTATGAATTTATACCTTTGAACCTAAGATGGTGCTGTATGTAGCAGCTTATAAACATTTCACTGAACTCATGTGACATGTGACAATGAAGCTAATACTAATTCTAGTTCTTAAATGTTATGAGGGTTTCTGTCTCTTTCACCCTTACAGTTGCTAATGCTCATCACCCTCTACGTGAAACATTTTTCCTTCTATGTAGGAGTTCTTGGCAGTCTTTATTCATGCAGTGTTTATACGAAATCAGTATTGCTCCTGAGAACTAATTGTTAACCACACTCTGAAGTATGTTAACAAGGATATTGTTTTCTGAGTGGCACACCTCCCAGCTTCCTGACATCAAAAGGATGGAACCTACTTTTAACATCTGTTACCATAGAAACTGCCAAATGCCCATTTATTTCATTCTTTTCATCCTTAATTCATCATACGGATTGGGCAAGTGTTATTTTTGATTCCTTATTTTGTACTCGATCCCTCTAAAATCTTGGCCCTTCCTCCTCCAGCCCTACAACTCTCAGGGAACCTACACTCCAGATTTTTGAATACAAAGAACTAGGTTTACAGCTCAGTGCAAGTTATGGTGACATCTTTTCAAGGCATTAAACCAAGACTCCAATCGCAGTTGGATTCAAAAGATCCCATGGTACTCATTCAAAGAAGAGAAGGGCAGTTATCCCTGGTGTCTTGATAATTAGTTAACCCTCAATGAACAACATTGAAACAGGTTATTCTAATAAGATAACATTATATTACATCATACAATATCTCATTGCTGTTTATGGGAGCCTGCTGTGCACAAATCAGTTGCTACATTTCATTATGCTTGTAATATTTCATTGGCTGTCCACCGCTCTGGGATAACCTGAGATTGGGAAAGGTGTTAAATAAATGCTTGTTTTTCTTCCTTTTCCTTGAATGCCTAATTTATACTGTTCACCCATTTGTGACCATGCCTGCAGTTGCTGGCTTGCAAAGTTTGGAATTCATTGCCCAATTCTACCCAGAGACAAATTATAGCCAGATTTTGGGCTGACCTGTCTGGGTGCACACTGCAGTAGTGGCACCAATTCCACTCTCATCCTCATACATTGTTGAATCATTCTTCATTTGAGTGCATCTGAGTTGAGGAGTTATCCTTGACCACAGCTGCTGAGAACTCGACAAGCCAGGGAATAATTTTTGATATTAAAATCTTGTAGAGTCTTTCCAATAAGATTTCAAACTGAAGTCACATCTCTTTCAAGTAGATACACAAAATATCTTCTCATTATGTTAAAGAAGAATCGGGTGTTCTCTCTCCAGTCTTCTGGTCAATATTTATCCCTCAGCCAACATCACAAAAGCAGACCAAGTACATCTCTACGACTCTATGCTATTTGTAGGATCTTTTGCATTTACCTCATATAGTACAACACTGGAGTATCCTCCTAACATTTGCTCTCAGGTTTCTGGAGTGGGACTAGAACCTATAGCTCTCAGAATACAAGGTGAAAGCTCTACCCATTGAGCCATGGGTACCAAAGCAGTATACCTCAGAAAGTATGAATAAGTCACGTGGCCACCATGAAGACATGTGTCCTCAAACAAATAAGCAGCGCATGGGTGAGGTTGTCATCATCAGGAGGAGAAACTGTTCTTATAGATTGATTGGCTGTCTTGCTACTGCCTGATTTATATCTCCAGCAGGGATGTGTAGTAAACTGAACATCCAGGGTACAATGGTTAGCTGACACTGATAGTTCCCATGTGAAATGTCCCCATCTAGTGGTACTTCATTAGCTGTACAATACTGTAATATCACAAAGGGTTCATTTGCGCACAGCAAAGTATTAAAACCTGTGAATATTTTAACACATAAGACTGGCACCAAATTTCTTACCATTGATCTTCTCTGTCTTATTTTGTTTCTCATTTGCTGTCAATTTCTTTTGATCTTTCTATTTTCACTTGCACACTCTTTTAATCCGACTCTGTTGCTTTAGCTCCCTCTTGCTCACTCTTGTTCTTCATCACTCTCCACATCTCTCTCATCTCTCTCCCATCTTGTTTCTGTTCCTCTCTTGATCTCCTTCCCTTCGATGGAACTTGAAGTTCTTCCCCAGGGAAGGTTTAAGGGAAGGGATGGGGGCATTAATCAGGTGGGATAGTGGTGGGTGGGTTACCCCACTGCCTCCTGACCTCTTCCTCAATTAAGTTCACAGAGTAGAGATTTGTTTATGGAAGGCCTTCATTCCCAACAATCCCAGGTGGAGCCATTAAGGAGGAAATTAATGTCCAGTGAGAGACCTCGTCCCAGTGCTGCTGGCATTCACTTGATGGCAAGCAAGGATGTAGCAGGATGGAATCACAATAATATTGGGACTATCCATTTTAAACACAAAATTGATTACATCACACTTGCTCTTGTTTATGTCTGTCCATTGGCTGCAGTTTTATTCATTTGCTTAATCTATCAGTCGTTCATTGGTAATCTTGTTCTCTGGTCTACAATATTGATTATCCTACCAATTTGTCATCGATAGCAAACCTGAATATATCTGGAATTTCAAATAAATGATATCCACTGATGTTCTACATCGTATAAATTTCTTACCTTGACCAGAAGATGAACTGGACCAGCCGTGTAAATTTGATGGCGACATTAGAAGATAGGAATTCCATGACACAGAGCTAGGTGGGAGGGTAAACTGTGAGGAGGATGCGGAGAAACTTCAGTACGATTTGGACAAGTTGGGTGAGTGAGCAAATGTTTCACAGATGGAGTAAAACAGAGACAAATATGAGGTTCTGCACTTTGGCAGCAAGAAGGATGAGGCATGGTTGGGAAATATTCGAGGTGGGTCACAAAACGTTGATGACTAGACACGTCAGTCTAACAAAACCCAAGCCCACTACAGTCAGTAATTTTGCTGGCCACCACTTCACAAGGATGTGGTGAGGTTCCACAGATGCCTGTCACACCTATCATGTTGTGGGGAGACCCCAACCCGCAATAAAACATGCACCTACAATTCATGTGCCAGCTTTTGGGGAACCATTCAGTCAGGTGTTAGTGGACTGTGACCCCTGTTTTGATGAAAAGGGAGTTCCCAATGTAGACTTACCATCACAGACATAGCTATTCATTTTCCTGAAAATATCCCTCTGAGAAAGATAATCCATCAAAACTGTCATGAGGAAATCGACCCAATTCTTCACCCATTTTGTGTTTGTGGAGTTTATGAATAACTGGGTGTCACCCAGCATACATCCCTCAGTGTATCACTCAGAGTCACATGGAGCATTAGAACAGTACCATCAGACCTTAAAAATAATGATTAGGACATCCTACCACACTTACCTCCATGACTGGGATAAGAGATTAGATATTCATTTGTTTATCACCAGGGACTTTCCCAATGGGTCTACTGGCTTTATGCTATTTGAGTTAGTTTATGGACACCAAGTGTAGGTCTCTGAACCTCCTCAAGGGGAGGTTTTTCCAACAAAAGGAGGAAGTCACCATTGTTACACTACATAATAGAATTACTGGAGCGACTCTTTCGAGCCTGTGACATGGTCAGTCATCTCAGTTCCAGGATATCTCTGCAGGAGTTATCTTCAGCTGCTTCATCAATGACCTTCCCTCCATCATAAGGTCAGAAGTGTGGATGTTCACTGAAGATTGCACAATGTTCAGCACTATTTGGTACTAAAGCAGTCCATGTCCAAAGATCTGGATAAGAGCTAGACAAAATTCAGGTTTGGGCTGACGAGTGGCAAGTAACATTCACATCAGGCTATAACCATCACCAATAAGAGACAATCTAACCACCACCCCTTGACATTCAATGATGTTGCCATCACTGAAGCCCCCACTATCAACATCCTGAGGGTTATCATTGACCAGAAACTCAACTTGGCTCACCATATAAACAAAGTGACTACAAGAGCAGGTCAAAGGCTAGGAATACCACAGGGAGTAATTCAAGTCCTGTCTGTCCAATGTTTGTCCACCATCTCCAAGGCACAAATCAGGGGTGTGATGGAATACTCCCCACTTCCCCATATGAATGCAGCACCAATAACACTCAAGAAGCTTAACACCATCCAGCACAAAACAGCCCACTTTTTTGACACTACATCTATAAACATCGATGCTCAGTAGCAGTAATGTATACTATTTACAAGATGCACTGCAGGAATTCACCAAAGATCCTTAAACAGCACCTTCCAAACCCACAACCATTTTCATCTAGAAGGAAAAAGGGCAGCTGATATATGGGAACAAGTTCCTCTCCAAGCCACTCATCATCCTGACTTGAAAATATATCACCATTTCTTCACTGTCGCTCGGTCAAAATCTTAGAATTCCCTCCCTAATGGCATTGTGGGTCAACTCACAACAGGTGGACTACAGCGGTTCAAGAATGCAGCTCATCACCACTATCTCAAAGGCAACTAGCGACGGGCAATAAATCCTGGCCAGCCAGCAATGCCCATGTTCCACAAATGAATAAATAACATGGAAGTTGGAGGAACAACACCTCATCTTCTACCTTACAACCGTCATCCCCCGACATTGAGTTTAACAATTACAGAATGTGAACACCCTCGTCCTTGTTCATTAAGCCCAGGTTCTGTTTTGTGTGGGCTGCTCCCAGTATAGTCAACCTATTTTCAACCATTTACACTTCTATTAGCACTATACAGAGCAATTATCTCTCTCTCAGGTAATTGCCAGCAATCTCTTTGTTTGCCTATCCCCTCTGTTTGTCTGTCTGTCTGTCTGTCTCTTTCTCTCTCTCTCTCTCACACTCTCTCAATACCATCTCCATGTACTGTATTCTCTCTCTCCCACACCCCCACCAGCCCCATCCCCGTCATCAACACAAAAACCACCCTCTATTTTTCAGTTCTGATGAAGGGTCACTGGACTCAAAATGTTAACTCTGTTTTTCTCTCTACAGACACTGCCAAACCTGCTGAGTTTGACCAGCATTTTCTGGTTTTGTTTCAGATTTCCAGCATTTGTAATTCTTTGTTTTCATTATTATCACACTCAGTTTGGAGTCTGTCAGTTCCAGTGGGCTCCTCACCTCATTACAGTTTTATTTCAAAGATGGATGAAAGAGGACACCAGAGACAAATTTAGAGAAACTGCCCTTGACATCAAAACAGAGTACTTCACCAAGGAGCCTGAACGAAACTAGACCAAATGGGAATCAGGAATGAAGTTCTCCACTGGTTGGAGTCATACGTCTAGAAAAAAGAAAATGCTTGTGGTTTTCCCTCAGGGTAGTGTCCCAGGCCCAACCATCTTCAGCTGCTTCAGTGGTGACCTTCACTCTATCTTAAGGTCAGAGTTGGGGATATTCACTGATGATTGCACAATATCCAACCTCATTTAAGACTCCTAAAATACTGAAGTAAGCCCATGTCCAATTGCAGCAAGGCCTGGACAACATGCAGACTTAGGCTGAAATAACATTCATGTTACACTTGTTCTGGGAAATAGCCATTTCCAACAAGAGAGAATCTAATTTTCATCCCTTGACCTGCAATGATGATCCCATCACTGACTCTCCTACTATAAACATCCAGGAGGTCATCATTGGCCAGAAACTTAACTGCACATAAATATTGTGAGCGCAAGTGCAAGTCAAGAAGTTGGGAATTATGTGGCAAGAAATTCTACTCCTGACTCATCAAGTTGTTCACCATCTACAAGGCACAAGTCAAGAGTATGATGGAATACTCCCCACTAGCCTGGATGAGTGCAGCTCCATCAACACTCAAACCTTAACAACACCCAAACCTTGACACCATCCAGAACAATTCAGTCCATTTGATTAGTACCACATCTCAGGCAATGAACATCACTCCATTCTCCAATGCTGCACAGTAGCAGCAGTGTGTACCATCCACAAGATGCACTGCAAAAACTCACCAATATGATAGCAGCTTCCAAACCCACAATCTCTACTACCTGCAAAGGTAAGGGTGACTGATACATGGGAAATTTTACATTTCTTTTTATACCACAGATCAATTGAACTCTGATCTAAAATCCTGGAACTCACTTCCTAACAACGCTATGGGTTTGCTAAAATTTCATGGACTGCATTAAATCAAAAGGCTGTTCACCAGGATCTTCACAAAGGCAATCAGTGATGTGCAATAAATTCTGGCCTAGCCATCGTGTGAATGAGCATTTGAGCATTTAAAAAAAAAATCCCCCTTCCCTTGCCATGAATGTTAATTAGTTTGTTAAATATTATTGACTCTTTATAAAGCCATATTGATTCTTTCAAATATGCTTAGATTTCTTTAAGTGCTCACCCGATCTGTTCTTATAGTTTCCAATAACTTCCCACAACAAATGTTTGGCTAAGAGGACTAAAGTACCAAGCTCAATCTCTCTCACATTTTTATAACGTACTTACATTTGGAAAAAACATTCATTCCAAGTGGACATTTAATGAATCAGGAATGTGTTAGAAGTTTACTGTTAAAGTAGCTGCTATTTCCTCACCTTCTTTTTAACCTGAACTGTGAAATTTAAGCATACAGACAGCCTAAAAATCATGAAGCATAGATTGTTTATTTCACTATCACCAAGCCTTATAATCATGAGGTAAATTGAGGTTAAACCAGGAAAATAGATCATTTGGATATATTAAACCTTGAATTCATATTGGGTTGAGGAAATCCTTTCTCTGTCCCTCCAACTCTCTGTTGTCCCTCTTTCTCTCAAGAATCCTGAGCCTCACCAAATCACAATACCTAATACTATCATCATTTTGACTGAAAATTATCCTGTACTTCGTTAGAATAGAAACAAGCTCCCTTCTCTGAACCTCTTCCAATTTGCCAATGTCTGTCTTTAAAATCAGGTTAGAAATATCTCCTCCAGTCAGTCCAATGCAGCACTGGCAGTTTCAAGGACAGATATGGGTGTCTTGATTGGAGAGGAACACCTTTGTCGCTGAAATTAGTAATCTGCATGGTACATTTGCCATTTTTCCCATAGTGAGAGAGTGGCTACCAGGGGTACACCAAGTGGAAGCTCTGTTCCATGTGATGTGACACCCTAGCAAGGCCTGATGATGACAGTTGGAGATGGCTGGCATGAGCCTTCAAGAGCAGTAATGTTGCAGCAGGTAAATGAACAAGTGATTCCCTGCTTGAACAGTTTAAGGGTCCATTAAGGGCTAATTCAGCATGAATGCGTGGAACAAAGTCAAAGACTACTGACTCCCAACAGCCGATCTTGTAATGTGCTGCTCATTCTAATTACCATACATGCTTTCCAAGGATACCCAGGTATCTCTTAACACATTCAACCTGAACATTTTGCTTAATTGCAACTTTCTTACTTTCATTGGGTTATTAATTGAGTCGTGGTCTACTCAGAAACCCCAGTACATGAATAGTGTGATGGAGAATAGATGGAGTAAGCTCAATAATGCCACAATAGATGATGTCTGACCCCTGCAAAACAGAGACCCAGATGAAGGAAGAGACATCAATCGCTCCCTCATCTCTCAAAGGTGCTCACATCACACAAAATATGGTAATAGCCACACTTCTACACTTGTGTCATTTAGATATGATGCCTGTACCTTGCCAAATTTAATGTTCATTGGAGGATAACTCCCTGTTTCCACATCAAAGACTGAACCTTTTCCTGAACGAGCCCTCCATACCCCACCCCTACCACTCTCGATGGGAGGCCCAACTAGTTAAATGTCTGGTAAGAAGAGAATGCACTGGACAGGGATCCCATACTGAATGATAATGGTGGCTGTGGTTGTTGAGGGCAGTTTTGTTTGATATGTCCAGCCTTGCCATAATTCCAAAACCTCTTTGCAGCACACCTTGGGTGGAATCATCCCTGAGGCATATTGTGGAGATAGAACAGCAAGGACTGGATCTGCACTCGCTGTGCAATAATCTGTTCCAACTGCTTCTTCAGTCTGCGGTCTGCATTCCCTTCTGACTGACATTCTCCTCCCTGCTGTTAGCCTCTTTCCTCAGGTTAGCGTTCACAATCTTTCCCTACGATCTGAATGATGTGATTCCGCACATCACCAATAGATAGCTGAAGTTTCTCATAATTAAGCCTTCTCAGCTCATTTTGTATCCATGAGGCAATCATCAGCTACCTGTCCCAGTTTGATTTCAAGGGAGGATCCAGGAGGATGATGTGTTTGAACAACTTCACCAGCTCCAGGAATACGGTTATCAGATTGTCTCCTTCAAGTTACTTGCACTCAATAAACTTCTGCTGCTCATCAGTACCTTGAAGATCTGCTGCGGATTTCATTAACCATCAGTACCAGTTCCTAATATTTCCTGAAGGGCTTTCCCATCTAGACATTGTGCTACAAATGCTTGCTGTTCTCTTGTCTTAAGGCCACTGTAGACCAATACCAGCCGTGCATCCTTAATGCAGTTCTCAATGACCAGATCAACGGGTGTTTCTGGTCTTCTTGCAAATTTGTCCAGCTTCCTCCTCATCACCAATTGGAATATCCAACCACAGGTATCATTTCCTTTCTCCATCGCAACAACAGAGTGCACAAAGGGAGCCTCTGACTAGGGTTGGCTTAAAGGTCTGATTGCCACTGAGAATACCTGAGCACCCAATGATACTGGAGCAGCTTCTGCTTCCCTCATGGATATTGGCCCCAGTTCCTCCACTAACGGCTCCATCTTTAAACTCATTCACTGTGACTTGTGGTTTGTGCCGTGGAACTCTGCAGACTACATCAGAAATGAAGGATTTAAGTACACAACTGGCCTGAAGGTTATGAAATAGGTATTCTTTACCCTACTGT
Organism: Chiloscyllium plagiosum; assembly: GCF_004010195.1. Lineage (NCBI taxonomy): Eukaryota > Metazoa > Chordata > Chondrichthyes > Orectolobiformes > Hemiscylliidae > Chiloscyllium > Chiloscyllium plagiosum. The sequence continues at coordinate 113,363,659 of NC_057711.1, read as the reverse complement.
TATCGTGTTTTTCCAAATGAAGTTAAACCAGAAATGTTGAGTTTTTGTGTGGAGTTAAATTTCTGGTTCACATCTGATTGAGGAGATCCTTTGTCTGACTCTTCCTCACTCCATGGCGTCTCTTTCTGACAAGGATGTCCTTTGCAAAGACATTCTTTCCTCAAGAAATGGTCCACTTCACAACTTGAGCTCCCTTTCCCAGTGCCCTCGCTCATTATTGTCACCTCCTGACTTGTTACATTTAAAATCCCTGGATTAAGAGAAGTCAGATCCCGCGGGTGTCTAGGTCCTCCTTTCTCCCTCCTCTTACAGACAATGATGTTCTTCACTTCCTGTGGTAGTGAATCCCATATTCTCACTGGCCTTTGAGTTGTTTCTCCTGAATCGGTTAAGTTGATTTCTTAATGACTACCAAACGTTCATGTACTCTTGTTTTAGACCCCCACAACCCCTCACAACTGGAATCATTTTCTCCACATACACCCTATCAAACCTCCTTATAATTTAAAAAAACTCGATCAGTTAACCCTTTAGTTTTCTCTTTTCCAGAGAAAAGAGCCAAATCCTGTTCAGTCCTTCCTGGAAGCTACCATCCTTGTTGTTTCCTGTATGTTCACTGGTTTATATCATTTGATTGATCCTCTTTTGCCATTAATTGAGGTTGGTTCCCTTCAGTGCACCCCAGTGATGGCCTTTTGCAGGGAGCTAATACAGATTCCTAATTTAAGTTATCTTGAATCTCTTTTGAGAAGTTGAAGCAACTCATCTGACTTAGTCTATCTCCCTAGTGGGTCATTGTGGAGGCTGATATTCTGCATCTGTCTCTAGAAATCTTCTGTGCGAGGGCAGAGCAAACTCTCAAAATAAAGGTTCTGCATCCCAGCTACTTCATTCATTGAACTTGGAAGAAGGAAGTAGATCAATGAAACTACTGAGGTCTCCCAGAGTCAAGACCTTAAGGTTCATCTCCATTTCCCAGGCCTCTGGCAGGTTCCCATTACAAATACTTCAGACGTTTGACAGAACTACAATAAATTTGGGCCTCCACCCTCAAACCAAACTTCTGTCACAGAAAACATAGCCTAATATATCATATTATGATGGCACCACAAGATGGTGCTGTGATTACACTCTACAAACAATACCAAGCACTTCAGGCATCGCGTTTGTGACAAACTATTGGAACTTGTGTCATTGATATGTCCACTGATTTTTCTCTACTGCCAATTACAACAGAGGATTAATATGAAGCGTGTGCGCTGCTAACCTCAACTTGACTTTTCTGATTGTGGAACCATAGCGAAAGATTCCAGTTGGCACTGAGTGGTTATTAATCATTGTGACACCTCATTCCTAAAATCCTGAAAACTGGGAGAATGTAGGAAAGACAGATGACATATTAGCGTGTATATTTACATCTCTAGGGAAATAAGAAAATAAAGTCTGAAACCACAAGACAATAGCAGCATCAGGTAGAAAACGAAATGTATGGATATAGAACAAAGCTTGTTGTAATATATACATAAATTATATATACGTAATATAGATTGGAATGTTAAAGATGCTCCAAAAGTATCAGTTTTCTTTAAGAGAGACCTGACAATTACATGATGAAGATGGAAACTGGATGAAGAGGAGGATTCACTGGAAATTACAATTAAGGAATACTTTTAACGAAGAATGAAAAGAAATTGCTTTCAGAGGGCAAGAAGACTACCATTGGAATTTTTTTCTGACATTAACTTGTGTTTAAGTTGAGCTTCAATAATAGCTTGAATTAATTATGTTTTGCAGTACTAACTACTCCTGGCCTTGTAGTTTGGTTACAATACTGCCACCACTCCTCATTTCTACTCTCTCTTTAAAAGGACAATAATAGTACAGACAGGCCCTGGTTGAGCATTGTAACAAAAGGTCAAGAGGTTAGAAGCTTACAATGAAAGCTTATCCAAATGTAATGAAAGTATTATTACCGGGATGATAATACACCCCAGCTCAGGACCTACTGAAGCCAACTAACTAAACATACAACTGCAATGATACACAGACCCTAACCTGTGGAGTGTGGTGGAGAGCTTTGAACCACTATAGCAATCCTCTTTTCAATGCTGAAGTTATGGCCTATCTAACTGATGGTGGTTCAGTGGTTAGCACTGCTGCCTCATGGCGCCAGGTACCTTGGTTCGATTCCACCCTTAGGTGACTGTCTGTGTGGTGTTTGCATATTTTCCCTGTGTCTGAGCTGGTTTCCTTCAGTGCTCTGGTTTCCTGCTACAGTCCAGGTTTGGTGGATTGGCCATGCTAAATTTCCCATAGTGTCCAGGGATATGCAGGCTAGGTGGATTAGCCAGGGGAAGTGCAGGATAGGGCAAGAGGGTGAGTCTGAGTGGGATACTCTTTGGAGGGTTCGTGCGGACTTGATGGGCTGAATGGCCTGCTTCCACACTGTAGGGGTTCTAATTCGCAGTAGGAGAAAATAAACCTCTATTGTCCCAACAAGAAGCTGCACTTGTATTAACAACAAGTTGTAGTTTACTCTACAATACCAATAGGTACATTAGCTAGTTAGGCATAATTACAAAGACTATCAAGCAACAGAGGTGACATGTCTGGCTCCATCAGGATATCATGCTTGACTCCTTCTTCTCCACCCATAGACTCCTTAGACTGGGTGGAGCTTAATGCAACTTTAACATTAACTCTTCAGAAACATTAACATATACCGGTACAACATCCCCCACTGGTATTTTTTATTTATAGTTACAGTTATACATTCAGGTACATAGCTACATTTGCATTTACTGCTACCCCAAATGCCCTTCCCTTGAATTACTAAATTTGTGCTTTCATAATTCTTGCAGAATGTGCTCTCTTTGGTCGTGAAAGATTGATAGGTTTTGTGTGAGGATCATTAACTTTGATCCTGTTCTTGATTTTGGTTGATCTGTAAACCAATGTGCTCATAACATCTTCACTGATTTGCCCCAATCAAACATTAATGGTTAATTCTTCAGCAACAAGACAAAGTTCCTGTGGTTTCTCTAAATAACTCCCTCAGTTCAGATAACATACAATCACTGCTGGCCTGTTGATAACTGTACCATTCCAATTGACGTACCATATCCATAACCTTGGCTCAAATGTGGTTACTGTCATACACTGCATTTCAATTATAATGAGTAGCCTGCTGTTCCCAATGAGCATTTTTATAGACCTGTGGAGTCAACAGAGTTGAATCTCCAATTTTCCTTCACCATCAGTAAGTCTGATGGCAGTAAGCCATACTGGAGTGGGATTAGGGAAATTGGTCATTTAACAAGGCTATATAAAAGTCAACATTTTGTTGAAAAGGGATCTGATTATCTGGACTCCATGTTCAGCTTTCCCATTCAGCTGTGGGTATCTCAGTGAGCTGGTAACATGTTCAAATCCACAAGTAACAGCAAACTGGCTGAAAGACTCATTATCAAATTGTGGTCTATTATCTGACATAACCATATCAGGATCCCATGCAACGTGAAAATTTCATGGAAGACCCTAGTGATTACTTCGGTGGTGACAGTATATATCTATCCACTATGAAAACTAATCAACAACAATAAGACAAGATGTAAATATGTCTCTTCCCTTTAGTTCGCAAGGTCTATTGAGAAAGTAGTGGGGATCAGTGGCTGTCCATGCCCAATCCTGTGAATAACACAAGTTTCATAGTCAGTTTTTATTATTTGTTCATAGGGTATGGGAAGCACTGACTCAGTCAACATTTATTGCCCAGAGAGCAATTAGGAGTCATAGAGTCATAGAGCATAGAGATAGACAGCACAGAAACAGACCCTTTGGTCCAACTCATCCATGCTGACCAAATATCCCAACCCAATCTAGTCCCACCTGCTAGCACCTGGCCCATATCCCTCCAAACCCTTCCCATTCATATACCCATCCAGATGCCTTGTAAATGTTGCAATTGTACTAGACTCCACCACTTCCTCTGGCAGCTCATTCCATACACGTACTACCCTCTGCATGAAAAAGTTGCCCTTTAGGTCTCTTTTATATCTTACCCCTCTCACTCTAAACCTCATGCTCTCTAGTTCTGAACTCACCCACTCCAAAGAAAAGACTTTGTCTATTTATGCCCCTCATGGTTTCATAAACCTCTATAAGGTCACTCATCAGCCTCTGACACTCCAGGGAAAACAGCTCCAGCCTATTCAGTCTCTCCCTTCAGTCCTCCAAACCTGGCAACACCCTTGTAAATCTTTTCTGAACCCTTTCAAGTTTCACAACATCTTTCCGATAGGAAGGAGACCAGAATTGCACGCAATATTCTAACCGTGGTCTAACCAATGTCCTGTACAGCCGCAACATGACCTCCCAACTCCTGTACTCAATACTCTGACCAATAAAGGAAAGCATTCCAAATACCTTCTTCACTATCCTATCTACCTGCGACTCCACTTTCAAGGAGCTATGAACTTGCACTCCAAGGTCTCCTTGTTCAGCAGCACTCCCTAGGACCTTACCATTCAGTGTATAAGTCCTGCTAAGATTTGCTTTCCCAAAATGTAGCACCTCGCATTTATTTAAATTAAACACCATCTGCCACGTAACAGCCCATTGGCCCATCTGATCAAGATCCCGTTGAAATCTGAGGTAACCTTCTTCACTTTCCACTGCACCTCCAATTTTGGTGTCATCTGCAAACCTACTAACTATACCTTTTATGCTCGCATCCAAATCATTTATATAAATGATGAAAGGTATTGGACCCAGCATCGATCTTTGTGGACTTCCACTCAATCACACCGTTGAGGGGCTGGAGTCACATATAGGCTATAACCAGGTCAAAACAGTAGATTTCCTTCCCTAAAGGACATTAATGAGCCAGATGGGTTTTATGATAATGATCACTATTAGGGGAGCTTATTTTGAATCTATGTTTCTATTAAACTCAAGTATCACCATATGCTATACTGGGATTTGAACCCATGACCCAGATCATTAACTCTGGGGCGATTAGAATACTAGTCCAGTCACTATGAGCCACCATCTCTCTGCCTAAGGTAGTCAACTTTAATTTCCTTTAAGATACCTGAGCTTTGGCTGTACATTTGGTGATCCTTAAGTGCCACTGGTGTATCTCATTTAGGATACCATCCACAGTGAAGCTGGGCTGATCAACCTTTCATCAAACAATGGGGATAAAGGAGTCTGTTTCCAGATGGCAGCCGGTGATTAGTGGAGGTCTACAGTGATCAGTGTTGGGGCCACAACTATTCACATTATATATTAACAATCTGGACGAAGGTGATTTATGATCGAAAACTGGTAAGTTGTCTACAATGGTGAATGGTAGTCAATGCTCAAAATAACTCTGCATGACAACCCACTGGGCCTTTGGATGGTGTCCCGTTGACAGAATGCCAACAAACTGCAACATATTCTCCATCTTCCTTTAGTTTCTGAATTATTTATTGTGTCTGGTTTGTGTTGCTGGTCACTGTGGCCTGAGTTTCACCAATAAATTCCTCCTCAGCCATTGTAAGGCTGTTGACGTTCGCTCTGGTGAGTGCATCTATCATTGTTTGCAGCTCCCCCTGCATATGTTTGTTCACATTGTCAAAGCGTATAAGATGAGGCAACAACCTTTGCATCATGAGGCAATTGTTTTCTTACCTTAAAGTGAGAGTAATGATCTATGGACCATTGCTATGAGGAACTTCAGGTCAAGGAAATAGTCTGAAAATCCCATGGAAATCTGTGTGACTAAGAGGCCTCCTTCTCAATAAGTGTACAATCTTGTCCCTGTGTCTAACATTGTGCTAGAGGAATGAAGTTTCCATACCCATTTGGTTGCTCCTGTGCCTGTAGCTGAAGCATCCACAGCGATGATGATTGAAAAGGATAAATTGTAATTGACCAGGATGTCTGTGGATCTTTTGGAAAATATTTTCCTGATACAAGTTCCAGTAGCATCCTTGCATCTTCTTGAATGATTGACTCAAGTCATGGTTACCAAACGAAGTAAGAATCTCACCAACTGCTTGACCACACCTGGAAATATTAGCAGTTCATGACCTGATTTCTGAATGGGGGAGTCTTTTACCAGCCATTTTGTTTTTGTCAATCATGTGTCCTAAGAAGCAACTAGCCACCTTGTCATTAAGGTAAGCATTTTGAAACTGCTTGAACCAATTGGTCATGTTCTTTGACTATCTCCCCATGAATCAATTTGTCATCCACATGGTATATGATCCCTTTGAAACCTTATAATCCATTGGACGTAGCGTGCTGGCAATTCTGAATGGCAGTCTGGTAAAGCCAAATCTCCAAATCAGAATCATGGATGTAGTAGGGATTTTTGATTGCTTGTTTAATTACACATGCTTAAATATATTGCTAGCAATGAGTTTGATTAAAAAGAAACTTTACTTTTAAACAATTTGGCTGCACTTGCATTGACTGTGAACTTGGGTATCTATCCCTCACTACCACCTCATTGAAATATCTTAAGGCAATGCAGAAGGATCCATTGGTTTTGGGTATGGTAACCATGGCCAAACACCATTGGTATTGACACCAGGGAAATGATGCCTATTTCAATCATTTCCTCAAAGTTGCTTCTGAACTTGATTCATTAAGACAATGTTTCCAAAACTGTTTTTCACTCTGACCCCATTTCTACGCTGGAAAATTGGCATTTAGGGTATGCCATTTCAAAGGATGTTGCTCCTGTATTGCTCTATTTATTCAACATTAGAATTAATGTTATGGGCTGAACACATCTTCTTATTCTAGAATGATATTTCCTGATTATGGATTATATATGCAACCTCTGACACCCTGTATGACAGTGTTATATGTAGGTGCCTTTAACATTGAGAATCATATAGCTTTACCATACATCAATCAATGATGACTTTTGCTTCTTTAAATAACATTTGTTTGAGGAATTCCCTGCTCTTGTTCAAAGACAAGGGATGGTACCTTTCAAGTCTACCGAAGATGGCTAATGGAATCTCAATTTAAGGTCATCGTAAAGAAGACACCTTGGACAGTACAACATTCCCGCATTTCTGCATTGAAAGTCAGCCTAAGTTGTTGTGCTCAAATTCAGGGCAGGAGTTTGAACTCAACACTTACGTTTAGCATGTTTATTTTATTCCATTAACTTATTCATCGTGATTTGATTCCAAGTCAAGGTTGGCATATGGCTTGAAAAGAAACTTGGTGGGTTTTTGTTTTGTTTTTTTTAAATTTATTCATGGGATTTCTACCTATCTGGCATTTATTGCCTATCCCTAATTGTCCTGAAGCAGATGGTGGTGAGCTGCCCTCTTGAACAATGGTGTAGTCGTTGATCTACTGCCCTTGTCCTTTTAGATGGCAATCTGCCACTGTGATTTGGGCTTTTGCCCTCAGAAAGGTATTTGTATGAGATAAGGCAATTTTTATATTAGATTCCATATATGAGAACCTAAAGTGAGTACAGTAGTACTGAAAGATTTAACAGACTCATATCACTGATCCATATTCGAGATGAATATTCTATAATGCAGTCACAAACACTTCAGTATCAAGGCTAATTCCAAACTATTCAGTTATGAACAATGTTAAGCTTTCATTCACATCTCGTGCTTCAAATAGCCCAGTTATGGTGGAGGTTGAGATCATCGGGTCACATGTCATGATACAGTGATGATATGATGACTCTTAAAGGTGTGCTGATATATTGAGACATAACACAGCAGTTGGTAGAGGCCAGGGGTTTAGAAGGTGCTGTCAAAACAGTCTTGATGAGTTACTACAATGTATTTTGTAGATGGTACACACTGTTGCCACCCTGCACCAGTGGTGGAGTTAGTGAATAATAAATGGGTGCAAATCAAGCAGACTGCCCTGTCTCGAGATATTGTTGATAACTGCGATTTGTTGGCCCAAGTTGCATCTTGCTATTGGTGTTCCACAGACATGTTAGGGGACTGCCTGATATAATTGGGAATGAAATTTCACTGAAGGAGAAACTTTCTAACAAATAAGGCGCCATATTGTACCAAAATTGAATAGTTTACAGAGCATCGCAACATGAACAAGATTTAGTGAACTTAAACATAGACTGCTGTTCCTTAATATTACTTCTACTTCAAGTGTTCAATGTTACAAGTTTGACGTTGTCTTTTTGACAACCTGCCTAAAGATGGGAATATTTTTGGAAACCCAGCTCTCTCAGAGCTAAATTGAAGTAGGAATTAATTGCCAAACCTTAAGTTAGCTGGCATTTGTAATATGGGGAATGGAAGTTTGGTGTGGTGAATAAGTTCTAAATTCTAACCGTGAACTTTTTAAAACAAATATTAAGAAATAGCACATCCGGATAGAAGGTTAAAAAAATCGAGGAGTAAAAATAACAAGAATGTTTAATATTTACTTTAATATTGAGCTCACCCAATACTCTACTGTCTGTTTCCTGACTCACACCGAATCCTGTGCTCACTGAACTTCATTGACTTTCTGAAAAGCAACACTGTAACTTCAATGGTCATCCTTGTTGTCAAATCCCTCCATGGCCGCACCTCTGCATATCTCTGTGACCTCCTCCTGCCACACAACTCTCTAAGGTATCTGGGCTCTGCTCATGCCTGTCTCTGGAAGATCCCTGATTTTAAATGCTCCACCAATAGTAGTTCTGTTTTTAGCTGTCTGCCCCCTCAGCCTCCTACCTGTCTCCTTTAACACGTTCCTTAAAACCTATCGCTTTAACCAAGCTTCTCACTACCTATCCTAATATCTCCTTACGTTCTTTAATGTCTTGAAGACTTCTTCCAAGCTCTTTGGACACTTTATTATACTAATATTGTTCCAAAATTGTTGGTGAACTGAATATATCTGGCTGTAGTGAATGATGAACAGATATGGTGCTGAAATATGGGACGGCATGCTAATTAAAGTACTTGGCTTTAAATGTGTGCTTTAATTAGCTCTACACTCATTAGCACGGCTGTAGCCTTATTCAGGCCTGCCATTCAGTCACATAGGAAGTGCATTGTCAGGTGCAAAGTCAGAAACATCTGGACCAACACTTAATACAGACTTAGTTTAAGCCCTCATATCCTGTTTGGTTTGGTCACAGTGCTTCACGCAGAATCATAAAGCAGTGGCACTCAGCAGGGCAGCAGACAAACAACAGAGCAACTGTTCAAGGAATTGATTTTATGATTTTACAGAACTCAGTGCTTGAAATTCAGAGAAAATGTGTAACGTAATACTGGTTTGTATAATAAGGATGGTCTTGTCAGTTACGCAAATGGTGGGTTAGCAACAGGACCATAAACCATGAGAGGACAGCTCAAAGGGCAGCCCCTGACCACTTTGAGTGTGCATTAAATCATATCTGCGCTGCAGATCTTCCACTATGCTGTTTTAAATGGGGCTGTTGTGATATTCAGCTTTTTGAAGTGTGGCAGATTACTATTTTTAAAATATTCTGTTAGGATTCATTGAGAGGATTCAGCAAGATTTTTGTCATTTTGGTCTCAGCTATTGGACTTCTGAGAAGCTATTAATTATTTTCCCCACATTGGGAATAAGTTTGTACCAGATATCCCACTGGGCCAGAATTTACCACAGCAATATTGGAGAGGATTTGTGCGCAACTTGGATAAAAACTTCAGATGACCATGTGGTGATATCAACTAGGAGAAAGTGAGGACTGCAGATGCTGGAGATCAGAGCTGAAAAATGTGTTGCTGGAAAAGCACAGCAGGTCAGGCAGCATCCAAGGAGTAGGAGAATCGACGTTTTGGGCATAAGCCCTTCTTCAGGATTCCTGCTGCCTGACCTGCTGCGCTTTTCCAGCAACACATTTTTCAGCATGTGGTGAAATGCACAGCAGCCCACCCACCATCTTACTGAGTTCCTCTACCACTTGTGCACAGTAGCAGCAGTGTGTGCCATTACAAAACACCCCCAGCCTCCTTCAACAGCATCTCCTAAACTTGTGTCCTCCACCACCAAGAAGAACAAAGACAGTGGATGGATAGGAACACCACTGCCTACATGATCCCCTCCAAATCCTAAGGAACTCTAATGCCTTCCCTTCACTATCACTAGGTCAAACATCAGAAATTCTTCCTAACTTTATTGTGTGTATACCTACATTCCAAGGACTGCAACAGTTCAAGAAGGTAGCCTATTATCACCTTCCCAAGGACAGTTAGGGATGCACAATACTGGCTTGCCCAGCAATGCATACATTGAACAAACTAACACAAGAAGTCATTTGCGTCCAGAATACATTTTGGAAAATCTATGTTGGACTCCTTCAAAGTTATCATATCCTCCATAAGTTGTGGTGCTAAAAGCTACTCACAGTACAGCAGGTATGGTCTATTTGAACACATTTCTTCACTGTGGATTCTCATGCTTCAATGATACTTAGATTTGTACAGTACATCAGCCTATTTTCTTGGCAAAACAACGGTGAGGTATTGGCACTTGCTCCCCATTATTTTGAACATTAATGATGCAACAGCATTCAGGCAAAGAATAGATACAGGGCTAAACATGGAAATCCAACAGTTATTCTCAATGTTGTGCCTCCCGACTGTTAGCTGGGCAAAAGCAACATCTCACTGTCTGACTGGCCAGTGTTTGCAAGGCCCATACCGACTTAACCCACCAGAGAAAGCTAGAGTTGAGCTGAAGTTACGCAAGTATACCAGTCTGGCGCCATATATGGTCCACACACATTTAATTAAGACTGGATTCAGACATAGCTGATTATCCTTTTTCCTGAAAGCCAGTAAAATCTTTACAACTGCGTGAACTGTAAAGCAGCTAGCCAGCAATATAATCCTTGTGTCGGCAATAATTCTAAAAAAGAAATTGAGCCATACATTCTCGCAGTAAAAGGTCAAACCAGCTGTGCAGTATCAATGACAGCAAGTTATCAATTTGGGGGCCACTCACTCTCAAATCCCTAGTTTCACTTTTCCCTCAAAATATTTACTAATTTCAAAATTATTCATTCATCCGACTGTTTTTACTGTTTGATCAAAAAGATTGAATTTGCTATTCCGCAAGGAAATAAATGGCAGACTTTAACCTTTAACAGGCTCCAGCTGCTTTGAGACGAGTGTGTTTATGAATATGTACAGCAGTGGTTCACTGACTCTCGCACTGAGATTTGTCAAATTTAGTTTACATAATGCACCACCGACCCACTTAGCAGCCCTGAACAACTGAAAGCTATTGCCAAAGGGAATAACCGAAGGCAGAGTTTAACTGTCTCAAACTGTCTCCACATAGAACTATTCTTCAATGTAAGAACTAGAAGCCAATAGTTATGCCTCAATTTTTGTCTAGCAATCATTGTCTATATAAAAATAATATTTAATGGAGCAATGTTAATACATTCAGTCCAAGGTTGATGAACAGATATCCTTTCTATACTCTAGGTCAAATTAATTATCAGTTAGTACCCTCACCTCCCAAATGGAAGGTTGGAGGTTCAAATCTCATGTCAGAAACTGGAATGTTAGAGAGTAGGCTGATGCTAAAGGAGTGTTTTGCTGTTAGAGCTGCCATCTTTCAGATGAAATCTAGCACCTGGTCAGGAGCTGTAAATGAACCTCATGGTTGTCTGGCCAATATTTATCCTGAACTAATTTTTCTTAAAAGTGCAGCTTATACATTCAAAATCATTATTGCTCTCTTTGTGCAAATTGACTGCTGTTTTCCCCAGTTACCACAGCAACTACACTCCATAAGTATGTCATTTGCTGCAAAACACTGAAGTGTATTCTGAAGTTGCCAAGGGTGCTCCAAAGAGCAGGCATTTTTGTATAAATTATTTTTATTTTGTGTAAACAAATATAAACATTAACAATAAACATAACTTCTTTGCCTCTGGAGATTGCAACAGTACTTATATGTGAAAAAGCATCTTGTCTGTTGATGGTATTCTGTCACTCAAAAGAACTATATTGTAGTTACAAGAACATTTTGAAATAACTTCAGAAACTGATCATTGGGCCCTTAACCTCAGAACTGCCATATTCTAGAGACCAGTCAAAAATATACTGTACTTCAAGGCCCATTTCTTTCTTGTCTTTTATTTAAAAAACAGCTAGAAATACCTCCAAATGATTTAAAATGAAAGAGAAGCCACACCAGATTTTAGAAGCATTTGATATTTCGAGTCAAGTTAAGTCTGTTTTTGGAGCCGTTCCAGACATTTGCAGCATAATAATACAAAAGGTTTGTTTTCCTTTTTCTTAAAGTAAGTCGATATGTCTCCGAGAATTGATGGTTCAATTTTGCTTCAAGTCATCTTTGTTTTTCATTAGCAAATGTTGAAATTTATGAATTTCATATAAGCAACCTATGCAGTTGCCATGTCTGCCATTTTTCAATGCCATATTTGAACTTTAATGTCTGTTTTGCTGTAAAAGGCTCTGGTACCATTGACATATCATGCATTGGATGCTCTAGTGATTCAATAGCAGTCCAATACTGTAACAAGCTACATTACACTTTGTGTCCAATATAACACACAGCACCTTCCCTGCATGAATGGCCAAATCAAACAAACAGCTTATAATGTCCCTTTTCTATTACAGTTATTTTTGTAAAACTCCCAATGCAGAGTGGAAGATAGAACCACTGTGTACACAAATAAATGTCTATATTTAACGTACAATGTTCTGCTTTGAGTGACTGTATGTACTCATGTGAAATTTGAACTTCTGTGACCATATATTTAGCCAGATGTTTAGGGGGCTGACTTTAACATGAGTATTATTTGAGAGGGGTGGCTATCCACCCTCTCCCACTGCCTCACTTTCATAGAGTTGCCAGGTCATGGGCTGTTCCTGACAACCCAACACCCAAAACCAATGCAAATATTTTTAACATTGAAGTTTTATTTATAAAATAATAATTTTAAAAGAGACAAACATTCTGTGCCCAAACCTGGTACAGCATCTAGGGTTGGATTTGAAATCTGCCAGGCCTCATTTCTTACTCAGAGCAAGTATTCAAATAGATCTACAAGAAGCTGAGAGTCCATTCTATTTCTCAATTACCCATTTTGCAACTTTATTTTCCATCTGTAACTTTGTGTTAGATTTTCGTCTGTTTGCAAGTGTATTTGTAGGCATCTACCTCAGCTGTGTAGAAAATTTCCTTCAACCTCAAACATTCTTCTCCCATATCTTGAATTCCTTTAAGTACTTGTCTGCTCTGCAGTCTCATCAAATTTAAGAGTGAACTGGACCAAGTGTTGTTTAGATCAGAGTGGTTCTGGAAAAGCACAGCAGGTCAGGCAGCATCCGAAGAGCAGGAAGATCAACGTTTCGGGCAAAAGCCCTTCATCAGGAATAGATTTTGGTGATGGAAAAATGGCGATTTTCCTGCTCCTCAGATGCTGCCTGACTTGCTGTGCTTTTCCAGCACCACTCTGATCTAAACTCTGGTTTCCAACATCTGCAGTTCTCACTTTTGCCAAGTATCTGTTGTTCCTTTTTAATACCATGTTGGCATTTTAGAGAGCAGGATTGATGGGAATGCATCATGTACCAGTATGGTTGTAGCTTTGAAACCATGTGTTGATATACTCACACTCAAGGAGCGCACACGCCATTTTCAGTGGCTATCCTATGACTCTACCAATGAGTAGCTTTTCTCCTGAATGAGTTTGATTTCAGTGATGAGCACGTGGCATTACAAAGAGGTTTCTTAGGTTTAAAGTCAGGAGTTGACTTACATATGAGACCCACCATTACTTGAGTAACAGGAAGTATTTTTAAAACAAGTCTCTCTGGTGTCTCTTTGATAGGCAACCATCATCTGAATTTTAACATCTTCATTAACCTTTCAAACTCTTGATATTTGCCCCCATTTCCCATCGCTCTTTGCCTTTTACAGTCTTTTGAGATCTCTGTACTCACCCATTCTGATCACTTACACATTCACAATTTTTAATTGCTCCATCAATGGCAGCCATGCCTTGGGCTCTGTGCTCTGAAATTCCCTTTCTAAACCTCTCCACTTCATTACCCCTTTCTACACCTTTAAGATGCTCTTTGCTGACTTACTTCATTGACTTCTAACTTGATACAATCTCATGTGATTTGGTGGGCATATTTTGTTCATGTTATTCTCCTATGAGGCACATTTAGATATTTTACTGCAATAAAGGTATTATACAAATACCAGGTATTGTTCTTTTATTACATGCACTAGAAACAATGCTTTCTTGATCTGTATGCTTCAGCTATTGAATCGTCTTCAAACATTATCTCAACTCGATGGAATGTACTTGTTAACAGTTTAGATGAGTGATACTGGGCACTGTGAGGTGACGTTTCTGGTGCCAAGAATTTTGGTCATTCCTTAATGTTTCTTAAAGAGATAAAAGACTCTGTATTAGAACCTTGCCATCAAAACAGTCCACAGACTAGTTCTTATAGAACTAGCTGAAGGAGGGGTCGCTAGTGTGAAGAGTTGCAATTGAAAAAAATATTATTACTCTACCCCATTCCTGATGTTCAGGAATGCCACCAATCTGTTCCCATTGCTGCTATTTCTCAGCAGGACTAAGTTCAATATTGCAGCTGGAGAAAAGCAAAGTTCAAATTCTGTCTATTAGTGAACCTTAGTTCACTATTTATAGAAAATAGCATTCAATATGAAAGTTGTGAGAGCCCTTTACAGACAAAGTAATGCACAACTTTCTGTACTTAATGTTGATCTTAACAATTTTGGATCATTACCTCTGCCTTCATTTGGTTTCTTTTGGTTTAGCTTGTTCTGTTTCCTTTTTCTCATTTCTTTCATTACTCCTTTGCTTCAAATTTGAACAACAGTTACCATGATGTCTTATGTCACATAATCACTCCTTCCCTCTATCTTGTCACACATCTTCTATTTGGTTCTTTGTTCTTCCTCTCTCCCTCACTGACACAGAGCCTATTACATATCTATTTTTCTCAGTTCAGGTGAAGATTAGATTTGATTCGATTCGATTCGTTTCGATTCGATTCGATTCGATTACCTACAGTGTGGAAACAGGCCCTTCGGCCCAACAAGTCCACACCGACCCGCCGAAGCGTAACCCACCCATTCCCGTACATTTACTCCTTTTACCTAACACTACGGGCAATTTAGCATGGCCAATTCACCTGACGTGCACATCTTTGGACTGTGGGAGGAAACCGGAGCACCCGGAGGAAACCCACGCAGACACGGGAAGAATGTGCAAACTCCACACAGTCAGTCGCCTGAGTCGGGAATTATCATTGATCTGCAGCAATGGTCCAGACTTTCTACCCTCCTGATCATTGGAATCTGGATGTTTAACACAAGATGCATGTAGGGGGACTCAGCAAAAGTCCCAGTGTTTTGACATCAGTGGGATTTGCTTAGGAAGTTTAAACTTCCAACAGGCAATTTCCTGATTCCTGCGACCCTCCACAGAAGCCTCCAGCTCTCATTATGAGTTAGACTTCTGTAGTACTTAGATATATTAAAATCCTGGGTAACTGCAGAACTGATTTCCCAATCACTCACACAAACTCTTTAAAATTCACCCTGAACTTTTTTTTTAGAATTAGAATCTCTTCAGTGTGGACACAGGCCCTTCAGCCCAACAAGTCCACACCAAACCTCCGAAGAGTAACCCACTCAGACCCATTCCCCTACCCTATATTTACTCCTGATCAATGCACCTAACCTACACATCCCTGAACACTACGGGACAAGTTAACATAGCCAATTCACCTAATCTGCACATCTTTGGATTGTGGGAAGAAACCGGAACACCCGGAGGAAACCCACACAGACGCAGGGAGAACGTGCGAACTCCGCACAGAGAGTTGCCCAAGGCTGGAATTGAACCCGGGTCACTGGCACTGTGAAGCAGCAGTGCTAATCACTGAGCCACCATGCCATCTGAACCTGCTAACTATCCCCCTAATCCTCTGACTATCTGTCAACTCCTCCTGACTACTCTCCATCTGATCTGACTACTCTCCTAATTACACAGATCAAACTATCCATCACCACCTCCTGACTCAATCCAACTTGCCCCTGTCCTGACAACCTCTCCTAATACAAAATGGCAGCCTCTGACCCGATGACCCACTTGCCTACTTGCCATCCTACCTACCTGCCAACATTCACACTTACCCTGCTCATCTACCAACATTACCTCTCTATCTATTCATCCACTCACCCACTCACTCATTTACAAACCCTTACATTGGATGTTCAAACATATGTTTTGGCAATTAGTGTAGCATAAAGGCAGTGTGTCCAGCCATTAATTCCTTGATGGAAGTTGGATGCCAACATGAAGCCATAGTGGCAAACCAACAACAATGACATAGAAAACTTTATTGTTCTAGTCAGCAAAGTGCAACAAACCAGCAACCTCTGACATAAATGCAGTTTGTCACACCTAACTAGACATTTCCAGTATTTCTTCACATCTGCAAAGCATAAGTCACCAAAGATGTCGGGCACACCTTTGCAGAAAATCTTGTTTCAAAGGCCAAACCTGATCCAAAACACAACCCAGGTGCCCAACAGGTGGTATAACACCAGACTGAAGGTGGCAGGGGCAGTTGTCCAAATGTAAGTAAACAGCTCAATGAAGTGAACAGACAACAAACTGAAAAGCAACCTTTGGAGAAAGACCAAGCCTTTCATATGACAACCGCGCACACCATGATGGCGGTATAAAACAAGCAGAAGCTTTTACAACCATCAACATCACAAATTCAGGAGTATCCTAAAATACAAGTATCCAAACAAGTGGTGTTCCATGGTACAACCTACAAAGAGCCTGTGTAGTGTCATCATCACACTGAGGTGCAAACATTCACATTCAGCTTAGATTCCTGAAATCTTCCACCAGGTCAGTACTGATGGTCCAGCAATGACAGGACATCTACTATGCACAGATCTCAGTATTGTAATAATTCATAAGATTTAAACCCACCACGGTGCTGAGAATAAAAGATCCACAGGACTTTCCACCTCACAGAGAGTGAAACATCTACACCTCCAACGAGCAGGTAGAGAATCATCATAATTATACACTGGACAGTGAGGACAAGTCAGAAATCCAGTAAAAAATACCTGGAAAGCAGCAAAGGTTTCAAAGATATCCATCCCAGCCCAGGTCCTATGAAGTCATTACTGATGATGGTGTTAACTTTGCAAAGGAACAGAAGCCATCTCAAACCATTATAAATTATGCCACAGATTAGGAAGAAAGTTCTGATGCAATGATCGTGTGATAATGCTGAACACCACTGAACTGTGGAAAGACAACCAAGGTGTCAGCCAAGAGGAAGCAAGGATAACACATACTTTTCCAGATGAATATATGATCACCAGATCAGGGTGAGTTTAGAAACCTCCTATTAATCTTGTAAACTCTGTTTTTACATGTCTGTTAATTGTTGAATTGACAACACATGTCTATGTGCAATGGCGCATTTGTTGATGATGTTTTTTTCTTTGGAAAAAGGGAATATTGTATTATCTCTCCAGCAGGGATACACTATATTACAGATGTGACTCAATTATATGAAGCATACATTTCTATGTATATACTTTTGTATTTAAACAAGCAGCATCATGCTCAACTTGCCCTGCCTGATGTAGATAAAGAGCAACAGCTCTATTTGTGCATTCAGATAACTGTGACAGGTTTAGAAAAGAAAAACCTCCATTATCTTTCTGAATCAGCCAACAAGTTGTTATATGTTCCATGCTCTGGGTGACCACTCAATAATTTCTTGTGGACTTCAAAAGTGACCCATGACCTCTTCATTTCCAGGATGGGTGGTATGCCAGCAGCCAAAGTAAACACCCTCATGTTTAATATAAACAGGCATGTATTGTACCCTCACACATTATAACAGTGGCCACTTCAGATCATACCTCATTGGCTGTGAAGAGTTTTGGGAGATGAAAAGTGTGATATAAATTTTTTTAAAGAAAATATCCCTTGCTTCAATTATTGCTTTCTCTTATTAAAAGTAGTTTTCAATTCATCCTCCATTGGTGAGTCAAGATTTGCAAGGATAAGAGGGAATACTATAATCAGATTAGTCATATTTTACAAGGTCAGGCTCAAGGGACTGAATGGCCTACTCAACCCTATTACTTATGCTCTTATGCATTTTATAATTTATTGGACTCCTGTTCAGTCTTTGTTTAATTATTTTGATTCATCACCCCCTTTAATGGGACTAAAATTGTCCATGCTGATTGAATACACAAATGTATGATCTTTTGCAACTCTTGACAAAAGGATCTCAGGCTCTGTCAGCTAATTCAAAGTAAAATAACGTAGTGGTTATTAGAAGATGGAAGTGAAGAGGTATTGATGTATAAGAATTAATAGAGTGCACAATAACTCAAACATGTAACTCAATGGTCATGCATTTGGCAGCAAAATTAATTGGTAGTTCTCTCCTCACTGGGTCAGAATGTTGTGAGTCCAGGTCCTACCCCAGGAATTCAACATTATATCTAGGCTATCACTTTAGTGCAGCACTGAAGGATTTCTGCACTGTCAGAGATTTCATCTTTCAGGTGCGACATCAAATTAAGGACCCATCTGTCCTATGAGAGAGACCTTTAAAATCCAAATGGCATGATTTCAAAGAAAATCAGGGCAGTTGCCCTAAGAGTATTGGCTAGCTAATTCATTTCCCTCAACCAACATTCCAAAAGCAAATCATTTGATCATTATTACATTGACATTTGTGTCAAATTTTTTGAAGGGTTTCTCACTGTGGAGCCATATCTTTGTAAACCCTGCCTCTTTAATTGTTTACCTTGTCCCTGTGGTGCATCTATCATCCAATTTCCACCCCATTTTCCCACGTGCCATTCTCAGAATGGCTCACTACTCAGTGGATATTTGCCAATAGATGGGCACCTGTACCATCTTTAAAAGCCCATCTGTACCCACTGTCAGTTCTGGAGATGGCAGGCAGGGTCCTGGCATTGTGCTGGTGCCAAATCGGAACTTACTCTTCCCCCGGGAGCAGGAGTCAAGGCTACGACACCAATCAATGTCCAAGGTTGCTGGCCAGGCCAATGTGATCTCAGCTGTCCGGAGGAATGCCCAGCACTCTCGGAAGAAAGTCAATGTTTTTCTCTACTCTGCCAAGTGCAAATGTCACTATCTTCTCTCTAATATCTCACATTCACTCTAACTTTGCTACTGGACTCACCTCTCACCAAAGCCCATGCTCTACCACCATCGCTATTACTTGCGATATCTTCTATTACACACACTCCAACCGCTGACACCACTAACCTTGTGTGACCTCTACGCTGCCTGCTCACTTGCTCAGGACACCTCCCTACCTGCACCAAAGGCAACATCGATGCCATCCACTTTCACTTCCATTAATTCATTGTAAAAGCTACCAAACTAACCACTTCAAAGAACCAACTCCCCCAAATCTAAATAATATGTTCATCTGCAGTGGGAATGTCCAACTGTAACAAACATATCAAAAACAATGTGTTGGCTAAATTGCTCAGGAGATCCAATGTGCAAATAAATATACTGTTAAAACTCAGGATTTGAGTCGGACCAGGAGTAGGACAGCAGAACAAATTTTATACAATCAGTGTTTAGTCAGGCTGCCTCAGGAAGATGCTCAATGATTTTTGAGGAAAGAACTAAATCATAACTACTCATTGGAAAGAATATATAACTCCATCAATTACGTCGGATGTGGTTGCAGGAATATTGTTCATTCAGCTTTCCTCTCATACCCACTGTATGTTGGCAGGGTGTTATCCATATTTGCATTCAATAAAATGAAAACATTTGTGCTAACCTTTCTGACATCTTAATCCTGTAGGGGTGTATCATAAGCAGGCCTTCATAGACACGGATGGTTTAATACCGCTCCTTCTCATTGCGAGAGGATAACAGCCCTCAGTAGAGAAGAAGGAGTCAGGATGAATGGGGGACTGCTCATCATTAAGCATTTCATGAGGAGAGGACCGTGATTCTGACTGTCCTGAGCAGGTCCTGCACTATTATCAAAGGTTGCCCTTGACGTTTTGCTGGTAACCACTGAGGAAAGGATATCCCTCTTGACTTGACTGAGGTCTGCTGACAACCATGATAGGATTCTCGGCTTTATATCTGTAAAAAGCAGAGAAGCAATACAGAAGTGATATGAGCCTGATATCTCTGTCCAAGGGGATAAAGCACAGAAAGACAAGGCAATGCATGGCAAGCATGCTGTGAACATCCAGTTATGCTCAGAGCATGTGATCACTATGACAGAGAGTGAGGAGCCTGGAGCTGCGGCCTGGTCCAATCCATGCGCTGGGTATGTATCCCTGAGTGCAATGACAGTGGCATTCCAATGATAGTTGAAACTTTATTGCTGGAACAGCACAGCAGGTCAGGCAGCATCCA
>NC_057711.1:113275026-113343184 GCF_004010195.1 Chiloscyllium plagiosum | reverse complement strand
GCATTCCAATGATAGTCACACTGTGAGCATTTGAAATGCAGAAGCCTTTTATAAATGGATCAGAGATGTGTCATGTCGGATGCCAATGTCTCTGGATGTATGGCTGGTGCCCATGGAGTGGTGTGGCCTGAGATGTTGGCTCTTGGTGTCCAGCATGGAGGTCACCTGGAGTTTGCAATAAACTGAATCTGCCAGGTGCCCACTCTTTCTTGTTGGGCTTTCCCGATGATGGACTTGTTTGGTGAGTTTGGTAAAATCAGAAGCACTAATATTAATGATGCAAGTTGAGTTGTTAACAAGGTGTTTAACAATCAATAATGACGCGAGTTGAGTTGTTAACAAGGTGTTTAACAGTCAATTGTCAACTCAGCACTGCCTAGCTTAAATCTTGGCACATCTCTTATGAAGCTGAAAATGTGTTGCTGGAAAAGCGCAGCAGGTCAGGCAGCATCCAAGGAGTAGGAGAATCGGCATTTTGGGCATGAGCCCTTCTTCAGTTGAAGCAGACTAAGATAAAAGGTAGGGAGGAGGGACTTGGGGGAGGGGCATTGGAAATGTGATAGGTGGAAGGAGGTTAAGGTGAGGGTGATAGGCTGGAGTGGGGGTGGGGGGGCGGAGAGGTCAGGAAGAAGATTGCAGGTTAGGAAGGTGGTGCTGAGCTCTTATGAAAGGCATAAAAGATGGAGAGAGATGATCTCTTTTATTTAATTTACTTGTGGGACGTGGGCATTTTTGTCTGATCCAACATTTAACACCCATCCTTGGTTGCCTTTAAGAAGGGTGGTGAGCTGCCTTCTTGAATCACTTCAGTCCATTTTATGTAGGTACACTCACAATGCCATCAGAGAGGGAATTCAAGGATTTTGATCTAGCAACAGCGAAGGAATGGCAATGTATTTCCAAGTCAGGATGTTGAGTGGCTTGGGGGGGAAATTGCAGATGGTTGCATACCCACGTAACTGCTGCCTTTGTCCTTCTAGATGTAAGTGGCCGGGGGTTTGAAAGATGCTGTCAGAAGAGCCTTGGTGAATCTTGAAGCCAAGATGGGGCTCCCAGCTACTGCTGCTAAATTCTTTTATTCATCTTGCCATGGTCCAAGTCACTCAGACCCTTATAAGATTCCATCCATAGAGTTTGCTACAATTGAAATTACAGCACCAAACTGAGTTGGGAAACATAGTTATCACCCTTGGAAAGACTGGTAATCACACATTCCTGACTTAAAATAAACCTATACATGCGACTAATCAGGCAACAGGTGGGAACTCCACACAAAGACTGTTAGATGTACCAGAATAATATGTTTCAATTTCATTCAAGGTTAGTGTAATCAAACTCACTTAATGCTGTCACTTAACTCTCCTTGAACTATATGTTGATGTTTATAAATTGGAAGCTTATAATTGCTGAAGGATAATGATTTAATTTGTGGGAGATATTAGCAAAAGACTATTGTTGTGCCTAATCTTGAGCTGCCTGAATGAAAGATTTATTTACTCTAGTTACAGGAGGCAGTAGGCTTATATACCAGCAGATGGCTGGATAGGATGAGGAACATCTGCTAACGTCCATCATTTTCCAGTTCCAGTCTTTTGAAAATTCCTATTTATACTTAGATGCACTAGGGCCTCTTTTTGGGATCTGTGAGAGAGTCCAGAGACATTACCGGCTATAAACTCAGGTTTTAACACAGAATACAAGGTGGCTTGGCTGAAAATTCTTCCGTCCACCACTTTATCATGACCATTACCCCATTCAGCATTCCACTTCTGATGATCTTCCTGATGGGAACCGGGAGTTTGATTGACGGGACTCTTCCCAAAGGTTTGCTTCAATTGTCGAACTGTTCTGGTTAATAAAATTGCTTTTTAGTTAGGGCAGAATTTCATGTGCTGTTTCTCGACGCGCTTTCTTTGTAAACAGCTAGAAGTGATCATTTAATTATTCTGGTTAATTGTAAATTTACTTTGAATGAAACAAAATTCAACTGTTTGTGAAAACAACCCAAAACTATCAACGAGCATGACACTGGAGCAGGATTACTTAATAGCTCATATTTATTGCTCAGGTTTTGCTTTGTTAGAATTGTAGCGATTTATTATCGTTATGTCTATGCATTATTTATAGGGCAGGATGCCATTTCGTTTTTGCCACGAATGAGCCATATAATCATTCCTTTTAGCAATTAATCGCAAATCTAATAATTAAAAGAAACCGTCTTTGTTTTAGCTGACTGCTGATTGGATCAGGAAATGTCAGAGATGGGTGTCAGTGGAAACTGCCCATGGTGCAGCTATAGAAAAGCAAGTTTGTTGTTTATGATAGCTTGTCTTGCCTTGTTTAAATGTGATTCATTCAAAGTGAATGCTGAGTAATTACTGGGGCAATGAAGATGGGGGATAAAGCTGCTGAGGGGGTCTCTTGTGGTGCAGTGGTAGTGTTCCTACCGCTGGGCCAGAAGTTCAAGTCTCACCTGCTCCAGATGTGTGTCGTAATTTGTCTGACCAGGTTGGTTAAAAATATCTATAAATGAGCTGGATGAGGTTCCAGCCATTGACATTAATCCCCTGCATTCAATGAGATGGGACAGAGTCCAGGGGTGCTGATGAAAGCATTTAAAATGTGCTCCCAATCTACACACGTGTTGCTGTGGTTTTTATGACAATGGCTATCGTGGTTTCAGAGATTTCTGTGCTATGGAGAGGCACAATACTTATAATATATTTAAATCAGAATCCCACGGAGTATTTGGAATAAAACTCACTATCGGTAAGCAGCTTTCCTAGTAGTTAGCAGGGAATCAGAGGCAACACCTATCAATGCCACAAGTTAACAGCTGCTTTATAGCAATGCTCCTCTCTCCCTCAGCACTTCCCACCTCCCCATGCAGACTCTTCAAGTAAACTTCTGGTTTATTCCCAAGATGCAAGGTAGACTGGTTAGCAAGGTTAGATCACATGGAAAACAGGGACAACTAACCATTTGGATGCAGAACTGGATCGAAGGTAGAAGACAGAGGGTGGTGGTGAAGGGTTGATTTTCAAACTGGGGGACTGTGACCAGTGGAGTGCCACACGGATCGCTGCTGGGTCCGCTGCTTTTCATCATTTATAAAAATGATTTGGATGTGAATATAGGTGGTATGGTTCGTAAGTTTGCAGCTGACATCAAAATTGGAGGTGTAGTGGAGCATGAAGAAGATTACCTCAGGATGCAACAGGACCTTGATCTGATGGCTCAATGGGCCAAGAAATGGCAAATGGATTTTAATTTAGATAAATGTGAGGTGCTGCATTTTGGAAAGGCAAATCAGGGCAGGACTTATACACTTGTGGGCGGCACAGTGGCACAGTGGTTAGCACTGCTGCCTCACAGCGCCAGAGACCCGCTTCAGGCAACTCTCTGTGTGGAGTTTGCACATTCTCCCCGTGTCTGTGTGGGTTTCCTCCAGGTGCTCCGGTTTCCTCCCACAGTCCAAAAATGTGCAGGTCAGGTGAATTGGCCATGCTAAATTGCCCGTAGTGTTAGGTGTCGGGGAATGGGTCTGGGTGGGCTGCGCTTCAGCGGGTCGGTGTGGACTTGTTGGGCCGAAGGGCCTGTTTCCACACTGTAAGTAATCTAATCTAAAAAAAAACTTAATGGTAAGGTCCTAGGGAGTGTTGCTGAACAAAGAGACCTTAGAATGCAGGTTCATAGTTCCTTGAAAGTGGAGTGACAGGTAGATAGGATAGTGAAGAAGGCATTTGATATGCTTTTCTTTATTGGTCAGTGCATTGAGTACAGGAGTTGGGAGGTCATGTTGTGGCTGTACAGGACATTGACTAGGTCACTTCTGGAATACTCTGTTCAGTTTTGGTCTCTCTGCTATAGGAAGGATGTTGTGAAACTTGAAAGGGTTCAGAAAAGATTTACAAGGATGTTGCCAGGTTTGGAGGGTCTGAGCTATAGGGAGAGGCTGAATAGGCTGGGGCTATATTCCTGCAGCATTGGACACTGAAATTTATAGAAATTTATAAAATCTTGGGGGCACGGATAGGGTAAACAGACAAGGTCTTTTCCCCAGGGCGATGGAGTCCAAAACTTAAGGACATAGGTTTAAGGTGAGAGGGGTAAGTTTTAAAAGGGACCTAAGAGGCAACGTTTTCATGCAGAGGTGGTGTGTGCATGGAATGAGCTGCCAGAGGAAGTGATGGAGGCTAATGAGACATTAATGTTACAACATTTAAAGGGCATCTAGATGGGTATTTGAATAGGAAGGGTTTAAAGTGATATGGGCCAAAAGCTAGCAAGTGGGGCCAGATTAATTTTGGACACCTGATCGGCATAGACGATCATAGACGATCAGGTGTGCTGTATATTTCTATGACTCTATGTCCTGATTCAGTGAAGTGTAGAATTGTGGGGAAGTGATTGTCTCATAATATTATTGCTAGACCATTAATCCAGAAACTCAGCGAATGCTCTGGGAACCCGTGTTCGAATCTATGCCACAGCAGATGGTGGAATTTGAGTTCAATTAAAAATATAACTACTGATTAAGAAACTACTGATGACCATGAAATCATTTTTGATTGTTGGAAAACCCATTTGGTTTACTAATGGCCTTCAGGGAAGGAAATCTCCCATCCTCACCTGGTCTGACCTACATGTGACTACAAACCAACCACAATGTGGTTGGCTGTCAATTGCCCTCTTAACTGACCAAGCAAGTCATTCAGTTGTACCAATCCATAAAAAGTCTCTTCAGAGGCACCTAGGGATGAGCAATAAATGTTAACCAGTCAGTGGCGCCCACATCCCACAATTGAAAATCATTCAGTACAAAAGAGGCCTTCAACCCATCAGATCTGCTGTTGGGCCAAATGGCCTGATACTGCACTGGAAGATTCTATGCAACCCAAGCTGTGAAGAAACATTGCAATTTGAAGATTAAGTGGACAATTCTGCTGTGCAAATATTTTACACATATTCTGGAATGAAAGCCATGAAGCATGGAAATATTTCATAGTTTGTGCGTGGGGAGTGGAGAATTGGAAATGTTATTCTGATAAACTGAATAATGTGAGACATGAACCAAAAGCTGACTGGATGGGGATGGGGAGCTAGTAAGGGAGAAAAATGGATTAAATGAGGGGAAAATCTGTCAGGAGGTAAAGTTCAAAGTGGGGGAAGGTCATCCATGTTTTCTTCTAAGATAAATAGCACAGCGTATTTTCTTAACGGTGATCTTGCAGGA
Organism: Chiloscyllium plagiosum; assembly: GCF_004010195.1. Taxonomy (NCBI): domain Eukaryota; kingdom Metazoa; phylum Chordata; class Chondrichthyes; order Orectolobiformes; family Hemiscylliidae; genus Chiloscyllium; species Chiloscyllium plagiosum. The sequence continues at coordinate 113,337,948 of NC_057711.1, read as the reverse complement.
GCTATAGGGCACCCAAAGGATTTTAATGTCTAGGTACAGTAATCACTAAAATCTGGTTCACAGGCAGAAGCAGTAATTAGAGTTAGAATTAGATTAGTTTTTTTTATCATGTGTACTAAAGTACAGGAGTGCTGGTAAACTGTACAAAGTCACAATTCTCAGGTGCCATTTTAAAATACAAATTAAAGACAAAAGCAGAAGTAAAAGAAACAGAGCTAAAAGGAAAGGCTAAAAGATCACTCCCATCCCCTCTGTCAAGAGTCCTGACCCACCACTCCAACCATGGCCTCACTGCCAGAAACATAAAAAGTTTATTTTATCTCAATAAAGATCAGTGGTCTCTGAAACACTCAGCCCTGGACCTCCATCCTGCTGCCTCGAGTCCCTGCCCGCTGCTGCCAATGAAACGTTGCCACCTCCGCTATAGCCATGGTCAGGAGCCTTGGCTCAGCCTGCCAGTCTGGATCAGGTGACCTCGGGCTGCGATGGAGCCACATCCGCCTCATCCTGGCTTTGTATTGCTGCCACTGCCACCTCCTGGGACTTGCTCCTCATTCGCCAGGAGACCTCAAACTGAGGTGGAGCCTCACCCTGGCGTTGCTACTGATGCCAATTCTGCCTCAGTCTGCCATTACATTCAGGGCCTGGATATCATTGTCACGTTAGTACTACAACAGTGGGAATGTGCATTTGTAGAGCACCTTTAATATAGCAACTTAATATCGTTGCTATTGCAGTATAATGGGAATTAGTACGTTAATAATGACAATGTAGATGAAGATATGACAGTTGTCAACAGTCAAATACCATCAACACTCTGAGAAGCGAAGAATGGAAGAACTGTACTGGAGAATTACAGTCAGTATTCTGTACATTAGAATATAAGTAAGGAGTTTATAGGAACTCCTGAGAAGCACTCAATAGTCTTAGACAAGGTAGAGACAGAGAAGCTGTGATCAGAATAGGGACAATCTCACTACGCAGAGAGTATATTCAAATACTCAGCAGCCAGAACTCATGGTAGGCAGACACCATGAGGATAGAATATTGCAGATGTGGGTTCAAAGGTTCAGCACACAGTCCATGGAAACAGTAGCCCTAGCACAACTCTATATTTGCTTCTGTGGTTTCTCACTGACATTGTGTGGATGCATTTGAAGAATCCTATCAGAAATCTCACTATGTGTGGAGTCCAAAAGATATTTTCCAGATTGTAACAGAGTCTTCACTGAAGTGGAGGGGATGTAGAAGTTGATGATGTTCTCCTGAGAACAGGAGGAAGTTGAGGAGGTTTTATGGAAGAGAAAATAATGAGGCACTTAGATTGAATTGTTTGCCTCACTGGCAGGATAGTCAGTAACCAAAAGGAACCGATACAAGGTAACAGGCAATTTAACTGATGTTTGATGTAATGCTTCTCAAAAGAATAATACAGTCTGCATTGAGGTAGACCCAATCTGATGATATCATAAGCACCCGAGTGGAAAAAGGCAGAACATCTTTATATAGCAAAATAGTCTATATCAGAGAAGACCTGTTGAAAGCACATGACCAGTAAGTTGTGCAAAGTCAGGAAAGAGTGAGACACAGCCCAACTGAGTATACAGTTCAGGAACTTTGGATGCAGCATGGGCATTCAGTGCAGAGGGGAAGAGATGCTTCTTGTTTATTTTGATGGGTCACAGTTTGTAAGGTTTTTGCATGGGATGAAGTCCAGGATTGGGGACCCAGCACAAAAGACAGAGTGACATCACAAGGAAACCAGAAGTTCATCGGTTGCTAATAGTTGCTAATTTGACTATTATAGTTTACTTTCAGATTGAAGATAAATAGGGAAAATACTTATAGGTAATAAATTAAAAGACCTGTAGGAAATTTGACAAAATCAAATTAAGAACAAAGTTGATGAAATAGAGAAGCCTGTCAAGGTTGTGTTGTGTTGTACCTGAATGATATGGGAGCCCCATTGTTGTTCATAGTGACCACATCAGCAGCAAGTGTTGGTTGCTTACGAGTTGATGAGCTGGAGTGGGAGGGGGAAAGTTACCTAGATGCCATGTTTCAGGAGTCAGTCACACCCTTTATATTAACTACTCTAAATTCAGTCAGTGGGGAGGGACAGGAGGGTGTGAGTCTGACTATGAGTGAGGCAGGTAGAGGGATCTAGGAAGCAGTGCTGACTTGAACTTGTTTAACAGGTTTGTGATTCCTGTTCCCTGTGTGGATGTGAGCGTGGGCTGTAGGGAAGATGGGCAAGCTACCACAGCACCATGATACAGGGAGCATTCATGTAGAGGGGAGAAAGAGAAATTTAGTTGTAACTGGGGATAGTACAGTCAGGGGAAAGGATATTGTTCTCTGTGACTAGGATCATAAGTCCTGAAGGCTATATTGTTTGCCTGGTGCCCGGGTTCAGGGTAACTCATCTGGGCTGCAGAGAAAGTGTCTGAAAGTGGATTAATACAGCCAGACCAGATGGACTGCACACTAGGGTTCTGAAGGAGATAGCTGAAGAGATTGTGGAGGCATTAATGGTGGTCTTTCAGGAATCACTGGAGTCAGGGACAGTGCCAGAGGGCTGATAAATAGCTAATGTGACAGCCCTGGTTAGGAAGAGATGGCGACAGAAGACGGGAAATGAGAGGCCAGTTAGCCTGACCCCGTCATCGCTAAGATTTTAGAGAACATTATTAAAGATGAGATTGTGGAGGACTTGAAAGTGTATAATGAAATAGGGCCAAGTCAGTACGGCTTCATAATGGGGACGTCATGCCTGACAAATTTGATGGAATTGTTTGAGAAGATAATGAGCAATTTAGACAAAGGAGAAGCAGTGTAAAATGATCTGTTTCAAGTTTCACAATATTCCAAATGCAGTGTGACCAGACTCTTACACAACCTCAATAGTACATCCTGCTCTTGTATGCTAACCCTCTTAAAATGAAAGCTAATATTGCATTTGACAAGGTGCTGCATAGAAAGCTGCTAAATAAGAAAAGAACCCATTTTGTTCGGGGCAGGTTACTGGCATGGATAGAGGATTGGCTGACTGGCAGAAGGCAGAGAGTGCAGATAAAGGCATCTCTTTTAAAATGGCAACTGGTGACTAGTGGAGTTCTGTAGTGGTCAGCGTTATGACCACAGCTATTCACATTATACATTAATGATCTGGATGAAGGAACTGAGGGCATTGTTGCTAAATTTTCAGATGACACAAAGATAGGTGGATGGACAGGTAGTGTTGAGGAAGTGTGCAGGCTGCTGAGAGTGGGCAAAGACAGTGAGCAGATGGAACACTAATGTTACATAGTTTGATAGGAAGAATTGAGCAGGAGACCATTTTATAATGGCAAAGACTTTGGAAATCTGAAGCACAAAGGAAATTAGGCATCCTAGTCAGGATTCTCTTAAGGTAAATATGCAGCTTCAGTGGGCAGTTAGGAAGGCATAAGCAATAGTAGCATTCATTTCAAGAGGGCTAGCATGCAACAGCAGGAATTTACTGTTGAAGCTGTAGTAGAGTCTGGTCAAACTGCATTCGGAATATTGTGAGGAGTTTTGTGCCCCCTATCTAAGAAAGGATGTGCTGACCTTGTAGGGGCTTCAGAGGAGGTTTACAAGAATGATCCCGAGAATGATGGGGTTTGTCATGAGGAGTGATCGAGGAATCTGGCTTTGTATTCGCTAAAGTTTAAAAAGGTGGGGGGGAAATCTCATTGAAACTTGTAGAATACTGAGAAGACTGGATAACGTGGACATGAACAAGATGTTTCCACTAGTAAAAGAGACTAGGATCTGAGGGCCCATCCTCAGAGTGAAGGGGCAACCCTTTAGAACTGAGATAAGGACAAATTTCTTCAGCCAGAGGGTGGTGAATCTGTGGAACTGTTTGCTGCAGAAGGCTATGGAGGCCAAGTCATCGGGTATGTTTAAGACAGAGATGGGTAGGTTCTTGATTAATTAAAGAATCAAGGGTTATGAAGAGAAGACAGGAAAATGGGGTTGAAGAACATCATTGAATGATGGAGCAAACTTGATAGTCTGAAAGGCCTCCTTTATCCCACAGTCTTATGGGGCAGTTCTGTTATCCTAAATGCTCCAAATAATCTTATTAACAGCATCTGTTTTACCAACTTGTACCTGCTTGCTATCATGCATGAAACTACATCATTTTTAAGGAAGTAGCCTCTTCTCATTAAAATATCTAATGATTTTCCTCTACCTCTGTAGATTAAATAGGCACCATAGACCCAGATAGAAAAGGAGTGTGGTGGCAGCTATCTGCTCAAGCACATTGGCATCCCATACTCAAATGACAAAATCTGTGGAATAGTTGAGGTGAATCCTTTTTGATGCAGTGTGGTGTTATGATCTGGAATGTACTGTCCAAAAGGTTTGTTGAAACAGATTCCATCTTAACTTTCTAACAAAGACAATTGGATCCATATGTAAAAATGAACACTTTGCAGGACTACAGTGACAAAGCAGATGAGAAGTTGTACTATTTATTTCCTAATCATCTCCCTTGCTACAAATTCCATCTCTCTTGCTGCAACCATCTGTGTCTGAACTGGGCAGTTCACACCCTTGATGTCATACTTGATCCCAAAATGTGTTCCCAACCATATATTTGTGGCATCATTCAGAACACACATTTCCACCTCTGCAACATCATTCGACTTCATCACTGCATCAACTGCTTTGAGGCTAAAACCTTCACCCATGCTTCTGTTACCTCGAGGCGCAACTATTCCAATACACTCCTTGCCAAACATCCACCCTCCATAATTGCTGCTAATGTCTAAGTCAGAGCAGTGGTGCCTATTATTTGGCTTCCCTGTGCTTGCTGACCTACATTAGGTTCCAGTTAAATAATGCCTCAATTTTAAAATTCTCATTCGTGTTTTCAACTAAATACATGTCCTTGTCTCCAAATGTAAGGAATGGCTGAAACCCCTAATCCTCTGAGATATCGGCTTTCCTCTAATTCTGACTGCTTGAGCATCCATGATTTCCATACTTCCACCATTGGTGACTGTATCTTCAATTAGCAAGGTCCCAAGATCCAGAATTCAATCTATACTCACCCCCCTCTCCACTTTGCTTTCCTCTTTTAAGACATAGCTTTAATCCTAACTCTATAACTAAACTTTTGGTCATTTGTCCTTGTATCTCTTTTTGAAGCTCAGTGTGAAATTTTACTCCATAAAGCTCCCATGAAGTGCCTTGATACTGGGGGTATTCTGGCTGAGTGTGCAGATGATACAGAGATAGGTCGAGGGACAGGGAGCATTGAGAAGTTGGGGAGGCTGCAGAAGGATTTGGACAGGTTAGGAGAGTGGGCAAAGAAGTGGCAGATGGAGTACAATGTGGGAAAGTGTGAGGTCATGCACTTTGGTAGGAAGAATAGAGGCATGGACTATTTTCTAACTGGGGAGAAAATTCAGAAATCTGAAGCGCAAAGAGACTTGTGAGTTCTAGTCCAGGATTCTCTCAAGGTAAACTTACAAGTTGAGTCAGTTTTTAGGAAGGCAAATGCAATGATGGTTTTTAATTTGAGAGGACTTGAAAATAAAAGCAGCGATATACTTCTGAGGAGCTATAACACGCTGGTCAGACCACATTTAAAATATTGTGCACTATTTAATATTGTGGGTCCCATATCTCAGGAAGGATGTACTGGCCTTGGAGCATGTTCAGAGGAGATTCACAGGAATGATCCCAGGGATGAAAAGCTTAACATATGAGGAGCATTTGAGGACTCTGGGACTATACACAATGGAGTTTAAAAGGATGAGGGAGGGATCTAATTGAAATTTATAGAACACTTAATGGCCTGGACAGAGTGGATGTTAGGAAGATGTTTCCATTGGTAGACTGGGACCCGAAGGCACATCCTTAGAGTCATAGAGTCATAGAGATGTACAGCACGGAAACAGACCCTTCGGTCCAACTCATCCATGCTGACCAAATATCTCAACCTAATCTAGTTTTATTTGCCAGCAACCAGCCCATATCGCTCCAAATCCTTCCGATTCATATACCCATCCAGATATCTTTTAAACGTTGCAATTGTACCAGCCTCCACCACTTCCTCTGGCAGCTCATTCCATACACACACCACCCTCTGTGTGAAACATTTGCCTCTTAGGTCTCTTTTATATCTTTCCCCTCTCACCCTAAACCTATGACTCCCCCACCCCAGGGAAAAGACTTTGTCTATTTACCCTATCCATGCCACTCATAATTTTATAAAACTCCATAAGGTCACCCATCAGCCTCTGACGCTCTAGGGAAAATAGCCCTGGCCTATTCAATCTCTCCCTATAGCTCAAATCCTCCAACCCTGACAACATCCTTGCAAATCTTTTCTGAATCCTTTCATGTTTCACAACATCCTTGCAATAGGAAGGAGACCAGAATTGCACACAGTATTCCAACAGTGGCCTAACCAACATCCTGTATAGCCCCAACATGACCTCCCAACTCCTGTACTCAATACTCTGACCAATAAAGGAAAGCATACCAAACGCCTTCTTCTCTATCCTATCTACCTGCGACTCTAATTTTAAGGAGCTTTGAACCTGCACTCCAAGGTCTCTTTGTTCAGAAACACTCTCTAGGACCTTACACACATTTAAGGTGTATCCGGACAGATGCATGAGTAGGTGGGGAGCAGAGGGACACAGATCCTTAGGAATTGGGCGATAGGTTTAGACAGTGGATTGGGGTTCGGCACAGGCTTGGAGTGCCGAAGGGTGGGTTCCTGAGCTGTAAATTTTCTTTGTTCTTTGTTCTTTGTGGTACAGCATGTTGGGCTTGGTGGTCTCCTTTCATGTTGCAAGTCCTGAAGAATGGCACTCGTATCTGATTTAAATAGCAAATATTGTGCAGGATATCTGACAATAAGACTACAGTTGATAGGTCCAACCTTTTCCTTCTGTAACTTCCTCAGGTGTATCCATTCACCGAACTGTGACTCCAGTTCTGATCAGATGTGGAAATTTGACTAGATTTTCCCAATTTTGAACTCAGATGCTGAAACCAAGCTTGATAAATGGGGCGCATTGGAGCTAGTCTTTGTTTGAAACAGCTATTGGAGGAACAATGGGGTCCACCTCCCAATATAACTGGCCAAAGCCAATGTTTAGCTTTATTAACAGATGTTTGAATATGTTGAATGCTGTTATATAAATGCAAGCAGTTGTTGTTTTAAATGCCACACAGTCAGTTCCCTGTCGAAAGAGAGGCTTGCATCTGCCCCTGACATATCACAATATCAGGACACCTCACATCTTTCCACATCCAGTAAAGTGCTCTGCACGTCTATCTAAACATCCCTCTAAGAACCAAAAGTTTGGATCTGATTTCAAAAGACAGCACTTCTGACAGTGCTACACTCCTTCAGACAGCACTCGGAGTTCTAGTTTGGACTATATGCTTAAGACCAGGAAATGGGATTAAATCATGAATGGCCAGCTGCAGGGTGAGACGGCCACACATCGAGTCATCGTGGTCAAAGGGCATTGGCTATTTGGTAGAATCATAGAATCCTACAATGTAGAAGCCAGCCATTCGGCCCATCAAGTCCACGTCGCATCCATCGAGTTTGGGAAGGCTGAGAACACAGTAGAATGGAGCTTACCTTTAAGCAGTTTACAGCCCCTGAAAGGGGCAATACATTTTCCCATCAGTTTTCAGATAGTGTCCAAGATGCCATGATGCAGTCAGCAAGTATCTCCAAATCAGAGAGATGAGGATGTCAGCTCCATTTTTACCAGAAAAATCGCAAGAAGGAGCTTCATGCTGAAGAAAAAAACTGCATTGCTTGAACCCCCTTAAGAACTCAACAGAAGTGCATCAATGAGGGTTAGGGAAGGTGACGGTAGGATATTGAGAAAGAGGTTAGCTCGTTCTTCAATGTACTGGCAGGGGTCTGGCCAAATTCCGTTTGATCTTCAATTGCTTTTAAGCCCAATTTTATGGCATGCAGTGAGAGTTAAACTAGTCTCAAAGGTGCTTTCCTTGAGCATTGTGAGAATGTGGAACACATTACCACAAGAAATCATTCAGATAGATTCAAGTGAAAACTAGATAAACACTTAATGGAGAAAGGAATAGAATGTTTGACTAATCGGGTTAGATGACGTGGCTTGTGAAGAGATTTGTGAGTGCTGTAAATACCAGCAAAGACCTGTCAAGGCTAATTGCCCATTTCTGCATTGTAAAATTCTATGGAAAACCTGAGACTTTGTTGTTCAGCTGCTCAGCAAGTGGGAATGATCACTAATCAATCCACTGAAGGACCTCTGACCCACTGAACTCGGTGAAGAAGCCAGGAATGACTTCCACATTTTTGTAGCAGGTCATCTATATTCCTGTCAAAAATCAAACAGCTCGTGTATCATCCTTTAATTGGAAGCAAGATGTGAGGCTAAAAAAAGTTTCATGAAAGTTGGACATCAATAACTATAGACTAGTCTAGGGATTTTGTTGGGAACTGTCTGATTTTTGTCTGCTTTCTTAAACCACTACAAGGCCTCACACAGGAACTTACCCTGAATACCATTTGTAAAATAAATAATTTGACATGTCAATGTGTCCCTCCCACAGAAAAAAAACCACTGTATTTTTATGTTGTTAGTATAATACTTTGTGAAAAAAATATATATGCTGTTAAATCATTTCTTCTTGCACTTATCAGGCTAGCTGACAGGAATACCAAATCTCAACAGGAATAACAATTTATACTGCATGAGAAAGGGGACAGATTTGTTGGCACGTTAAATCTGACTGGAGAGGTGATGCTATGGAGAATGCATCAGGGAACAGTTATTCCCCAGGCTTTTGTTTAAATTCAAGTCAGTTTACCTTCAAAGCATTATCATGGCGAATGTATTAAGGAAAAGTTGTCTGGCTTTTGTTTAAGTGAAAAAGGTTCAAAGCACGCACATGTTTTTTCTCTTGCAAAAAACAGCACTATGTATCTGAATCCATGTAGCTTCTAGCTGTCTGAACACATGCAGTTTGCTACTACATATGATACAAGGCCACCACTTTCGACCTTGAAAAGCGCCCAGTCTAGCTCAGATTTTCCTGGAAGGATAAAGTGTCTCAAAATATGAGGAACAGGTGAAACAAGCCATTTCACACTGATACCATGAAGTAGCAAAACAAATGATATTCTCCACAAACACGATGTTGTCATCAAACCAAAGACACACTGCCTACCACACAAATGAGCATAGTGCTGTAAGAATTTCATTGTTCTAGGATATATGTGCCAATGCCTGTTGGACTGTCTCAAACGTCATGTTCCTTTGTCTGTTCACAACAGGCAGAATACTGATTGCATTCAATTGGATTGCACTTGCCAAACCTAAAACATAGTGTGCAATCTTAGATAGTACTCTAAGCTTAGACAACACTTACTAAACAATTTAAGATTATCATCTGTATATCTGAATGTGGCTCAATCACATGTGCTAGCAACTATATGTATTTATACACCAAGCTTTATCCTTTGCAGTCAGAGCATGTAACTTAGGATATAGAACAGTATACCATCAGAACAGACCCTTCAGCCCATTGTGTCTAGGCCGATCATGATGCCATTCTAAACTGATCTCATCTGGCTGCACATGGTCCGTACCCCTTTATTCTCTGTCTTTTCAGGTAATTGTCTAAATGCCAGTGTCCTGACTGATGATGGCAAGCACAGCATTGGCCTTCTTTACTACCTTATCCACCTCTGGTGCCATTTTCAGGGAAATATGGACTTGTACCCCAAGATTCCTTTGTATATCAATTGTCCTAAAGGTCCTGCGATTTATTGTATACTTTCCTCTTGCATTCAACCTCCCAAAGTGCAACATTATCTCACACTTGTCTGGATTAAAGTCCATCTGCTATTTCTCTAGTGAACTATCCAACTGATCTATATCCTGTTGTATCCTTTGACAACCTTCCTCACTATCCACAACTCAACCAATTTTCATGTTGTTCCACAAACTTACGAATCAGACCACCTACGGTTTTCATATAAATCATTTATAAATATTACAAACGTTAGAAGTCCCAGCGCCTTGCGGAACGCCACTGGTCACCAACCTTCAGTCGAAAAAATTACCCCTCCACAACTACATTCTGTCTTTCATGATCAAGCCAAATTTGCATCCAACTTACTAACTCACTATAGATCTCATGTTTCTTAATTTTCTGGTCCAGCCTACCATGCCTATGTATTGTCATTTATTTCAACTAAACAAAATCTTGAGGAATAGCTATTCTCTGAAGTGTTTTTCATGGCAATCCATTGCCAAAGTTGGCTTGAAAGCTTTGAATATAAACAAAAGCCTGAGGTGTAGTTGCTTCTTGATGTATTTTCTATGGCAAGGCCTGTGCCAATCAGAGACTTTACCAACCAATCAATAACTTTCCTTGGTCATTAGAAATTGCTATTCCCTTGAAATTTGGTTTTCTTGTGATATGTCTTGATGAGTGCAGGAGAAAAAAAGTTGTTGCAATCTCTCTTTTTGCAACAGCATTCAAGTTCTATACTATTAAAAGATCATTTATATTTTTCTTTGTTCATGGGATGTGAATGTCAGTGGCAAAGCCTGCGAAGATTGTCCACCTCTAATTATTCTTGAGATGGTATTTTGAATGTTGCCAGGCATATCTTCTAAGTATATGGCTTCTTTAAGGTTTAAGTTGTATAGTGTTGGCCAGGATAGCCACCTCCTGTTCTAATGTGAAGTGTCTTGTAGAGTAAGCAAGTTGCTGCTTATCCCATGTCTGCAAACATTTGCAAGTTAAAAGAATAGATTTTACAGTAATGCAAAGACTATTAGGAATCCCTAGCTTCCATGACCCTACCTTTTTTATCCACTGAATTATATCCTGTTGTATCCTTTGACAATCTCCCTCACTATCCACAACTCTCCCCATTTTATGACATCATTGTGGATGGTTCTTATTGCACTCAAATTTCTTATTCTAACCAATCATAGGGGAGTCTGCTTTTTTGTTTAGGTTCCACCATGACTATAGAGCCCAGAAGAACCTTCTACTGCCTGTTTCTTGACAGGAAATGGACCCGTTGTTCCTAGACTTTTTGCTATTTAACTCCTTGCACTTTTGCATGAGACTGAGATCAATCTGCACCCTTGTACTCAGAAGTAAGAATTCCTTCTTGTGAAATATATATAAGCTTTCTAGTATTTGGTGCCCCCTATGTTGGAGTGTTGTCTGTGGCATACTTTTACCATTAAGTGCCATGCCTTTTGAACTATGAAGTCATGCATTTTGTCAACTGAGGCTTGCTATCTAGAAATATCGTGTTCCCATTTCTAACTTGAAATCCATGAAATGCCTATGGGCATAAATGGCAGCATGCCAAAATGTTTGGTTTGGGTCATGAATTTCCTCAGGAAAATCTTGGGCTTGTCTTCTGCTTCAGACAGTTCTAATTTATTTATTGCTTTATAAAGTGGTCTTTTGCTTCTCTCTGACTGTGTCCTACCATGCTTCGGAAGCTTTTCTGAAAGTGGCCTATTACTTTACAATAAAAACCTTCAGTTTTACTAACTGGACATTGCTCATATCTGTGGGATATTTTGCTCCACAATCTTGATGAAGAGTTTTAGTATCTGCTAACTATCTTAACTAACATGGTGGGTTATCACCTATCTCTTTTGGGGTTCAATACCATTAGAATTGACTGAATTTCAAACATCTCTGTGTGAAATTGATCTTATTCCCTTAGGATTGAACTATGTTGTTTCTTTGACCGCAGCTTCACCCATCTAAATAGCCATTTCCAGAATTATCTTCTTTGGACTGTAGCAAATCTGACAAAGTTTCAGCAGTAATAGCTATAATAATTCTGTCCCTTATGAATTCTAATATTAAGTCAACGTTGTTATATGGTTCCCTTTGTCTGCAGTGATAATGAAGGATCATCAATGGATTCTCCAGGATTTTCTGTTCTTCTATTAAATCTTGTTTATTCAAGAATTTTGTTAGTACTAAAGTTGAAATATTTCAAAAGCTTTCAGCATCACTTCACATCTCTTACTTCATGCTGAACAGTAACTATTATCTGCTGTACTCCCAATTTACTTGTTCTGCTTCTGATTTAGTATCCAATTTAGAGTTTTTTTTAGATTAGATTAGATTAGATTACAGTGTGGAAACAGGCCCTTCGGCCCAACAAGTCCACACCGACCCGCCGAAGCGAAACCCACCCATACCCCTACAACTACCCCTTACCTAACACTACGGGCAATTTAGTAAGGCCAATTCACCTGACCCTGCACATCTTTGGACTGTGGGAGGAAACCAGAGCACCCGGAGGAAACCCACGCAGACACGGGGAGAACGTGCAAACTCCACACAGTCAGTCGCCTGAGGCGGGAATTGAACCCGGGTCTCTGGCGCTGTGAGGCAGCAGTGCTAACCACTGTGCCACCATTATTCTACAACTACCCAGGTGGCATGGTGGCTCAGTGGTTCGCACTGCTGCTTCACAGTGCCAGGGACCTGGAATTGATTCCAGTCTTGGACAACTGTGTGTGTCAAGTTTGCACGTTCTCCCAGTGTCTACATGGGTTTCTTCTGGATGCACTGGTATCCTCCCACAGTCCAATGAGGTGCAGGTCAGGTGCATTGGTTACACTAAATTGCCTATAGTGTCCAGGGATGTGCAGACTAGGAGCAGGAGTCATGGGAAGTACAGGTTTACATGGATAGGGTAGGGTGGTGGTTCTGGGTGGGATGCTCTTTGGAGGGGTGGTGTGGGCTCAATGGGCCGAATGGCCTGATTCCACACTGTAGGGATGTGATTATTCAGGAATTTCCTCCTGGATGTATTTTCTCTTTTCTAAACCGGTTACACGAGTTCGTCTTTTGGACCTGTTAATTATGTTCTAGCTGTACTTTGCAGACACTCAAAACGATGATGGCAAACAGAGTTACAACATAAACTATTTTGATTCTTATCTTTTATTCTGAATTAGATTAGATTACTTACAGTGTGGAAACAGGCCCTTCGGCCCAACAAGTCCACACCGACCCGCCGAAGCGCAACCCACCCATACCCCTACCCCTACATTTACCCCTTTAACCTAACACTACGGGCAATTTAGCATGGCCAATTCACCTGACCCGCACATCTTTGGACTGTGGGAGGAAACCGGAGCACCCGGAGGAAACCCACGCAGACACGGGGAAAATGTGCAAACTTTTCACACAGTCAGTCGCCTGAGTCGGGAATTGAACCCGGGTCTCTGGCGCTGTGAGGCAGCAGTGCTAACCACTGTGCCACCGTGCCGCCCATTACTGTGCCTTTTAAAGCTTTTGGTTGTGCCAAGGATTTTTGTACCATTGTACCATCTCATCCGCGCTGATCTCGCTCTCCTCTGCCCAGGTCTCGCTCTCCAACTTGCTGATCTTGCTGTCCAACATGCTGGGCTCACTCTTCTGCACGACACACTTAATCTCCTCAGTGCTGGTCCCATTCTCCTCCGTGCTGCGCTCACTCTCCCCCACACGGGTCCCATTCTCCTCCGTGCTGCGCTCACTCTCCCCCACGCGGGTCCCATTCTCCTCCGTGCTGCGCTCACTCTCCCCCACGCGGGTCCCATTCTCCTCCGTGCTGCACTCACTCTCCCCCACGCGGGTCCCATTCTCCTCCACGCTGCGCTCACTCTCCCCCACGCGGGTCCCATTCTCCTCCGTGCTGCACTCACTCTCCCCCACGCGGGTCTCATTCTCCCCCATACTGTGCTCACTCTCCCCCACGCGGGTCCCATTCTCCTCCGTGCTGCGCTCACTCTCCCCCACGCGGGTCCCATTCTCCTCCGTGCTGCGCTCACTCTCCCCCACGCGGGTCCCATTCTCCTCCGTGCTGCGCTCACTCTCCCCCACGCGGATCCCATTCTCCCCCACGCTGTGCTCACTCTCCCCCACACGGGTCCCATTCTCCTCCGTGCTGCACTGATATACTGACCATGAGACATAATAACAGAAGACAATGTTGTTTCCTTTCATTCCTTAACAATATCAATGAGTCCACACATTTCCTGATTTCCCAAAGGCCAAAGTTGTGATTTCAAAATTCAACTGCTGGCGAAATTGATTGTTTATGACAATAATATTAAATATTTGTTGTATCTGGTGTTCTACAATTAGATTCACTTAAGCCATATTTTTATTGAATGCATTAGTCTCCACGAAGGCAAAAAGGGCACTAAATCAAAGAAAGGCAGAGTCTCCAATTCATATGGCTAAGAATTTGCTGTAGTTTTTGTAAAATGATTTTGGGATTGTATTTCTTCAACCTGTGTTACTTTGCCAGCTCCTCAGATTACCAGCCCCTTGGAAACAGTGGACGCTCTGGTTGAAGATGAAGCTTCTTTCCTGTGTGGTGTGGAGTCATATCCAGCAGCTGAGATAACTTGGACTCGTAATAACATTCCAATAAGGTGAGAGCACCCTAAAGTTTGAAAGAAGCAGATTTTGGCCTCCATCACTGCAAAGATTCAAAAATAGGTCAAAACAATACAGTACATTAGAGCCATATTATGGCCATAGATTTTTGCCTTATATGAGATGGTACTGTGATCCAGTAGTTCACTGACAGGAGTATACACAAGACGATGAGAACATAAGTGCTAGGAGATGATATAGGCCATTTGGCCTCTCGCCCCTGCTGCCCCATTTAACAAGATCATGAGTGATATTCCACTCCCCTACCCTATCTCCACATCCCTCAATTCCCTCAGTGCTCAAGAATCTAACAATTTTGATCTTGAATAGATGCAAGGACTGAGCATCCACAGCTCATAATGATAGAGGATTGTTAGCAATTCATAATCGCTTAACTAGAAAAATTGTTCCTCATCTCAGCGCTAAATAGCCGTGATCTTTCACCCTCCTAATTCCAGACACTCCTGCTATGGGAAGAAAAGTGTCTCGGCACCAAACCTGTCAAAACATCCAGATTTGTATCCATTTCAATGAGATTTCATTATTCAAGCTCTAGAGAATGTAAGTTCTGTTGACTCAATCTCTCCTCGCAGGACAGTTGGTTCATTCTAGTGTGGATTATGCAATGACAAAAATATGGTGTTTTTAAAACTTCAGATTTTCTACTATATGCTCCTTTGTCTCATTATATATGACCCCACAAAAGGGAATGCTGTTAGCTTGGGCTTGCACACCAGTATCTCCCTAATAAGAAATGGGGGTGAGAAATAAAGAAACAAAAAACGTCCAGTGCAAACAAACACTTAGAAATTGAGGAGAAAAATGAGAACAGATAACCATCGAGCCACCCCTTGCGATCCAAAGGGACAGTCTCATGTGGTTCCAGCCTCCAATCACCAGCTACTCGTGTGAATATTGGCAGTCTATCTGACCACAGGAGAATATCCATACCCTTGTAGTAACATTCCTGTAAGGTGAGAACACCCAACTCCTCAGGTCACTGGATAATAGTCAAGTGTAGGAATTCTAGCCAATTTTCCTTTCTCCAATCCAGAGAAAAGAAAGGTTACCTCAGTGCAGGCTGGGATAAATGTTTTCATTGGAATTTCTACTGTCGAGTATTACCAATGAATGAAAAATGCCTTTACTTTTATGATTTTGAATCATGGATTTTCTAAACTTTTAGCATTTTTAAAAATATTACTGGTTCTTAATACCACACCGATCAGGGAGGTTGAAATCTTATTCTTCAAGTGCAGTGAATATACGCAGCACTCCCTACCTTTGTCCTCAACATTCCTATCTTAAGGAGAGAATCAATCAACCAGGGGTCTCACCACTGACTACCATGCAGAGAACCCTGTTGAAATATTCACATACATATCAGCCATCAGGTGAGCCCGGGTTGGATTTAGCTTCAATGACCACCCAAGATTAAGTAACATTCATATCAGGCAGGAGAGAGTGGGGATTGCAGATGCTGGAGATCAGAGTTGAGGGGTTCCTCGGATGCTGTCTGACCTCCTGTGCTTTTCCAGCACCATGCTCTCAACTCTAACATTCATATCACGCAGGATAGTGAAGAAGGCGTTTGGTATGCTTTCCTTTATTGGTCAGAGTATTGAGTACAGGAGTTGGGAGGTCATGTTACGGCTGTGGAATATTGTGGAAAGATGTTGTGAAATTTGAAAGGGTTCAGAAAAGATTTGCAAGGATGTTGCCAGGATTGGAGGATTTGAGCTATAGGGAGAGGCTGAACAGGCTGTGGTTGTTTTCCCTGGAGCGTCGGAGGCTGAGGGGTGACCTTATAGAGGTTTACAAAATTATGAGGGGCATGGATAGGATAAATAGACAAAGTCTTTTTGCTGGGGTGGGGGAGTCCAGAACTAGAGGGCATAGGTTTAGGGTGAGAGGGGAAAGATATAAAAGAGACCTAAGGGGCAACTTTTTCACGCAGAGGGTGGTACGTGTATGGAATGAGCTGCCGGAGGAAGTGGTGGAGGCTGGTACAATTGCAACATTTAAAAGGCATTTGGATGGGTATATGAATAGGAAGGGTTTGGAGGTGCTGGCAGGTGGGACTAGATTGGGTTGGGATATCTGGTCGGCATGGACAGTTGGACCAAAGGGTCTGTTTCCATGCTGTACATCTCTATGACTCTATGACTCTATAAGAGCCAAGCAATGCCCACCCCCAACAAGTGAATCTACCCTCTCGCCTGACGTTTATCAGAATCATCAGAATTAAAACCCTGCCAAACAGTATTAACCAGAATGGAACTGGGAGAGCGTGGAGAGGAGTGCTATTGCAACATTTGTTTGTAGCAGAGTAAATAGTAAGGCTCGAGGGACTTCAGAGAGCAGTGGTTCAGCAAAATGTACGGATAAGCTCAGGTAAAGTCCTTTTAACTTTTCTCTTTAGTCTTACAGCAGTTAAGATGGCAGTTAGAGCAGTTGCATATTCCTCCTGTAGGTTGTGGAAGCTCAGGGAGACTTCCATCATCCCTGATGACTACACCTGCGAGTAGTGCAACTCCTGGGAGACTGTGTTCTGGAGCTGGATGCACTCAGGATCATCCGAGATGCTGAGTGCTTCATTGATCAGAATTTTAGTAAGGTGGTTACACTGAAGGTGCAGGCAGAGAGTAGCTGGGTGACCACCAAGAAAGGCAAGCTGAGTAAGCAGAGAGTGTAGGAATCCCCTGTGGCCATTCCCCTTGAAAACAAATATACCATTATGGATATTGTTGAGGGGGGGTATGACCATTGAGGGGAAGGCAGCAGTAGCCAGATCGGTGGCACTATGACTGGCTCTGGGGCACAGTGAGAAAGGGTAAAGGTAAACAGCAGCTTAGTAATAGGATGCATGATAGTTAGGGAGACAGACAGGAGATTCTGTGGCCATAAACGGGAATCCCAGGTGCCAGGATTCAGGATGTCTCAGAGTGGCTGCCAAACATTCTGAAGGGGGAGGATGAGCAGCCAGAAGTCATTGTGCACTTTAGCACTAACGACATAGGTAGAAATAGGGATGAGGTCCTGCAGAATGATTACAGAGCACTAGGGAAAAAGTTTAAAACCAGATCCTCGTCAGTGGTCATCTCCACATTACTTCTAGTGCCATGTGCTAGTGAGGGTAAGAACAGCAGAATATGGCAGATGAATGCGTAGCTAAATAATTGGTGCAGGGGGCAGGGATTCAGATTTTTAGATAATTGGGATCTTTTCTGAGGTAGAGGCGACCTGTTCAAGAGGGACGGTTTGCATTTGAACTGGAGGGGAACCAATATCTTGGCGACCAGGTTTGCTAGGGCTGCAAGGGAGGGGTTAAACTAGATGGGCAGGGGGGTGGGATCCTCAACAGCAGAGAGGCAAGTGTGAGGCTCAAAGGAGATACAGTAATCAGAAATAGTAAAGTGAAAAGACAGGAGAGGCTAGAACATGGCAGGGAGCAAGGAATGCCTGTTGGATTAAATTGCATTTATTTCAATGCAAGAGGATTGACAGGTATGACTGATGAACTCAGGATGTAGCTAGGTACATGGGACTGGGGTATTATAGCCCTTAAAGAAACATGGCTAATGGAGGGACAGGACTGGCAACTTAATGTACCAGAGTACAGATGTTTTAGGGGGGACAGGTGGTGGAAAGAGGGGTGGGGGAGTTATGTTTTTGATTAAGGTAACTGTCACAATAGTAATCAGAGATGAAATAACTGAAGAAAGAATCATCCAGTGAGGCTTTATGGGTGGAGCCAAGAAATAAGAAGGGGATGGTGACATCATTGGGGTTATACTACAGGTTCCCAAATAGTCAATGGGAATTAGGGGAACATATGTGCAGGGAGATTGGGGAACTTGCAGGAACAATTGGGTTGTCATAGTAGGAGATTTTAATTTTCCAAAAATACACTGGGATTGCCAGAGCATTAAGGGCTTAGGTGGGATGGAATTTGTTAAGTCTGTTCAGGAAAGTTTCCTCAAACAATATATAGAGGGTCTACTCAGGAAGGTGACAGTGAGGGAGCACTTTGGGACCAGTGACCATAGTTCTATTAATTTTAAAATAGTTATGGAGAGGGACAAAACTGGCCCACAGGTTCAAGTTTTAAACTGGGCCAAGGTGAATTTTGATGGAATTAGCCAGGAGCTTGCAGAGGTTGATTGGAGTAGTTTGTTTGCAGGCAAAGGAACCTCCAGCAAGTGGGGGGCCTTTAAAAGTGAGATAGCTAGAATTCAAGGCCTAAATGTTCCTGTGAGAGTGAAGGGCAAGGTTGACAGGAATAGAGAACCCTTGATGACAAGAGATTTTGAGACTTTGACCAGGAAAAAGGAAGTATGGCTCAGGTACAGGCAGCTGGGATTAAGGGGAATGATATATCAAAGGAGATATATAGGGAATGCAGGAATTTATTGAAGAAGGAAATCAGGAGGGCGTAAAGGGGGCACAAGATAGTTTTTGCTGAGAAGATTAGGGTGAATCCAAAGAGGTTCCTTAAGTATATTAAAGGAAAAAGAACAACTAGAGAGAGACTAGGACCCCTCAAGGACCAAAGTAGACATGTATATGTAGAACCGTAGGAGATGGGTAAGGTCTTCAATGAATATTTCTCCTTTGTGTTTACTGTGGAGAAAGACATGAAGACTTGGGAACCTGGGGAAGTTTGTGGTCATATCTTGGGGACAATCCATATCACAGTAGAGGAGGTGTTGAATGTATTAGAATGTGTGAAGGTGGATAAATCTCCTGGTCCTGACCAGATATATCCAAGAACACAGCAAGAGGCTATAGAAGAAATTGCAGGGGCCCTGGCTGATATTTTTGCATCATCCTTAGCCACGTGTGAAGTCCCAGAAGACTGGAGGGTAGCGAATGCTGTGCACTTATTCAAGAAGGGCTGTAGTAGTCCTTTTTTTTAAAGAAAAGCTGTCCTTGGCTCAAGGATACTCTGTTCTTGATTTTTTCAGAGGAGTAATAAACTGGGCCGGGCTCTGATCAGTCTGGTTTGGTACAGAGATGAAAAAGATTTTGAGAGGCCTTTTGTTTATATGTAAACAGATGAGACTTTAGGCCAAAGTAGTCGTGTTTTAGAAGAGACCTGTATAATGAAAGAGAAGTGGTCAGCCCTCGAGCTGAGCTGAGCAGTTCAGTCCAGAACTGGTTGGGATTTCAGCAGTGAGCTGTTTGGAAATTCTCTCTCTCCTTCTAACTTCAACCTGTAAGCATGTGTTCTGTTTGTGTTGGTTTCTAAGGGGGTTTGCTTATTGGGACTGTTGTGTATATTCACAACAGTATAATTAAGTCTACTTTGGATAGACTGAGTTTTGTAGGGGTTCTTTATTCTGTTCTTTGTGTTTCATTGTGTAATTCTGTGAATATGTTTCTGTCTGTTTTAAAATTTAGTAGTCAACCTAGCTACCTTACTCTGGGTAATTTTCACTGTACACTTACCGAAACAAATTGCAAAGTTATGGTCTGGGTTGCCTGCTCAAGAATGTTTTGAGTGGTCTGACCTAACAAAAGAAAAACTTGGGAGTTATAGACCAGTAAACCTAACATCTGTGGTAAGTAGGTTACTTGAGAAGATCCTGAGAGATAAGATATGCATGCATTTGGAAAGATGGTTTGATTAGGAATAGTCAATGTGGCTTTGTGCATGGGGGATCATGCCTTACAAATGTATTAGAAGTGACTAAGAAGGTTGGCGAGGGCATGGCCGTAGATGTAGTCTATATGGATTGCAGAAAGGCCTTTGATAAGATTCCACATGGTAGGCAGCTCTGAAAGGATAGATTGCATGGAATCTAGGGCGAACTGGAAAATTGGATACACAGTTGGCTTGATGGTAGGAAGCAGAGGGCAATAGTGGAAGGATGCTTGTCGGACTGGAGGTCTATAACTAGGGGAGTGCCTCAGGGGTCGTTGCTGGGCCCCATTATTGTTTGTTATCTATATCTGGATGAGAATGTACAAGGCATGATTAGTACATTTGTTGATGACGCTAAATTAGGTGGTATCATGGACAGTGAGGAAGGTTCTCAAAAATTGCAGCAGGACCTTGATCAGCTGGGGGAGTGGGCTGGGAAATGGCAATGGAGTTTAATATAGATACGTGTGAGGTCTTGCATTTTGGGAAGTCAAATCAAGGTAGGAGTTTCGTGGCAAATGGTAGGGCCTTAAGGAGTGTAGTGGAACAGAGGGACCTTGGAGTTCAGGTACACGGTTCTCTGAAAGTGGAGTCACAGACAGACAGGGCAGTGAAGAAGGCTTTTGACACACTGACCTTCATCAGTCAGGGCATTGAGTATAGAAGTTGGGAAATTATGTTGCAGTTGTACAGATGTTGGTGCAGCTGCACTTGCAGTATGGTGCACAGTTTTAGTCACCTTCCTATAGGAACAATGCTGTTAAACTGGAAAGAGTGCAGAATAAATTTACAAAGACATTTCCAGGCCTCGATATTCTGAGTTAAAGGGAGAAGTTGGACAAGTGAGGATGTTTTTCTTTCGAGCGTAGGAGACTGAGGGGGTGACCTTATAGAGGTGAGTAAGATAATGAGAGGCATGGATAAAGTGAATGCACTTAGTCTTCCCAGGGTTGGGGAATCAAGGACTACGGGGCATCAGTTTAAGGTTAGAGGAGAAAGAATTAAACAGAACCTGAGGGGCAACTTTTTTATACAGAGGATGGTACCCACATAGAATGAGCTGCCAGCAGAAGTGGTTGAGGTGGGTATATTAACAATATTTAAAAGGCATTTGGACAAATACATGGATAGGATAGGTTTAGAAGGATATGGGCCAAGTGCAGGGAAATAAGGTTAGCATGAATGGACTTTTTGGTTGGCATGGACCAGTTTGGGCCAAAGGGCCTCTCTCCATGCTGTAGGAGTCTATGACTCCCTAGAACCAGCTCACATTGACAATATTCCCAAACTAAATTAGTCCCACTTGCTTGTGTTTGGCCTACATTACTCCAATTACTAATTATGCACATATCTAAATGTCTTTTAAATGTTGTAATTGTACCTGCATCCATCACTTTCTCTGGCAGACCATTCGACACACAAACCACTTTCTCTGTGTATAAAAGTTGCTTCTCGTGTTCTTTTCAAACTTTTCTTCTCTCAACTTGAAAATATGCCCCCTAATTTTGGACTCCCCACCCTAGGGAAAAGACCCTTGTCATTCACCTTAGCTATGGCCCTCATGATTTTATAAACCTCTATAAGATCACCCTTTAATCTCCTACACTCCAGTGAAAGAAGTCCCAGACTGTCCAAATTTTTATATCTCAAACCCTCTAGGCAACACTCTGGTAAATCTGTTCTCAACTGTGTCCAGATTTATAATAACTTTCCTATAACAGGACAATGAGAAATGCACAAAGAAATGCTCCATCAGATGCTTCACCAACATCCTGTGCAACTTCAACATGCTGTTCTTCCAACTCCTTGTCTGAGCCATGAAGGCAAACGTGCTAAACACCTTCTAAATCACCCTTTCTACCTGTGATGCAAATTTCAAAGAATTATGTACATGAACCCCCAGGGTCTCTCTGTTCTACAATCCTACCCAGGGCCATACCGTTAGCTGTATAAGTCCTGCCCTTGTTTGTATTACCAAAATTACTGAAATGTTTGCTTTGGAAGAGTCATACAGCCTGGAAACAGACCCTTCGATCCAACCAATCCATGCTGAACATAATCCTAAACTAAACTAGTCCCAGCAGCCTGCTTCTGACCCATTTCCCTCCAAACCTTTCCTATTCATGTATCCATCCAAATGCCTTTTAGACATTGTAATTGTACCCACATCCACCATTTCCTCAAGAATTTCATTCCACAAGCAAACCAACCACTGTGTAAAAAAATTTACCTCTCATGTCCTTTTAAAATCGTTCTCCTCCCTCCTTAAAAATGTGCCACTAGTCTTGAAATTCCCCATTCTAAGGAAAAGACAACTACTATTAACTCTACCTATACCCCTCATTATTTTATCAAATTCTATCAGGTCAACTCTCAACCTCCTCCACTCCAGTAAAAAAAGCTTCCAGTCTATCCAGCCTTTCTTCATAAATCAAACCTCCCATACCTGGCAACATCCTGGTAAATCTCTTCTGAACTCTCTCCAGTTTGATAATATCCTTCCTATAACTGGGTAACCATGATAATACACAATGAAAAAAACGTTTGAGGAAATATTAAAATCATATTACTCCAGAAATGCTATCACATATTATGTTCCTTGTCAAACAAACTGCCACATGGGGTACATGTTCTGTACAAAAATAAATATGTCTGAAGCAATTTGAGGCAGCACATGGCTTAGTGGTTAGCACTGCTGCCTCGCAACAACAGGGACCTGGGTTTGATTCCAGCCTCGGGTGACTGTCTGTGTGGAGTTTGCACATTCGCTCCATGTCTGCTTGGGTTTCCTCTGGGTGCTCTGGTTTCCTCATGTGATCCAAAGATGTGCAGGTGAGGTGAATTGGCCATGCTAAATTGCCCAGAGTGTTCAGGGATTTGAGGTGTATTAGTCAGGGGTAAATATAGGATAATAGGGTAGGTGATTGGGTGCTGGTGGGTTACTCTTCGGAGGGTCAGTGTGGACTTGTTGGGTTTTGGGCCTGTTTACACACTGTAGGGAGCCTATGATTCAATGTAAAACAGATTGAGAAAGGAAGTTATAAATATCAGAAAAGATTGAACAAGCTGTGCTCTAATTCTCGAGAAAATAAAAAAGCTTAGGAGTGAATTGATAGAGATTGATGAAGATATGATTGGGTGGATGTAAAGAAGATGTTTCCACTTGTGAAGAATTCAAAACTAAGAATTATCAGTGGAACTCATCAGCAATACATTCAAATAAAAATTTCAAGAGAAACTTCTTTACTCTGAGTAGTGAAAATGTGGAACTAGCTCCCGCACAGAGTAGTCAGGGAGAATTGAGGGTTGGTTAAAGTCAGAAGTCATTATGTTTCTGTGGACCAATGACATGGAAGGATATGGTCAGAAGTCACATGATAGCATGTTATAGTCCAACAGGTTTATTTGAAATCACAAGCTTTCGGAGTGCTGTCCCTTTGTCAGGTGAAATGAAGAGAGCATCCAGGCACAGACTTTATAATCAGACAGATCAAAAGATCATATAAATGTTGTGAGTGGAGTGTTGATGACTGAATAACAGGTCTCTGCAGGTCATCAAGGGTGTCAGACAGTGCGAGTAAAGTGTCAACAGCTGCCTAGCAAGACAAGGGATGACGTACAATCCCATTAATTGAGACAGAGAGATCATTACAAAAAAAATAAAAATAATATAGTGCTGGACACAAATCAAATGACTGGAATACCGTGCTACATCGAAGAGTCACATGCCAAGGGTCTAACCAAAGTAACAAGTAATCCAAAACTGTAAAAACTAATTAATGTAAAGAGATCATAACAAGTTATCAAGTGATAGTGTCAAAACAGGACCATAAGGAAGATATTACAAAACAGTGTGGTAGACAACACTGCCTGGATCACATGAGTGGTCCCCATGGCTGTTCCGTGTGTCTGGATGAAGAGTTGGTTGTTGAAGGTGAAGACATTGTGGCCCAGAGCAGGGAAACTATGTTTGTCACAGCCTTCAACATGCCATCAACGAAAACAAACATCTCATCAAGAGCATCCCTATACCTCCACTTCCTACCTTCAAACCTTAAACAAACCATCATTTGCAGCAAACTTCCAGGACTTCAGGACAGCATCAACCACAGCACCATACAACTCTGCCATGGCAACCACTGCAAGACATGCCAGATCATTGACATGGATACTACCATCACACATGCAAACATCACTTACCACGTACATGGCAGGCACTCATGTGACACGGCCAATATTGTCTATCTCATATGCTATGGGCAAGGATGCCCTGAGGCACAGTATATTGGCGAGACCAAGCAGATGCTATGACAACAGATGAATTTACATCGTTTAACAATTGCCAGACATGGATGTTCTCTTCCAGTCAGGGAACACTGCAGCGGTCAGGGACATCCAGCCTCCAATATTCGGGTAAGCACTCTCCAAGGCAGCCTTCAAGATACACAACAATGCAGAATCACTGAGCAGAAACTGATAGCCAACTTCCATACCCATAAAGGCAGCCTCAACCGTGATCTTGGGTTTGTGTCATTCTAAAGCTGACTGCACCATACTGTTCTATAAAATCTTCCCTACAGTCCTGTTTTGACACCATCACCTTGATAACATGTGATGGTTAATTAGTTTGTACAGTTTTGGATTACTTGTTCTTTTGGTTAGACCCTTGGCATATGACTCTGATGCCTAACATGTTATTCCAATCATTTGGTTTGTCTCCAACACCACTTTATTTTTATATTTTTTGTAATTATCTCTCTGCTTCAATCAATCAGATTATAGGTCATCCCTTCATGTGTTACTCAGCTGTTGACATTTTACTCACACGGTCTGATACTCTTGATCACCTGCAGAGACCTATTATTCAGCCTGTCAACACTCCACTCACACCATTTGTATAATCGTTTGATCGCTCTGTTTATAAAGTCTATGCCTGGGTGCTCTCTTCACTTCACCCGACAGAGGGGCAACATTTTGAAAGCTCGCGATTTCAAATAAACCTGTTGAACTATAACCTGATGTCATGTGACTTTTGACCTTGTCCACCCCACTCCAACACAGCACCTCCATATCATAAAAGGAAACGGAGTTTGTGTGTGGAAATGACATTGAAGAAATGATCATTCACAATCGCAAAAGGCAGGGCAGGCTCAAAGGCAGAATGGCTTATTCCTGATCCAACGTTCCAATCCTCCTAAAATGTAGATACATTTAAGGAAAAGTTAGCTACGTTTAGATGTGAAAGGAATGGAAGAATAAATGAAGTAAGGCAGGAGGAGGCTTGTGTGGAACAGAAACAATGGTACAAATCACTTGGGCTGAATGGTCATTGTTATGCTATGGTTGGATTGTACAAGAGGAATGATATTGAAACTTACTGTTTTCTGTCATCGTTCTTTTGAAGTTGACTATTTCCAGAGTCTGTACATATATTGTTAAACATGAAAATCCATAAGTTATTGCCAATAATTCTATGTTTCTTCCCAAGCTACACTTTTGAAGCCCATGCATACTGCAATCAATTATAAATCACTGAACTGACAAGCGATTATGTTTAGTGCTATTAGTCTCTCTGTAAAACTCTTGATCGAAGTATAGCTAGATATTTACTTTCATAATCGTTCCTGAGCAACCTCTCTGCATTCAAAAATGGTAATCTCCTTCCACTCTACTGGTGCAGCAGGTCAGAGCCATTGATGCCATCAATGTTGTAATGATGCTGTCACTTTAATAAGGTTATTTTGTCCTTTTTTCAAGAGAGGTGGTAAAGGAAGCAGTGCCGAAATGTCTTGAAATGTCTACTTTAACAATGACAAGGGAGTGGCCAGTTCTCCCAGTTCAGGTTCTTCTAGTTTGGTTTAGTTGAAGCAAAGAAGCTGCTTGTAGCTGTAGCAGAAGCTACTAGAGTGCAAAAGGGTCCCACACTTCAGCAGATGATCGTTGGCTCACTTTTCTTTCTGAAATCTCTCGTGCCTGTAAGGACCTGTGTTTGAATTTACCTTTTCCCAAGGGGTGTGTTTATGGGATGTTACAGGAATTGGAACAGCTCCTTAGTTAAGTTGCTGTGTTGGGGTCAGTTGAGTTTTCTAATAGTTAAGTTATTCTAAATTCTGCTTTCTTTTGCTCATGTTTCAACTGTAGAGCTTAAATAAACTTTGTTTTGCTTAAAGCCGAGTGGTTTGACCAGCTGCATCAAACCTGGAACATCCACTTCACACCTGCCCATAAAATAAGAAAAAGTTAGGGTTTGGGCTATGTCCTGAAAATATTTTGAAGGGGTCTGGTCTGGTCCATAACAATGTGTAACTAGAACCAGAAGCTGGCATCAACACTGCCCTTCTGCACACACTACTGTCCCATTTCACTTAGTGATCATTCTTCCTTTTAACCCAGTCTCCTCTTCAGCTCACCACACACTTAGCGGTCCACTCCCCCATTTGGTACCCTACTCACCACCCACTCCTTGCTACCTCCATCACACCCCCACTCCCAAGGATGAAAATTACTTAATTCTGATGTTTTAAATAAGATGAGAAATTTGCTCACTGTCCCACTCCATTTAGGGGTAGTACCGTGGCTCAGTGGTTAGCATTACTGCCTAACAGTGCCAGTAATCTGGGTTCGATTCCGACCTTGGGTGACTGTCTGTATGGAGCTTGCATATTCTCCCCGTGTCTCCATGGGTTTCCTCCGGGTGCTCTGGTTTCTTCCCACAATCCAAAGATGTGCAGGTTAGGTGAATTGGCCATGCTAAATTGCTCATTGTGTTCAGGGATGTGTAGGTTAGGTGCATCAGTCAGGGGAAAATAGAGAATAACAGGGTAAAGGAATGGTTGTGTATGGGTTACACTTTGGAGGGTCAGCATGGACTTGTTGGGCTGAAGGGCCTGTTTCCACACTGTGGGGATTCTATGATTCATATACTTGTCTACCTACTCCCTCACTCCCAGGGATGATACACAGCACAGGAGCACAGTAGTAGTTGGGAGGATGGTAGCATAGTGTTGGGAACAGGACAGACAAGTTTTTGGTGTGGGGCAAATTGATTAGTTCATTCTAAATGTTTGCCAAAACACTGACATTATTGCTCCTATTCTCTGATGTAGCCAGTGTTGCTGTCAGTGATATCTAATGCATTTGTGACGACATGGATGGCAAGTATGTGATGGCAATAAACTCAGCCAATGAGAAAGCAATTTTATATTTGTGACATGACAATATTTTCCATCATGGAATAAAAAAAAAATATACTTTTAAAAAATGGTAAAGTTTGTTTATGATGTACCTTCATCCTATGTGTATGTTGCAATATTTTTGTCACATTTAAGTTAAAATGTGAAGGACAACTAGTGCATTCTACTTACTGTTTCGTTGTCCATGAGACTACTTCAATGCGATTAGCTGCTTAATGACATTAAGGCTCAGAGGTCCCTTTGGCTTGGCTCTAGATTCAACCTGGTGTCAAGAATGGGGGAAAAGCATGCCACACAGATCATTAAATCTCTGTGGGCATCTTTTCTTTTCAAATAGCAGTAAGCACAGTCAATTCACTTGAGACTGAAAGATCTGGGCAAATTTGATATCTAAATCTAGAGATTATGTTAAATGATCCACTTTAGAGGCATTTCTGTTTATGGGTTCATTAGTTGACAAATACATTGCCTTGATTTTTCTTGTCATAATTTACAGACCGTTTGACACACGCTACAGCACTAAAGAAAATGGCCAGATATTAACTATCCTCAGTGTTGAAGATACAGATAATGGAGTGTATTGCTGCACGGCAAACAATGGTGTAGGGAGCTCTGTGCAAAGCTGTGGAGCCCTGCAGGTGAAAATGAGTAAGTTGAACACTTAAAACAGCTCAGTTCCCATAATACAAAGACATCCATTTACATAGCATCTTTCAAAAAGGGCATCCCGGAAGTGATTTACAGTCATTGAAATACTTTTGAAGTTAAGACACTTACACCCGACATTGCACAATTGATTTGCAGTTGTTATCCAAAAGTACTGCAATAATAGACAGCATTCTGTGTTTAATTGATATTAATTAAGAGATAAATACTGGTCCACACACCAGTGTCGCTTCCTCTGGTCTTCTTTGAAATAGCATCATGGGTTTTTTTTTCTGTCTATTTGAGAAAGAAGGCAAGAATTCATTTTCACAGCTTGCTTATAGGACAGCCCCTCTGGCAGTGTAGCACTCCCTCCGGGACTTCAACGTTGATTTTGGGCACAAGTCTCTCGAGTGGGATTTGCCCACATAACCTGAATCAGAGGCAAGACTGCTAGCCAGCTGGTCACAGTAATAGGAAATTGCAAGGTTACCAGGTATAAACTCAGTTGTTTCCAAATGATATGCTTCAAAATTATTCTAACTATAGAACTTTTTTTTAAGATCTGAAGGGGTCAATGTTCACATTACATTGGCTCCACCCAGTTTTTTGATGTCACAGAGACAATGAATGGAGACAAGGAGTTCTCCTCTAGCTGTCAGAGGTAACAGTATATCTCTACTGTTTCTATAAGGTCCTATCAATTGTACATGACCAACTATGATTGTGCTTATTGCTACCTCCTTGTTCATTCTTCTGCCAGTCATCATTAGATAGCCACAATACAAAGGTAAGACAAAGGAGGGCTACTTTAAACAAGCCTTATCCAGTACCATGTACTGATCAAGATGGCAAATACCATTCAGTACCAAGGTGGTCATCTGGGAAACTACCTCTATCTTCTCTTCCCATTTTCATGGACATCCCACTCTACAACACAACATCACTAAATGTGAAGCTTAGCAATAAAACCTCATTTTCCAAAACAACACTCAAGACAGCCATTCATAATTAATCCTGGCTGAAAATGTGTTGCTGGAAAAGCGCAGCAGGTCGGACAGCATCCAAGGAACAGGAGAATCGACGTTTTGGGCATAAGCCCTTCTTCAGGAATTCCTGAAGAAGGGCTTATGCCCGAAACGTCGATTCTCCTGTTCCTTGGATGCTGTCTGACCTGCTGCGCTTTTCCAGCAACACATTTTCAGCTCTGATCTTCAGCATCTGCAGTCCTCACTTTCTCCTTGATAATTAATCCTGGCCCCGCTCTTTCTCTTCTTCTCGCTCTCACATTTTGCGATAGCTTGATTTTTGGAAGCTAGCATGCAGGATATTAGGGTTTGCTGTAGTTTCCAGTGATGCCAGTGCTTGGACAAAATAGAATTAAAAATATGAGCTATAAAGTTAATGTGTTTGAATACTTGATTCATTATACAATCACATCTGATATTTGATCAGAGGTTTAGCTGAAAACTTTTAATCCAGTTCTTTGAAACTAATTAACTGTTCTGTTAAAATAACAGCAGGCAAGTTAAATATTCATAAAGAGTTTATCAAAAAGTTGATCTATGTTAATCTAGTTGATTCCAGATGGTTGAGAAATATGAGTTGAGGAATGAGCAAGGAATCCATTCATCACAAATGCAGGTCCGACTCTCAGATGAAAAGGCATCATAAGACTTCTACTTTTGAATGAGTTGTCAAATTTCACTATCTTAATTTACACACAAGAACAGTGAGTTGGGAAAGATATTGAAAGCTCCTGGCACAAATCCTCAAAGACTCAGTAGCTGTAGTTAAAGGGGAGCAAACGTTGGATGAAT
The DNA here is from genome assembly GCF_004010195.1 of Chiloscyllium plagiosum. Taxonomy (NCBI): domain Eukaryota; kingdom Metazoa; phylum Chordata; class Chondrichthyes; order Orectolobiformes; family Hemiscylliidae; genus Chiloscyllium; species Chiloscyllium plagiosum. The sequence continues at coordinate 113,308,153 of NC_057711.1, read as the reverse complement.
CAGCTTGTCATAAAATAGAGGAAAAGGAAGTGAATGTGGCCATTCAGCCCAACATACATGTACTGCTTCTCTGAAAGTTCTTCGAATTCGGCCCATTCCTCTTGCTCTTTCCCCATAGGCGTCAAACTTTTCTTTTTCAATTATATATCCAATTTGAGTTTGAAGTATGACATTGAATCTGCTTCCACCACTTTTCCAGGTAGCACACTCCAGGTTAGAATTGTACAAAATCATTTCCCTCCGAACATTTTCCAATCATTGTAATTCTACATTTGAGTACCAATTCTACTGCCAGTGGAAACAGTTTTATCCTTTCAAGTCTTTAAGCCTCTTTATAATTCAAACACTTTTATTAAATCTCCTGCTTGTCCTTTCTGCTTCAGAACAATGCGGCGACCCCAGTACCTCCAGCTCCACCATCTAATCCTGCTCTGATTCTGGCAAATACCATTCTGTAAACTGAACAATTATTGTTTTTTTTCATAAAGCTATGTAAATGGAAGTTTGACTTCACTGGTGTGAAAGCCGCCACAGACCCAGAAAGCTGCTCTCTTACTGGAGTGGTGAGTTTAACCTCAGAGTCAACATCCCTCAGATTAGGAGACAGGTCAAGAAGGCAAGGCCTTCATGGTAACCTCAATCCATGTGGGAATTGAACTTGTGCAGCTGGTATTACTCTGTGTTGCAAACCAACCATTCAGCCAACTGAGCTAACAGGTCCCACTCACTGACATACACCGTTGGTGAACTTATTAAGGCTTTAATTTAGATCAACAAATACATCAATCATTTCTAACAAATTTAGATCAACAAATACATCAATCATTTCTAACAATTTTGTAGTAATATTGCTCAAATGTCATTTTGTTTACTTTTTAATCCTCTCAGAACCAAAGATCACTCGACCACCCACTGATGTCAGAGTGTTGCTAGGATCAAAGGTTGTGTTACCTTGTAGTACAATGGGCAACCCAAAGCCAGCCATTTCATGGATTAAAGATGAAACTGCACTCAAAGTAAGTGAATAAATGTCCTCCATAGATATGAACAATTTATAAGGACCAGATTTTCTGTCATTGACTCAGAATTGATAGACAATAGGCTAGTTCAAGGATTGTCTTGATCAGAATTGTTCACGCAATATTTCTGTGTTACTACTCCATTTTATATGCAGTCTGAAAACTTCTAAAATACAGGGACATTTGAATTAAGTCATATTTAGGTTCTGGATCAGCTTCAATTGGAAAATAACTTTCCAACTCTCCGTTTAAACCAGAAGCAAAAAGAAGTTGCTGGAAAACTCAGCAGGTCTGGCAGCACCTGTGAAGAGAACTCAGAGTTAATATTTCAGATCCGGTGACCCTTCTTCAGGATCTTCTTTCAGTTACTATTTAAAACACTTGTACTTAAATAACACATTTTATGACCTGTGCGTTGTGTGGTCATTGGTTATAATATAGGAAAGGTGACAGCCATTTTGTGCACAGTTGGCTTCCAATAACAAAAAAATGGAATGGTCAGATTATCTCCTTTAATGATGTTTATTGAGAGAGAATTATTGGCCTGGATACTGTGTGAACTCAGGCAAGACTCTTCCGATAGCACCTTTCAAACACATGACCACTCCCAAATGGAAGGACAAGGGTAATAGGTATATGGGACCACCATCATCATGTGCAGGTTGCCTCCCAGCCACACACCATCCTGATTTGGAACCATGTCACCGTTCCTTCACTGTCACTGGTTCAAGTCCTCAAACTCCCTTCCTGACAACACTCTGGGTATCCCTACATCACAAGGATTGCAATGGTTCAAGAAGGCAGCTCACCACCACCTTCTCCCAGGTAATTAGAAACATGCAATAAATGTGGCCTAGCCAGTGATGTCCACATCCCATGAATGAAAAATAAACTCTTATGACATGCTTTGAAATATGCCATCAGACCATTGAGAGAGCAGCTTGGGCCTTTGTTAAACAACTAAGATGAGAGATGACACCTCTGACAATAAGGTGCTCCCTCAGCAACGCACTGGGAACTCTGAATTCTCATTTAACTGTGGAAAGCCTCCAAATCATTGATTTTAAACTTCCTATTAAAATTGTGCTTTGCAGAGCCCAGCTAATAATGAAATGTATTCTGCTCATAGAAAGATCGCCCTCGAACATCTGTCCTTGAGTCTGGGAACTTAAGAATTCGGAGTGTTCAAATTGAAGACGCAGGACAATATCGTTGCCTGGCACGGAACAGTCTGGGCTTGGAGTATTCCAGATCAGTAACTTTGGAAGTTCAGGGTAAGACAGGTACTGAAGTTTCAAATAGCTGTACTTTGAGGAAGAAGTAGCCATATCAATACAGATATATTCAATAACATTCAGACTAATCTATAAAATGGAATTGATATCTTTCTGCAAACATCACCTATTAATGACCACATAAGAAATATGATTATCCCTTGTTTTAATGAAGATGTCAAATTACTTGAAATAAATACATTAATTCTTTGTTTAAAATGGAAGGACAAAGGAGTTTTGATGGTTTTGTTATTCACGTGGTTCAGGGTCATTTCAATTTAAATAAGCCTAAATAATTAGTTCACAAACACACAGCTAATTACTCTGAGGATAGACGTTACATGACTGGTCAAGACATTAACACATTGACAAGACTGGTTAAATAATCAATCTTTAACCTTTGGAAAGAGAACGCCAGGTTTGCCTGAAATGACGACTTAATTCTAAATCCCAAAAGGCAAATGAGAGATAACAGTTTTAACACAAGCCTCAAAGCCTACATCATCTGATTGGGCTTTCTCAAACAATCAAATCCATTTGCAAAGCAATAAGCAAGAAGGCCATCACATCTATAAACTTCCAGATCAACACAGCATTTTTTTCTGCTAGTGTGATTATTTTGTTTGCATGTCAAATTATTTTCCAACACTTATTTGCTTTTCTCCCTCATTGTGCAGATTTTAATATGACAAATGCAACCGAGAGAGGTATTTTGCCAATTAAGATTGCTGCATGTGTGTTGTGAGTGGTGCTACTAATAACTGTGAGAACAACTTATTGAGAGACTTCTTAATAGATGGTCATTTTTTTCACTAAAACCTACTTTATGGAAATATCGTAGAAAGAATTGGATGAAAGAGGCATTTTTGTCATTACAGGGGCTCCTCTCAGTAAGAGGTTTTTGCTAAAGGCTGCTACAGCTCTTATAAATTGGAGGCACAGGGGTAGGGCTACTGTCTTTGTGCTGGAGCTCTGGGTGCAAATCCATTCCAGGATTTTATGGGGATGATGCATTACTTACAGGGGTTGAGAAGCTTCAATATCAACCTGTACATCCCACCAAAGCACCTCAATGACAGCTGGTAAAAGCAGGAGAGATTCCTAGAAGTTGGAGCTTCTACCATCACTACCCACAATTCTGGAATACAACATGCATGGAAAAGTGCTTATTGCCAAAGTAACTTGGACTCCCTAAGAGGACTGTCATGCAGTTCCTATACTTATTGTGTTTGCTGTCACCTGCTATGTTGATGTGCAATTTGCAAGGGAGGCCATTAACAGTCTGGAGTTGTATAGTTTATGCATGACCGGAGATGTGTTGTTCATATTCTTGCGTATTCATTGTGGAAAATGCCTTTATTATAGAAGTTAATGTGTTCCACCCGACACCATTTTCTGTATCGTCCACAAATATGTTGCTTCTGAAAAAGTTTAAAAGCACAGAGTAATTGCTCTGGGTGTATGTAAGATCAGGTCAAGTACATCATGAGCTAGGGATGCATAAGAACAGTTACCTGACCACCGAAAATAAAATAATTATATTCAATTCACAGGACAGAGACACAATAATCTTTGGTCTAATTGCTCCATACAAGCCTTCTCTAACCTACATCATCCAATCTTATGAGGGCATCTTTCTATTCCTTTCTCCTCATGGCATTATCTAGTTCACCTTAAGTACATCAAAGACAATCACTTCGACCAATCCCAGTAGTAGCAAGTTCCATATTCTCACCATTCTCTGGATGTTGAAGTTTCTTCTGAATTTCTTATTGAGTTTAGTAGTGATTAACCTTTTGTAGCATGTAGTCTGAGATTCCCTCTGAGGTGGAAACATCTCTGTGGCTCCAGTCTATTTTGGACCCCTGCAAAATTATAATGAGCTCCATCAAGTCATCACTTTGCCTTCTCTTTGACAGAGGAATAGTATTCAGTAAAGCAATTTAGGGAAAACAGATGATTTCACAATGACATGAAATATTTCACTGTTTCAATGATGAATTTAGTCAGAAGTCTTTAATGGATATTGCAATCTTCTCAAGTAATGGGATGTAAGCATGGGACACATTTCAATGCTTTCTTAAAATTATCTCTGAAAAGAAAGCATTGAGGAAATAAATACACAATGTGGCTGAATGTGCTAATCTGTTGCATTGAATCTTAGGTACCTAACCATATGTCAGTAAATGGGTCATTTAGTCCAATAATTAGATGGCAATCTTTGGGAAGAGAAAACGTTCCGAAAGGTGCAGCCCTTTGGAATAGCAACACTCAGTATCATAAAATTAAAGGAAGCTAAAGCAAAATATTGCTAATGCTGAAGATCTAAAACAAAAACTGAGCATGCAGGAGAAATTCAGCTTGTTTGGCAGTATCCATGGACAAAGTGAGGTCTGCAGATGCTGGAGATCAGAGTCGAGAGTGTGGTGCTGGATAAATACAGTAGGTCAGGCAGCATCCGAGGAACAGGAGAATCGACATTTCGGGCCAGAGCCCTTCATTAGGAATTTGACTCCTGATAAAAGGCCCTGGCCTGAAACGTCGATTCTCCTGCTCCTCGGATGCTACCTGACCTGCTGTGCCTTTCCAGCAACACACTCTTGACCCAGCATACATGGACAGACAAAAACAAAGTTAACATTTTGAGTCTACTTCAGAACTCAGTTCAAAAGAAGAAGCACACCAGACTTGATGTTGCCAGACCTGCTGAGTTCCCCAGCATTTTCTGTTTTATTAAAGAACCAAGGGATGCAACCTGAATTTCAGCAGCATCTTCTTCACATGAGCATTAATCAATGTGAGGTAAAACTTCCCAATAGGGGCAAGCCAAAATCCTGGACGCATTTTAAAAAAGAATTGGATTTACAGTGGGGGAATACTAGAAACAGTTCCGGATTAGTAAATTAAGAGAGGCCGAATGTGCCTCATCTGTAATTATCTTGTGATTTAAGCCTCCATTAAAGTAATCACTAATGTACAGTTCTTAATCTTCATATTGAGCTGACCCTTCTCACTGACTTGGCCAGTTATACCTTCAGGTTCATCTTAAAATAACTAATCAGAATAGCTCACAATGCAAGTTCTCATTTTCCACTGGTTGTACTTTGACTGTCAGGCACCACTCATTGGCCCATTACTGAAAATTCTTACTATTTTGGATCTCTTAGACATTAATTCTGATCTGTGTCTCTGCACCTTCTCTGCAGCTGTAACATTGTATTCTGCATTCTGTTCTGTTACCCTGATGCTCGTTGTATTATACAATCTGCCTGCAGAGCATGCAAAACAACTTTTCATTGTATCTTGGTATATGTGACAACAATAAATCAAACTCAAATTGAAATGTTAAATCTGCTTGTTGTAATCATGGCTGTGTTCTGCAGCAGTTCTGATATTCCTGCTACATCTTAATTTTTGACAGTCACAGCAACATTAATCTCTGGCAGCTTAACCCCAAAGCTTTCACCATTGACAATTACGATAATCACCCTGTCAGTGACCTCCTCCACATCTGCAACTAGGAAAGCATGTGCCTCATGTTGGATAACTGGTACAAGTGGAGAGGCAGTTGGAACAATAGACCCACTGTGAGGAAGTTTTAACCATGATACAGCTATGGTTTGAGGTCAGACAGAGGATTAAAATTTTAATACCCTGAAAGCAGAATCTGAGCTACATTCGGTTATAAAGAAAGTGGGTCCAGGGGTGCATCCAACCAGCTATTTGTCTACATGTTAATCCTTGCTCCTCAGCCTCTTTTTCCCTATATCTTAGGCATCTGCCCCTTCAGAGTGGAAAAAAAACTGCACAAAGGTTTAAGGGAAGATGTGGTATAGGGGTAACGTTACCAGACTAGTAATCCAAGTACCCACGCTAATGTTTTGAAAACATTGGCGCAAATCCCACCACCACTACTGGTGAATTTTAATTAATTAATAACTCTGGAATATAAAGCTGGAGTCAGTAATGTTGACCATACTAACTATCATCAATTCTTTTAAAAATTCATTTGACTCACTAAAATCCTTCAGGGAAAGAAATCTGCCATCCTTGTATGGTGTTGCTTATATGTGACTCCAGACCCACAACAATGTTGATTAACTCTAAACTACACTCTGAAATTGCAAAGCAAACCATTCAATTCAAAGGTAATTAGGTTTAGGCAACAATTGCTGGCCTGGCCAGCAAAGTCTATATCCTATGAAAGAATAAAAATAAAATACATGTTTGGGTGGCAGAGTGGATCAGTGGTTAGCACTACTGCCCCTTAGCACCAGGGACACGGGTTTGATTCCAGCCTTGGGTAGAATTTGCGTGTTCTCCCCATATCTGTGTGGGTCAGCTGCTCTGATTTCCTCCCACAGACCAAAGATGTGCAGGTTAGGTGGATTGGTTATGCTAAATTTTTCCATAGTCTTCAGGAACATGTAGGTTAGACGGATTAGCCATGGTAAGTGCAGGGATTGAGTAAGATGCTCTTTGGAGAGTTGATGCAGACTTGGTGGGCCAAATGGCCTCTTTCTACATTGAGGGATTCTATGAAGTGTTCGAACTGTCAAAAATTTCATATCCAGCCTCGAATTATCCTTACTACTACAAACATTATTTATGTACAATTTTGCATGCCCACTTTTATGTTTCTATTCCACATCCCTGATCTACAATAAAATCTTTTTTTATAAATATTTTTATTGAAAAGCTTTTTAAAATCTTTTACAAAATATTTATATATAAAGAAAAAAAAACCATCAAAACAGAAAAAAAAGTACAAAGAACAAGGCCGTAACATAGTACCATTGTTACTAAACAACCCACTATTCTACCAAAACAAACCTATCTACTTAACTAAAACTAAACTACAAACATATTGACTAAATAGTAGCTTAAATTACATTCAAGTTACTTAAATTAGATAATGTCTTACTACTTTATTCTCTTACTCATCACACTTCCACTGAGGGTCCCATCCCTGGGAGTACCCCTACAGTATCCATATTCTTTTCCTTCCAGTCTCCTCCTCCCCGGGTCCCACAGGTGCCCATAAAGATTCCTACGGCTGTACCACAGCCCTGACTAATATTGCCGCCAGGTCAGTTTCAATATAATTTAAAAATGGATGCCAAGTCCAATAAAATTGTTCCATTTTGTGGTGCACCATATTTGTGAGGAAATCTTGGGGGAGATGCTCCATCACTAGCTTACACCACCCCATAAGACCTGATGGTTTTTCTGATGTCCAATTTAGTAAAATGTTCTTCCTCGCACAATGGGTAAGGATATTACACAGTCTCTTCCCATGTTCCCCCAGAAAGGGCAAGTTTGTCAGCCCCAAAAGAAGAATTACTAGATCCATGTTAATTCCAGTCCCCAGAATGTCCTTTAACTACAACAAAATCTGAACTTTATTTGTGGTTTTAAATCCCTCCATGGACTGATCCCCCTCTATTTCGCACCACTCCTGCAGTTCCATTCTGGGTATTCTGAGTCCCTAGGTAAACGAGTTGGTGACTGTTAAATTTAGATCAGGTTCCTAATTACGCCACTGGTGCTCAATTTAAATATGTTAATGAAGGGCCCTGCCTTTTCGAGATGTCCCACAAACCACTCAAACTCATGTCCTGTTGTTAAAACAGCAACAAAAGCTGCTGATGGAAATGTGTCGCCTAATGTCTTAAGGTTTATCCCATTGATGGGTGTGAAAGGATGGGAAAATGTGGTTGGTGGTTAATATCTCTGCCATTATTAACATGCTGTCACTAACATTGCCGTGTGAAAATATTCATGTGTGATTTTTTAGCTTGACAAAGTGCTTGCTTGTTCTCCATCAACTCAAAGTGTCAGCATTGACTGCTTGACTACATGCTAACTGGCAAAGTTTATGGCAAGAGGGGACCACAATCAGCAACACAACACTTATCATGATCAAAAGCTTCCTAAGAACATAAGAAATAGGAGCAGGAGTAGGCCAATTGGCCCATCAAACCTGCTCCACCATTCAATAAGATCATGGCTGATCTTTTCGGGAACTCAGCTCCACTTAGCCACCTGCTCACCATGACCCTTATTTCCTTTATAGTGGAGAAACAGAGCTGAGTCCACAAGGCGATCCACCATGAATCTATTGAATGGCGGAGCAAGGTCCAGATGACCTATTCCTGATCCTATTTCTTATGTTCTTAGAACGCTAAGTGCTCTTCTACTCTGTCAAATTTAATTTAGACTGAGAACCATTACTGATTATGTGGGCTTCTGGACAGTATTAACTCCGCCAACATCACACACAAAAGGATTTTAACAACATGCTAGCAAGTCCCTGATGTCTCTGACCAAGATCATCAGATCCTCCCACATTGTATACCAATCCCAAATTCTTAATGAGCATTGAGTCTTGCAGGCATTAGCAAACTACAGTCCCATCTCCTTAGTCCAAGTGTATATTGTAGTTACAGATGAATATCTATTAAAATAGTAGATGACGGCGTGTGATCTAATGTTCCACTTACTGATTTGCACATTGTTCCTGTGGTTTGATTAACAATATTGATTCTGATGCCCGCTGTTGAATTTTTGTTTTTTGCCTTCCTGGAAGCTTTCGTCATTTTAACGTGCTTCTTGTTTCTTTATGGTGATAGAAGGAAATGAAACTCAGCAGGACATCAAAGGTATCCTCACCTCCTCCGCTACAAATGTGTCTTGTGGAACTGGAATGTCATGACGGGTATAGCCCTCTAAATGAATTAGGATCTGTTTTCTCGGGACAGACATTCAGAGAAATCCCTCTTTCTTGATCTAAATCAGAATCATCAAAAAATTGGATATTTCAAAATAAATGATAGAAGTGAAAACGGGTACCAGAGCAGAGAGAACCCTTCAGTCAGGGAAGTGGCAAGGAACAGTGAGATACCTGCCATTGACAGAATTATTGCATTTTACGTGCACTTGCCACCAGGTGAAAGCTGTCCACACGCACAGGATGAGGCCACTCAGCCACTTGAGCATGTTCCACCATTCAACTCATAGATGTTTACAGCACAAAATGTAGCCATTCAGCCCATCATGTCTGTACCAGTCAACAAAGGCTACACTAATCCCATTATCCAGCTCTTGGCCCATAGTCCTGGTGGCTGTGGCAATGCGAGTGAATCTAAATACTGCCTAAATGTTGCAAGAATTTCGGACTCACATGACCTTTCAGGCCATGAGCTCCTGGCTTTCATCATCTGGGTAAAAAATTATATATTTTGCCTTCCTCTTAGTCTTCCTCATCTTATCCTTAAATCTGTGTCTCCTGGTTATTGGCCCCTCCACCAATGAGGAAAAAAAAGTGCCTTCCTATCTTTGCTATTGATGTCCCTCATAAATTTATGCACCTCTTTCAGGCCTCCTCTCAACCTTTACAGCTCCAAGAAAAACAACTCCCGCCTATCCAATCTTTCTCAAAGCTCAGTCCCTCCAGCCCAGGCATCCTCAATGCAATTACTTCCTTCCTGTAATGTGGTAATCAGAACAGCACTCAGTACTCTGGCTGTGGCCGAACTAGAGTTTTGTGTCATTCCAGCATAACCTCCCTGTTCTTGTTTTCTAAGCCTCGGCTGATAAAGGAAAGCATCCTTTATGCCTTCCTAATCATTTAAACAAAAGACCTGTGTTATTAATTTGATTTCTCCACAACTTGCCTGCACACAGTCAATCTCAACTTGAAATGTTTTGGCTGCAATAGGTTTTTTTTGAGGAAGTGGTGGAGTGGTGCAGGGGGCATGGGGGTTGAAATAGTTCCAGATTTCCATGACCCTTTGGGTGAGGAAACACAGCCTGTTAATAGCATAGCTCTAACTTAAGCTCTGCTCCCTTGACCTGGTCTTTTTCCATGGGAGAAAGTAGTTTCTTTCTGTCTACCCAATCAAATTCTTTAAACATCTTAATCACTTCAATTAGATTACTTCCTATAGGCAAGGGCATACAAACCCAATCTAGGGGCTCTTGTGGTGCGGCACGGTGACACAGTGGTTAGCACTGCTGCCTCACAGCGCCAGAGACCCGGGTTCAATTCCCGTCTCAGGCGACTGACTATGTGGAGTTTGCACATTCTCCCCGTGTCTGCGTGGGTTTCCTCCGGGTGCTCCGGTTTCCTCCCACAGTCCAAAAATGTGCAGGTCAGGTGAATTGGCCATGCTAAATTGCCCATAGTGTTAGGTGCAGGGGTAAATGTAGGGGAATGGGTTTGGGTGGGTTGCGCTTCGGCGGGTCGGTGTGGACTTGTTGGGCCGAAGGGCCTGTTTCCACACTGTAAGTAATCTAATCTAATTAGATTAGTAATCTAATCCCTACCTCCACAAGTATGTCATAATATGCCTGAACAGCTTTATTAAATTATCTACAAACCTAGTCCTTACAACTTGTGCTCATAATTGAACAATTACATCCCCAGTATATCATTCTGCATTCACTACATCCCATTCAAGGTCAATATCACTTACCTGAGACACAGTCCCTAGAACCAGAGGTACTCCAGATATAATGCAATTGCTATGGGTTATGACTCACGATGGTTACAAACAGGTCACTAGAATTTCAGGCATCAAAACAAATTTCAACAGGAAAGCAATATATATTCGTCTAAGATTAATTAAGGGAAAGGTTTTACTAGTAAATGCTGACACTTGCTTCAAAACCCATCTAATACATATAGAACATATATGAGTGTCTAATCAAGGCACTTGTTTATCAGAGCTCATTCAGCCTCAGTAACATCTTGGAAAGTGCTTTCCAATTAGTCCTACGCTTCTTCGCTTCCTCACAGCCATTCCACTTTTGGAAGTTATTATTGAACCTGCTTCCACTAACTCTCCAAGCAGCTCATTCTAGATCACAACATCTCACTGTGCAAACAAAAGTGCCCCTGTCAATCCTCTGGCTCTTTTGCCAATTAACTTAAATCTCTGCTCTCCAGTTCCGAACCTCAGCCTTTTACCAGTGAAAACAGTTTCTCTTTGAGGGTTTGATTGAGGAAATAAATTTGAACATCTCTATTAAATGCCCCCTTATCCATCTTTGCTCTAATGAGATAATTTATTACTGATTCCAAAGACCTGTTTATTATTCAAGGTTTTCAACATCGGAGGTAGCTAAATTTGGCTTCTAGTTAACAGCTCACCTGAGTTGTTTCTGCCATTTCTGAAGAATCAATACAAAATATTTCCTTAAAAGTATGTGAATGGTAAAGGTTCTAAATTCTAGCCATGTAATGAGTGTGTTTATTTTCCCAGAGGGTGTGCACATTCTGTCCCTACGCTCTAACTATCAGTGTCTCACTTTGGGTCACTCACATGAGGTTAATTAGACATCAGTGGCTTGGAAGAGGATCTACCAGATACATAATTACACACAGAATGTGACCAACTGAAATTATACTCTTGGTATAGCACAAAATACATGACGTGTTTCACTGCCCAGGCTATAGCTTTGTAGAAACAATGGACTTAAGGGATATTGAAAATTATTATGATTTTGTTAATTTAATAGTAGGTTGAGATATTTAGCAGAAAAAAATAGTTGCTCGTTTTATCTTTTCAAGGAATAGAAAGTGTCAGTCACATCCTGGGGTCTTGGACATGGACCTTCTTACTCAGAAGCCAGGACACCACCAACTGATATGTTCATAATCTGGCAGAAAAGGTTGAGTTTTAACTTGTAATTTCCTCCAACATATGCCAGGTGGTAAGAGTGGAAGGTAGAGGTTCCATATGATGGATAGAGAAACAGAGCTCCTATCCATAGCTCTAGGCCTCAGCATGCAGGTTAAAGTGCATGTTCCACAGGAAACATGGTTAGGAGAAGGGAGATGTTGGTTTGCTGGATGGTTAGTCTGGATCAGATTGGTGCCAATAGCACATGATTCCATCCCTGTCCCATTTGGGATGGCTTTGGGATCTGCTTCCTTACCCTACCATCGGGATAGACCTGTACTCAGGCAGGGAAGTGAAGATGAAACTAACCATGAATTTTTTTCACCTCCCTGGATCAGTCCATGGAGGATTTTCTTAACTTGCCAGAAATTAAAATCCTCAAGTGGTGCATTAGTGGCCATCTAAGGATAGTGTCACTCCCTCTATCTCCAGCTTACCTGGCGGGTGGGAAAGGTGACTAGTTTCCCAAATGGGAAACCATGGTGACCCCCCTGTTAAGTTGAGGGGGGAGCCTCCAATTCCCCAATGGGGGGGAGAATGGAAGCATAGATAGGGGATTATGGGTTGTCCCCGAAAGCCATACCTTTGCCCTGACCTCTGCCCATCTCTCCCAATCCCCATCTTGTGAAGCGAAGAATAAAAGATACTTATTTTCTTGTCCTTGGATTCCCCTAGGAGTTGGCCTCAATCCACAGACTTTAAAATGTACCTGCCATGCACCAAAAAGTACTTGCTTCTGATTGGATGGCAGTTTTAGGCAATCCAGGTCATTGGTGTCAAGACCTGCTCTACGGCCCAGTACTCACCCATGCTGTCTGTCAGGTCTTAATGAGATGATTCATGGAGTTGGCATGCTCATCATCACTGAACACACTCAGCCTCACACTTCGAAAAGAATGGGAAAATTCCACACACACTGTGTAATTCTGACAGTAGTTACATCAGCAAGAATTTAGAGAAGGGAGAAACAGCAGAAGAGACAACACCTTCAATTTACATAGGAAAAGAATGCCCTAAGGCACTGCAGAAAGATAGAATCATACAACTCTTACTGTGTGGAAGCACATTTCAGCCCATTGAGTCCACACCAATCCTGCAAAAAGCATCCCACCCTATCCCTGTATTTCCCATAGCCAATCCACTTAACCTGCACATCTTTGGACAGCAAAACAAAACCAGAGCACCTGGAGGAAACTTACACAGACACAGGGAGAATGTGCAAAATGCACACAGACAGTCGCCTGAGGGTGGAATTGAACCTGTGGCCCCAATGCAGTGAAGCAGCAGTACGAGCGACTGAGCCACTGTGCTGCACTGAAAGGGAAACCCATCCTGTGCTCAGGAGATTTTAGGAAGGCTGACTGCAAGCTGAGTCAAAAAGCTGGGCCTTGGAGGAAGGGATGGGGACTATTTGTTTGAATTTGCACAGAATAACCAATATCTGAAGGTTGTGCCACAATGCCAAGCAGTCAATCTGTGTATCTGTGACAATCTGCTCAGGTGATGATGTAACCTTCCTGGTTGTGGTATTGTCTGGATTCAGTTTGCCAGTAATTCTTGTTTAATGTATTCCTGGAGGTTTCTTCAGGACTGTTCAGCCTTCATTCTCCATTCATTGGTTGCCTGACACATCCAATATTATATTAGCTTGCTTCCCTGCAGCCCATTGGACAACAAACAGCCTCTTGAGTACCTGATTGGATGATACTTGACTGCAGTTGGTCATCTGGTCATCTCCAACGTTTTTATGATTAGTCAATTGAAGTGTTCATAGAAAGTTAAAAGCGCATGTTTTTTTAAAATTCATGCCTCATAACAGTATCTTGGAGAGCAATTTTGAATTGGTGGAGAATCCAGATCAACTCCAAAGAGTTGCAAACCCTAGCCCATGACCTGTACTTAATATGACATGTTGAATCGACCAGTACCAGGCAATATTGATATCATCGAAACTAAGTTCAAAGTTAACCTGTCATCTCGTGGTATAAGGATTAAAATTGAGACACCAGTGTCATGAACCCATCCATTTACAAGCTGGGCTAGCATTAATCTATTCCTTTTTTCCTCTGGGAAATAAGTGAATCCTCTTTTGGTCCTAAGATCGGACAAAAATGTGGCTTGCAAGTATTTTGGATCAGTCTTCATTCTTGATGGTGAAGTGTAACCGATCATATTAAATATTGTTGATAATAATACAATTGTTAACATTGTGATAGTAGAGGATAAATCATTTGGAAAGAATTAGGAACCTTGAATAATTGGACCTGGATAATGTCCACTCAGAACTTCTTTTGCAAACCTACAATCAAATATAAGAAACCCTGCATCCATGTTCAGTTATTGGACTCCATCAATCAAACATAAGAAAAAGGAAAGGAGAAAATAGCATATCATATCAGGTTTCAGTGTTCTAAATTCTGTTCTAGGCTGGTCGCAGGTTGGTGATTAATTGTTAATTCCAGTTAATTGTGCAGTTCCACTCTCTGCATTTACAGAGAGGTATAGACCCCAGAAGGATTCAGCTCTCGTTCTAAATTGGCTCGACTCAGTTGAGGACATTTGTAGTACCCGGAAACTGATCTCAATGCCCCAAAAACTAGGGATAGGACAAAATTGGGCAGGATTTGTTCTTGTAGTCACTGACATCAGGCAGGATCTGGCTCAAGTTGTGATGCTCCCATTCATTGTTTTAAGAGCTTCCAGCAGTTTCTAGCTTCATACAAGAACTATTTAAATAAAGTACCACAAACAGTTGGAAATGCATACCAGCCTGAGTCAGTGCTTTCAGGAAATGGGAGGAGAAAATTGAATAGAAGTCAACTTGCTAAAACTTCAGCCATGAAATTATAGGGGATGATGAGCAATTTTTGTTTTATAATTCCCTCATGCTATAACACAGTTATGACAAAATTGGCAGAATCTGAGACTCACAGCAGAGGCCAGGGAAATTAAAGGAAAGTCCCTTTGTATCGAGTGGAAAGAGTAGAACGGAAGATAAATAATGAAAAATGAGAGCGTGTTTGAGGGCTTGTTTGGAACATTGGACAGGTCAATGGGAGCAAATGGCTGGTTCCAGGAAGCAGATTAACTCAGCCTCACTCAGAAGGGAGGAGGAAGAAGAAAAGAGGGAGGGAACGGAAAACAAAACAAATCTCAACTTTGTCATTTATTTCAATGGCAGATGTGCAACAGTATCTTAGCACTTGGCCCTTGGGAAATTGTACAGTGAAGATCTTGCAGATTGTTGGGATTGTTGTTGCTGTTTCAAAGTAGAAAACAAAGATTGAACTTTAAAAGTCTGCAACTTCAGCAGAAACAATATCTGATTTTCAGTGGACTGTTTATGATCAAATTCAAACGGGTGCCAAAGGACAGTTGTTTATACCACTTTGATTTAGTCAATCCCATCTTACATCCACACCCATCAAAGCTGCTGATTCAAAGTTGGGTTCATCCTTTATGTTGTGTTGACCCTGGGCAATATGTGAAATCAAGAACTTTTAGCGTTGAAATATTTTTTCAGTTTACTGACAACCTCAAATCAATGGCAATTTCTTTAGTACTGGACTGTACCAAAGCTGGAAAGAGTACAAGAAAAAGTAGATAAATAAACAAGTAGTAGTTTGACAATGCTAAGCTTGGGATTTGATCCCATGACGATAATAAGAGACACAAAAGACAGAGTAGTCATGAGTGTGAAGGTAATTAGGGAAGATAATGAGGGGGGGGGGGGGGGATGGAGGTGGTTACGGTGGCTCAGTGGTTAGCACTGCTGCCTCACAGCACCAGGAACCAGGTTCAATTCCAGCCTCGGGTGACTGTCTGTGTGGAGTTTGCCCATTCTCCCCATGTATGCGTGGGTTTCCTCCAGGTGCTCCGGTTTCCTCTGACAGTCCAAAGACGTGTAGGTTAGGTGAATTGGCCATGCTAAATTGCCCACACTCTTCACAGATGCCTAGGTTGGGTGCATTGGTCAGGGTAACTCTTCAGAGGGCCAGTGTGGACTTGTTGGGCTGAAGGGCATGTTTCCACACTGTAGGGATTCTATGATTCGAAAAAGAATAAATGGACAAGGGTGTTGTCTAGACTTGAGAATTTTAATTTTGAGGAACAGTTGGACAGGTCAGGGTTATTTACTTTACAACAGAGGATGCTGACATCAGATTTGAAATGCATAAAATTCTGAGGGGTCTAAATAGAGTTGTTCAGAAGGAGATATTGCCTTTGGTTATGACCAAAGGAATAGATTTAGTATAATCGTTAGGAGGTTGAGGGGATTAAAGGAGAAATCCTTCCATGATGAATTTACTGCGTAAAAGGGTATAGTGGCAAACATCCTTCTGAATATACATTTGAAGTATCAAAATTTATAGCATTACAGTCCAAGAACTGGAAATTAGAGTCAGGATGGATGACTATGTACTGACTGGTCCTGACCTGATGGATGAATATGCTCCTTCTTTGCTGTAGGTTCCAAAGATTTCAATGAATGGTTTAAGAAACAACATAAAATCACTGGGACCTTAATTTCCAGGAGCAGGGAACTTCCTTATATAAATGTTGATTAAAAAGTAGAAAAACTGTTCCCTCTAGAGCATGGATCCAGATCAAGGACTTATAATCATTGACAAAAAAATCGAGAAAGAACATGGGGAGATTTCTTTCTAGTCATTTAGGGATGGTGGAAGTTAATTCTATAATTAATTGTAAAAGGTTGTTGGTCAGGGACTTGAGTGTGAAAGATTATAGCATTATCAACAAATAGTTGGGGTTTCAAAGAGCCAGCACAAACATGTTAGGCCAAATGGCCTCCTTCTGTGCTTTAAGCTTTTATTAGTCTATGACTAAATAAAGTATTTAGCAATTAAGACATATACTGATGTCCTCTCTTTGTGATCTCCAGCCCCACAACCCTCTGATGTCACTGTATGCCTCTTGAGCATCTCCAGTTGAAACACACCACTCACAGCGGCTGTGTCTTTAGCTGTCCGGAAGTTGCTCCATAAACCTTTCCATCGCTTGAACTCATTATCATTCTTTAAGACATTCTTTAAAACCCACCTCTTCAAACAAACTCTTGGCAATCTGCTCTAATATATTATTATGTGGTTCAGTATCATATCTTGCTTTATAATTTTCATGTGAAATGCCTTTGGATGCCTCATGTATAAAAGTTACCTATAAATATAAGTTGTTATTGTTGTGAAAAGTAATATATGAACAAGTTAAAATATGTGCACTTCAGCTTCAGGATAAGCTCATTCACTCTATCATTTTTGTGTAATCTGCAGAGTGTGCTGTCATGCTTGAGAAAAATACTCTTCCTGTACCATATTCAGTTTTCCCTTTCATCACTAGATTGGTAATTTATTGGAGGAAATTTCTGTTTACTGTTTGACCTGAAAGCAATTATCAGCCAATGCCATATTAGAGACAATATGGCATAGTAGACTTGTGTCTATTGGATTTGAAATTGTCCAAATTCATCCCAAAGGAATCTTTGAGCAAAAAGACAGGAAAGTCTTCATCCTATTAAGCTGGCAAGAATTGAACTCAGAGGGAGGGGATGTCGAGCTCATTGTGCAACTAAATATCTCCCCAGTCAAACCTCCGTCCACATTTTCAGTATAGCATTTTACATATAATGTCTATTGACAAATTATGTGACTTCGCATTAAGACTATCTGTTGTACTTAATATACCATGCAGTGTTAGAGAGCTACTTGTCCCCTGACAGCCCAGATTCCCTTTAATTGAGGAATAGTGAATGTGCTTTGTACATTTTCCTATCTTATGAGCACGCCAGCATTAGATAATTGGGATTCTTACTCACAAGTATCCTTCAGGGAAGATTGGGTCACCATCAGATGTCAGATATCATGTGAGAGATCCACATTTTTTTATTAAACCAATTACATTGCAAATTGATGGCAAATATGTACGCATGAAGCTGTGAAGTGAAGAAAGATCCACCTATGCCAACTACTACCTTGGCAAGAAGCAGCAAGATGATGCCACTTCCCATGAATGAATCAAAGAAAACTATTCAATCCCTTCTAAGTGGTGACACACATGACTAAACTCACTATCAGATAGAAGAGAAAAAATGTTCCAAAGGGAATTGCAATCTCAGAATGCTGGTGTTAAGGGTTTGTTTACAGTATGTAGTCTCTCTTACTCATAGAGAATTGCCTGCCTTTCTATTAGGAACATTAATGAGCAATTAGATTAGGAACTGTGATAAGTATCTGAGCATCACTTTTGCTACTGTACCAATGCAGGCCTTTTAAATACAGCTGCATTTCCTCCAGCAAAATAATTAGCCACGGAGTGAAGGTTTGATATTACCATTCAGGTATTTGGTATAATCCTGTGACATCACCAAGCCCCTGTGTTTAAGAGTCAATGTTTCCATTAAATAGACACGGGTATGAATGTACAAACTAATAATATTCCCAAATGGTTATTGCCGTAAGCAATTCAGGTTTATGAAAGGATGAATGCTGTGGGTCAGGGAGGAGCACTTTCACCACCATATAAGAAGCTTTTGGATTCAATTCCCATTCCAGAGAATTGACCACAAAAGTCAAGGCTGACATTTCCCAATTCAGTTTTCATGATCATGAAATTAGGAGAGACATGGTGGTACTGCCATGTTTGAGGAGCTCGCTGCGCACAAATTAGCTGCTGTGCTTCCCACATTACTACAATAGCCACCCTTCAAAAGTACTGCTAGAAATTCTGAAGATGTGAAAGGTGGTATTTAAATGCAAGTTCCTTTTTCTCAGAAAGCAAAAATCGCAATAAAAATGAAGAGCTCTCTAGGGTATTTAGGAGGTGACTGTCATTGCTTCAGTGATAGATTTTTAAGGTTGGTGGTATTCTCTATGTCTGTTTTGTTTCTTCCTAGTCCCTGCCAGAATTGTGAAGGCTCCTACATCGCAGAATGTCAGTTTTGGGTCTGAGGTGACTCTGCAATGCAAAGCCACAGGTGTCCCTATTCCCACAATCAAATGGTTAGAGAATGGAAAACCAGTGAGTATCATTCATATATCTTTCAGTTGGATGGTCATGAAACTGAGGGATAACATGGTGTGACGGTGTTGTTATTGGACTAGAGATCTTGAGGCCTCTCATTGCCTCAAGACTATACCTCCATTCTAAGAGATCACGGCCGATCTGTGACCTGACTAGATATGCTTTGAATTTTCCCATTCCCCTTGCTTCCTTTGGTTAAATAAATCTGTCAATCTCAGATTTTAAAGTAATAATACATCCAACATCAACTGACATTTGGGGAAGAATGTTTCAAATTTCTACAATCCCTTATTGCCTACCTTACACTTCATTGATTGTAAAGCAATTTGAGATGTCAAGTAATCATGATAAGTACCGTGTAAATGCATATTTGTTTTCTCATATGCTTGCAGAAACGTTCCTAATTGCACTCGTGGCTTTAGTCCCTTAGGGTGGAATCACTGGGCCTAGATGTGGGACAGGAACTTAAATAGGCTGGATCCTGCCACTATCACAGCTCTGCCCAAATTAAGATTCGGATTGGAAGGCCTAAGTTCCACCTTCCCCAGCAGTTGGGACCTCCTCGTCCCAGATCCCCGTGCCAATCGAATAGCCAATCAGCTGCCTGAAGGCTGCAAAAGCTGGAAGGTTATTTCACACCAAGACAGGTTGTGGGGTCCTTTCCTTCAATCTCTCCTGCTTATGGGAAGATACTTTCAGTCTGAGACCACTGGAAACATGTTCACTCTTTTATGTTATCAGTTCCCTTTAATATTTAAAAAAAAATCAAATCAATTCTTAAACTTCAAAATTCCATTGAATACAACAAGTAGTTGTAAACTCTCCATGCTATTTCATCCTTGCAATCCAGATACCATTTTGGGAAATCCATGATGCTGTTCTTCCAAGAGGCCACATTTAGCACAGTTAATCCAGACATTGTTATATGTAGTACATTGTAGAATTTAGGCACTCCCTTACCTTCCTCTGTTGCTTTTGTGTTGTTTATCCTTTCTGATTTCTCCTTTCTTCTCTTCTATCTCCTCCATCATTGTCTCCCATTAACATTTACTTTCATTTCTCTGTTTGCTTATTCTTTCTTTCCTTTCAAGTGGCAGGTGTTGGCTGTAAGGACATTATATAGGAAGGAGAAATGGCCACTCCATTCATTTTCTCAAATGTTAGTACTTCCAAACTCCTAGACCTTACTTATATCCTGTGACCTTGACTTTCACTAATTCTCCTACTGTGAAGTCTTGGGAGAGAAACTGTTTTATATTTAGCCAGAAACATTCAGAATTAGAACTGTGTGAGGTGTTGAATTTTAAACCTTTACTGTATCTTCTGACCAGACTCGCTGTGTTACACATATGGTTATAGTACCCTCCAATTGATAAAATGCACAATGATCTTTTCAATACTCTACTCACCAACCCTTCACATGCAACTCCTTTTCCTCCACACTTCTCCTTTGAACACAGAACATTACAACACAGTACAGGCCATTCGGCCCTAGGTGTTGCGCTGACTGTGAATAACTCCATATTCTCCTCTTCCCCTTTTTTGACCAATAATCAGTTACTCTTAACCTTTCATCTAATCCTTGGAGTCTCAATCACTTCAGTCCCAAGTATTGGTACTGAGAAGTTGTAACAGTTTTTGAAATTCCTTTTCCCCTCATCCGTTCAGGTCTGGTTCCTTCAAAAGGGATTTCCTTACCAACTTCTGCATTAGGAGCAGAAGTAGGCCATTTGACCCATTCATCTTGTTCTGCCACTCAATATGATTGCAGCTAATTCCACATGCCTATTTATCACCAATAGCTCTGATTCTCTAGTCTAATGAGAATCTATCGAACTCTGCCTTGAAGATATTCAGTGATCTTGATCTAAAAAAGACCTGATCGGGTGTATCCTAAAACGTTGTGGGAAGCTAGGGAAGTGATTGCTGGGCCCCTTGCTGAGATATTTGGATCATTGATAGTGACAGGTGAAGTGCTGGAAGGCTAGAAGTTGGCTACCATGGTGCCACTATTTAAGAAACATGGCAAGGAAAAGCCAGGGAACTAAAGACCAGTGAGCCTGACTTCAGTGGTGGGCAAGTTGTTGGAGGGAATCCTGAGAGACAGAATTTACATATATTTTGAAAGGCAAGGATTGATTAGGGATAGTCAACATGGCTTTGTGAGTGGGAAATCATGTCTCACTAATTTGATTGAGTTTATTGAAGAGGTAACAAGGAGGATTGATGAGGGCAGAGTGGTGGACATTATCTATATGGCCTTTAATAAGGCATTTGACAAGGTTCCTCATGGTGGACTGGTTAGCAAGGCTAGATCACATGGAATACAGGGAGAACTAGACATTTGGATACAGATCAGGCTCGAAGGTAGAAGACTGAGAGTGATGGTGGAGGGTTGCTTTGCAGAATAGAGGCCTGTGACCAGTGGAGTTCCACAAGGATCGGTGCTGGGTCCACTGCTTTTCATCATTTATATAAATGATTTGGAGGTGAACATAGGAGGTATATTTAGTAAGTTTGCAGATGACACCAAAATTGAAGATGTAGCGGACAGTGAAGAAGGTTACCTCAGAGTACAATTGGATCTTGATCAGATGGGCCAATGGGCCTATGAGTGGCAGATGGAGTTTAATTTAGGTAAATGAAGGTGCTGCATTTTGGGAAGGCAAATCAGGGCAGGACTTATACACTTAATGGTAAGGTTCTGGGGAGTGCGGTTGCACAAAGAGACCTTGGAGTGCATGTTCATAGTTCCTTGAAAGTGGAGTCACAGGTAGATAGGATAGTGAAGAAAGCGTTTAGCATACTTGCCTTTATCGGTCAGTGCATTAAGTGTAGGAGTTGGGAGGTCATGTTGTGGCTGAACAGAACATTAGTTAGGCCACTTTTGGAATATTGAGTACAATTCTGGTCTCCCGCCTCTCAGAAAGATGTTGTGAAATTTGAAAGGGTTCAGAAAAGATTTACAAGGAGATTGAGCTATAGGGAGAGGCTGAATAGACAAGGGGCTTCTTTCTCTGGAGCATTGGAGGCTGAGGGGTGACCTTATGGAGGTTTATAAAATCATGAGGGGCATGGATAGGATAAATAAACAAGGTCTTTTCCCTGGGTTGGGGGAGTTCAGAACCAGAGAACATAGTTTTAGGGTGAGAGGGGAAAGATTTAAAAGGGACCTAAGGAGCAACTTTTTCACGCAAAGGGTGGTGTGTGCATGAAATGAGCTGCCAATAGGAGTGGTGGAGACTGGTACAATTACAACAATTAAAAGGCATCTGGATAGGTATATAAATAGAAAGGGTTAGAGAGATATGGGCAAAGTGTTGGCAAATGGGACTAGATTAATTTCGAATACTGTACATCTCTATAGATTCTACAAATTGGTCAATGGGCTGAAAAATGGCAATTGGACTTCAATCTGGTTAAATGTGAGGTATTGCAGTTTGGAATAAGAAATAAGGGTAGGGCTTATACAATTAATGCTAGATCCATAGATAGTGTTGTAGAAGGGTGCTGCTACATAATTATTTGAAGTTTGTGTCACATATAGACAGGGTGGTTAAAAAGATGTTTGACACACTTGCCTTCGTTGCTTAGTCGTTTGAGTATAAGAGTTAGGAAGTCATGTTGAGGCTGTACAGGGCATTGGTGAGGCCTCTTCTGGAATACTGTGTCCAGTTCTAGTCACCCAGTTATAGGAAAGGTAGTATTAAGTTGGAGAGGATTCAGAAGAGATTTACCAGGATGATGCTGGGCATGGAAGATTTGAATTATAAAGAAAGGCTGAATAGGCTGGGAGTTTTTTCACTGGAATGTTGGAGGTTGAGAAGTGACCTGATAGAAGTTTATTAAATAATGAGAGGTATAGATAAAGTAAGTTGTACATGCATTTTCTCTAGTATGGGGGATTTGAAGACGAGGAGGCATATTTTCAAGATGAGAGGAAAGAGATTTTAAAAAGATATGAGAGGCAAATTTTTTGGGAAAGTGGTGAATGTGGGTGCAATTAACAGCAATTAACATGTGTAATGAACTTTCTGGGAAAGTGGTGAATGTGGGTGCAATTAACAGCATTTAAAAGACATTTGGATAGATACATCAATAGGAAGGGTTTGGAGGGATATGGTCCAAGACAAGGCAGGTGGGACTAGTTTAGTTTGGGATTATGTTCAGCATTGACTGGTTGGACCGAAGGGTCTATTTCCATGCCGTATGACTCTGTGACTTTATTCCCTATATTTGCGCTTGCCCACAAGTGTAAATATCCTTTCAGAGTCCACCTTGTCAAGACCATTCAAAATCTTAAAAACTTCAATTAAATCACTCCTTGCTCTTCTAAATTCTAGTGTACACAAGCCCAGCCTATGCAACCCATTCTCATATGATATCGATTCTGGCTAAATATCAATCTAGTGAACCTTCTGTGACTTATGCATTGGAACAACAATATCCCTCTGCACCTCACAATTCTGCAGTCATTCTCCATTTAAGGAATACTCTACATGTATTCTTCTTGCCAAAATGAACAACTTTGCATTTTCAAATATAATATACTATCTGCCAGATTATTGAGCACTTGCTTAACCTATCTACAGTAGACCACTCCTTGTTACGTCTTCTTCACACCGAATGTTTCTACCTATCTTTGTATCATTTGCATATTTAGTCAACAGAACTTCAATCATAATTCATCTAAGTCACTGCTATAAATTGCAATGAGGGCCCAGCACAGACAAGTCAATTTGCTTTCTTCAATTCAGTGAAGCTTGTTTAAGAATTAAAAATCCAAGAATGAAGAAGACTAAAAGAGACAATTGCCAAATGATTTCTAGTTCAGTCTTTCTCACTCATTCTCTCTTCAGCAATCTGTGGTGTTAGTAATTAAACTCCCCTAAGTTAAGCGATCAATGTTCCCCTCGTAGCTGTGTTGGAGACTTACACCCATCATTTAAACTTTCTCTAAAATACAAAATTAAAAACAATGCTACAATAAGAAATTAGAACTATGCCATTTTCTCATGTAGTCACAGACATTGTCTTAAAAAAACACTTTATCTATATTTTACCTCAGTTCACTTTTTGTGATACAGATCTGTTGCTTTCTTCAACAAATGGCCCCATCAATAAGAATCATAGAATCCCTGCAATGTGGAGGCAGGCCATTCAGCCCATTGTGTCCACACCAACCCTCCAAAGAGCATCCCACCCAGACCCAACCCCCCCCAAACTATGCCTGTAACCCTGCATTTCCTGTGGCTAACCCACCTAGCCTACAAATCCTGGACTTTATGGGTAATTTAGGAGGGCCAATCCACGTAGTCTGGATATTTTTGGACTGTGGGAGGAAACCAGAGCACCTGGAGGAAACCCACACAGACACGGGGGAGCATGTGCAAACTCCACACAGCCAGTTACCCAAGGCTGGAATCAAACCTAGACTCCTGGCACTGTGAGGCAGCAGTGCTAACCACTGATATGTTTCAAGTAGTTTACACAAAGTTTTTGAACCCAGAGTGTTTTGGCAAAATGTGTGGCATCAACCCATGGTTTCCTTGGTGTTTTCTCCAGGTTTCCATGGTCTTGATTGAGAACCGCATTAAGGGGGAAGTGATGGAGTCGAGGTTGCGAGTGCATGTTACCAGGCCTTCACTGTTCACTTGCTGGACAACAAACAAACACAACGAAGGGAGTACAACGGCGAAAGCCACTGCTACACTCGGCATCACAGGTAAGTTAGGTACGTTACTAAGTTAGGAATTGCTGTCTTCCTGTTCTTCCTAACAATTTTCTTAATGCGAAATATTATGAGCATGTGCATCTTCAAAATAGGAGCAGAACTAAAATGGTGGACTGAGAGCAGCATGGATCTTGCAGCTGCTCCTGAGAGATTCAGGCTTATTTCTAGATTTACTTCTAGACTTTTTACAGTTATTACATTTCAGTCATATAAGATTTTTATTTTGATTCATTTTAGTTCTTTCATGAATAAGAAATGTTTGGAGGGATATGGATCAAGTGCAGGCAGCTGGGACTAGTTTAGTTTGGGATTATGGCTGGTTGGACCAAAGGGTCTATTTCCACGCTGTATGCCTCTTTTCCCCTATTACTAGCCCATTTAGTCGCTCAGGCCTGCTCTGCCATTCATTAATATCATGCTGATTTCTTTGTATTTCAAATTCCACATTTACATCCACCTTTACGAACTCTTGATTCCCCAGCCGAACAAAAATCTATCCACCTCTGTCCTAAAAATATTCAATAACCCACTTCAATCGCCCTCTGAAATGAAGTCACACAACCTTCTGAGAGAAAATAAATTCCCATTATCTCTGTTACAAAAGGTACTAATATTTCAAGTTGACCTTGTCAAAATAATTCAGGATCTTAAACACTTCAATAAAGCCACACTTACTCTTCTAAAGCCCAGTGAAATCAAGCCTGGCCCGTCCAACTTATACACAGCAGACAATCCACTCATTCCACATAGTATAGAATCCCTATAGCGTGGATTCAGACCCTTCAGCTCAGCAATTCCACATTGACCCTTCAAACAGTAACCCATCCAGACTCATTCCTCTATCCTATGTTTACCCCCGACTAATGCACCTAACCTGCACATCTTTGGCCTTTGGGAGGAAACCCACACAGACACAGGGAGAACATGCAAACCCCACACAGACAGTCACCCGAGGCTGGCATTAGACCCAGGTCCCTGGTGCTGTGAAGCAGCAGTGCTAACCACTGAGTTACCGTACCATCCCTGTTCTGAACCATCTCCAATGCGTTTACAACCTTTCTTAAATGAGACTAAAATTACATGCAGTATTTGAGTTATGGTCTTAACAACACCCTAAATAAATAAAACAATATTTTTACTTTGATGTTCGATTTTTCTTGTACTAAAGGATAGCATTCCATTGGTTCTCTTGATTAAATGCATACTAACCTCTTGTGTCCCAAGCACTAGAACACCTAAATCCCTCTGCATCTCAGAATTCTTCAATCATTCTTCGTTTAAGTAATACTCTGTTTTTATTATCTTCCTGCCAAAGTGAATAACTTCACATATTTCCCACATTAAACTCCATTGGCCAGAGTTTTGCTCACTCATTCAATCTATCTGTATCTGCTTTCAGCTTCCTTATGTCTTCTTCACAACACACATTCCTACCTATATCGGTGTCATCTGTGAGTTTAGCTACAATGTATTTGCTTCCCTCACTAAATTCATTGATGTAAACTGGAAAACTTGAGACACAGACCCAGATCTATGTGGGACTCTAGTTATCACTCCCTGCCAACCAGACAATGGCCCATTTATCAATACTGTCTGTTTTTTTGCCTGCCAGCTGGCCAATTCACTATCCTTGCTAATATATTACCCCCTTAACCTTGAGCTTTTATTTTCTTTAACCTATGTCTTTTGAACTAAAACCTTCCAGAAATACCATCATACAATGTCTATAGGTTCACCTTTATCTATGGACCAATTTCATAGAAAACACAGATCAGGTTTCTGTACTGAATAAGAATTACTATTTATTACAAGTAATTAGACTTTCGTAACAGCTAAGCAGTTATAAACCATCATTATTGACACTAATAATTATAACTTCAATCCCCTGATAACTGCCCCTTACACACAGACCAACAAACAAGGAAAGTGGGTTATAGTTGGAGAGGTAAAACAGGAAAAACAGCTCAGAAGTCTTTGTTCCCAGATTTTGTTGTTGAGATGGTCTTGATGACTCTTCAGCTGACCAATATGTTACTTCAGTTGTCTTTCTGTGGCTGCTTCTACTGGTTGGAGAGACACAAAAGGTGACTGGTTCCCTGATAAAAATTCTCTGACTTATCAGTTCAGTCACAGCATATAACAATTGTTGCACGAAGATAAACTGATTTCTCCAGATTTACAGTGAGTTTTGACAACGGAGAACAGAAAGACTGCTCCTCAGTCCGGAACAACTGTATACTCCTTTGTTTTCATAATATGTTCCCAACTCCAAGCTGTTCAGTTAACTGAGAACCAATCACACAGTTGATAGCAGGCAAAAGGTCAATGATAACTGGTCACCAATCCATAGACCAATCAACATCTTGTTGCCAACAAAAACTGTGTCAGTACATCCCCTCAGCTTCAAATCATTTGCAACTTATGCTGCACTTAATGCTTGCTCAAACAATTGTCTATGGCACTTGTCATGGGTGCCAGGTGATCGGCCCCAAAACTGCAGTCACCCTTTCAAACACTGGGATTCTCAATCAGTAAAGAAATAAAAATAAGTTATGATTCAGGGGCATATTTGTAGTTTGGGTTATGATTCAGGGAGACTACTTTAATTTGGAACAGACATTGCTATCATTTTGATCATGAGTCGGAGACACTTTTTGTGGTAATGTGGGTCAGAGACACCATTTGCTGTAGTTTTGGTTATGATTCAGAGATGCTGTTTGCTGTAGTTTGGGTCATGAATCAGTGATGTTGTTTACTGCAGTTTGTTGTATATATCATATGCGCTGTTTACTCTACAGTGGGTTAAAATTCAGATCCACTGTTGCTGTTTGGGTCATGAGTCAGTGATGCTGTTTTGCTGCAGTTTGAGTTAAGATTCAGAGATACTGGATGCTGTGTTTGGGTCAACAATAAAGAACCACCGCAGTAGTCGATGTCGTGAATCAGAGACTTTGTTCCATCCCTAGCTCCGTTGGTTGGTTAATGCATCTTTTCACTCTGAAAATAACAAACATTTTCTATCTCTGATAGCTGAGAAGGTGAACTGAAGTCTAACAGCTGGTAACGATTATCTGGGAGTTGAGAATGGCCATTGTCAATGCTTTTTCCATTTTGTTAGCAGCTTCATTAAACCTGACCTTCTTTCTGGCACTACTTCATGCTACATCATCATCTTTTCATGAAGACAGCCTAAGGATGAGTGCTTATAATGGAGAATTTACACCAATACAGAGTACTTTCCTGAGTATTTTCATCCATACTGGCCTAGTCTGAGCCTGAGAGTTGCATCTAAAGTACATATCTACATTATACAGTGTTTACAGCACAGATACTGTTCATACTCATTTTTATCTTCCACATGGGCGTCCACACTCATTTTCATCTGACCCTCGATTCCCCTGCCAAACCAAAATAAGTATCCAGCTTTGTCTTTAAAAAATCTTCAACAACCCCATTTCAATTGCCTTCTGAGGTGGAGAATTCCTAAGTCATCCTATCACCATAGCCCTGCAACTCTTTCTTGTATGTTTATCCAGTTTCCTCTTAAATGCATCCGTGCTATTGACCCCGACCACTCCCCATCGTAACGACAACCTGATTTTATAAAAAGATTCTTTTCAATTCTCTACTGGAATTTTTAGTGACTGTCTTATATTGACAGGCCTTAGTTCGGCCTCTCCCAAAATGGAAACTCCTTTCCCATGTCTGCCCTATCTATTCCTTCCAGCGTCTTAAATAATTTATGCTGTATCACCCCCATCACCATCTTCTAATATTTCTGATGAATACAGGCTCTCTCATTTCTGATATCTTCCTTGTAAATCTTCAGTGACCAGAAAGGAAATCGGATGCTCTCAAGGATCTATATATTAGCTTAGTGTGTGGCTTTATGATGGATTGTCCCCTTTAACATCATCTTAAAATTGTCCCAAAATACTCATGATTGTTGACACAAAAATTAAGAAGTTGTGTCCGTCAGGAATTATTCAACAGGCTGGGATTCTTCTGTCTGGAACAGGAGTCATCAAACTACAGTTCATTAAAAAATGCAAGTGTGTCTCTACACCAATCAGCTGAACAGCAAAAATCACTATAAAGTAACAATATCTTTCCCTTTCTGTTTTTTGCATTCATTTTCTTGTTTATACAAACATAATTACACCCAGCTTCTGTTGTATTCACAAATGATTTGCATTTTTAGCCACCATATTACCTTCAATTTTAATTAAATTTGCTTTAAAAATGAAATATTTGATGCTAATTCCAATCAAACTTGAACAAATAGATAACAAAATAGATACTACTATTTTTTTAAGGAACTAAAATACATTCATATATATAAAACTACTCAGGGAAAGACAAATTTTAGTATTTAGTTGCTTGGTAGGAGGTAACATAAGAGACATGTTTATCAGGACGGACCGTGAGACCATATGATAAAGGATCAGAATTAGGCCATTAGCCCACTGGGTCTGCTCCACCATTTGATCATGGCTGATATGTTTCTCAATCCCATTCTCCTACCTTCCCCCCATAGCCTTTGATCCCCTTCCTCATCAAGAACCTATCTAACCCTCTGTTAAAGAAACTCAATGATTTGGCCTCCACAGTCTTCAGTGGCAATGAGTTCTGCAGATTCTGGAATGACTTCTGTCTGAAGAAATTCCTTCTCATCCCTGTTCTAAAGGATTCTCCCTTCACTCTGAGGCTGTGCTCTCGGGTCCTAGTCTCTCCCATGAGTGGAAACATTTTCTCCACTTCCACTCTAGCCAGGCTTCTCAGTATTCTGTAGGTTTCAATGAGATCCCCCTCATCCTTCGAAACTCCATCAAGTACAGACCAGGAGTTCTCAAATGTTGCTCATATGGTGAGCCCTTCATTCCCGGAATCATTCTTGTAAAACTCCTGTGGAATTCCTCCAATGCTAGCACATCCTTCCTTAGATATGGGGCCTAAAACTGCTCATAATATTCCAATTGCAATCTGACCAGAACCTTATACAGCCTCAGCAGTACATCCCTGCTCTCTATCCTTCTCAAAATAAATGCTACCATTGCATCTGCCTTCCTAACTACCAATTAAACCTGCATGTTACCCTGAATTAGGATTCCTAAGTCATTTTGTGCTTCAGATTTCTAAAGCCTTTCTCCATTTAGAGAATAGTCTATATCTCAATTCTTCCTAACAAAATGCAAGACTTCACTTTTTCCCACATTATATTCCATCAGCCACTTCTTTGCCCATTCTCCCAACCTGTCCAAGTCCTTCTGCAGCCTCCCCGCTTCCACAACATGACCTGCCCCTCCACGTATCTTTGTGTCATTCTGCAAACTTAGCAAAAATGCCCTCTGTTCCTCCATTTAGATCGTTGATGTATAACACAAATACTTGTGGTACCAACACTGACCCGTGCAGAACTCTACTAGTCACTGACTGCTCACCTGAAAAAGATCCTTTTATCCCCATTCTGGACATTTTGCCAGTCAGCCAATCTTGTAACCATGCCGAATGCCTTGCTTTTAACGCCATGAGCTCTTATTCTATTTAGCAGCCTCCTGTGCGGCACCTTGTCAAAGGACTTCTGTAAATCCAATTAGATTCTGTCCACTGGCTCTCCTTTGTCTAAATTGTTCGTTACCTCCTCAAAGAATTTTATCAAGTTTTTCAGGCATGACTTCCCCTTGACAAAGCCATGCTTACTTAGCCTATTTCACCATGCATTTTTCAGTACCCTGCAAGAACATCCTTAAAAATGAGCAAAGTCTGAAGTCAGGCTCACTTCTTAAACAGGGGTGTACATTAATTGTTTTCCAATCCTCTGGGATCCTCCCTGATGCTAGTGATTCCTGAAAGATCCACCACTGATGCTTCTACAACCTCCTCAGATATCTCCTTCACAAACCTGGAGTGTACTCCATCCAGCCTGAGTGATTTATCCACTTTCAGACGTTTGAGCTTCCCCAACACCTTCTCCTTAGTACACTCACCTCTGCCCCTGACTCTATGTTGAACTTCTATAATGCTACTGGTGTTTTCCAACTTGAAGACTGATGCAAAGTACCTATTCAGTTCCTCCACCATTTCTTTGCTCCCCATTATTATTTGTCCAGCCCCATTTTCCACCAATCCAATGTCCACTTTTGCCTCTCTCTTACCTTTTATATATTAAAAAAACACTCTTGCAATCTTCTGTTATATTACTAGCTAGCTTAACCTCATGCTTCATCTTCTTCCACATTATTGCTGTTTTAGTTGTCATCTGCTGATTTTTAAAGGGCTTCCCAATCCATGGCTTCCCACTGGTCTTCACCACTTTTTTCTTTTGCTTTTATGTTGTCCCTGACTTCCCTCATTAGCCATGATTGCCTCGTCCTTTCCTTAATATGTATCTTCTTCCTGGGGATGTGTTTCTGCCGTGCCTCCCATATTACCGCCATAAACTCTGGCTGTTGCTGCTCCACCATCTTCTCTGCGAAGCTGCCCTTCCAAACAACTCTGGCATACACAAGAATACCAAATTGCAAAGGGAGGAATTTTACAGGGGTCCAAGGAATGAAGGCTATGTCGAGACTTGTGGCAGAATCGGACAATGAGTACAGTGAGGCCGATCTCAACATCAGGAATATATCGCTTCAACTTTGATGCTTTTGTGGAGCTACGTGATGGGTTTCTCATGAGTTGCCAGTGAGGGACAGTTAAAGCTTGTTAAGCACTTTATTAATATTTAGCTTCCTATCTTACCAAACACGCCAAATAAACTAGACGTTGAGAAATCTTGAGAGAGATGTCAAGCTTACTGCTTGCTGGAGAGAAGCCCAGGGTTAGACACCAGGCACCAACATCTCAGGAACTGCTCGATAAGCACTGGCCACATATACCCCACATCCAAGACATTGGCATACAACATGGGCCAACCTGTAAAAATTCTCATGGCACGTCTCCAATCCACTTCCCATATGGACCATTAATAAGGTGCTTCTGCAATTCAATGTCGCACCTCAGGCTACAACAGCTACTAATGTTTTAATGCTGCAGCTAAGATACCATGTGCCCGTGGACGTATACCCAGCTCATAGACTGCATCAGACTGTATCTCAGAATTACCTGGATGCTCAAAGCATCCCTGTCTTGTATTGCCTTGCCTTGCCTGTTTGGACTTTACCTCTTCAGCAAGAGTTACCTGGTTCATATTAATCCTGACTTGCCTTGCTTTTTGTTACAGGGAAGTTAAAGGAGATAATTTTCATACAGGGATCCTGGCATTGTAAGGGAAGGTGGTCAGTGTCAGAATGCTCTCCACATATAAAGTGAGGTGCTGAAATTCAGGCAGCCTATCTTGATTCTTTCTGTCCTCTTGAGGCGGGCAGGGTGGAGAGGATGCAGCTGTCTTCCTCCTGAAATGAGAGAGAGGCAGGTATTATAGGAGATGGCTGTTATTCTTGGTGCAAGTGTCCCGAGCTAGTGAATGGGCAACACAGAGGGCATGCAGGGTCAATGGAGTGAAGGATCGGGGTGGATGAGGGTGAGTAAGGAAATGCAGACAACAGTGAGAGTGACAGCACAGGGGCTTTGGTGGGAAGTGGGTTCAGGACCAGAGAGAGAGTCAGCGTGAGGTAATGGAGAGAAGATAATGACACCTACCCTGGCAGACTGGAGAATAGCATTCACCTTCTTCCTACATCGCTCAGTAATCCTGAAGGAGGATGAAATTGCATTGACCCATATGACAACATTACATCATGCTGCATGATGTGGTACTGTGGGCTCCATTGGTAGTCCTGGGTGATGAGGGAGTCTGACAGCTGTACCACCAATCCCACAAGGCCTCCAGATTCCTGCCTCAAGTTGGAATGTCAGTTTCCCCTTATCTGGTATGTCCGGGGTATGTCAGGAACCATGCAGAGGAGACAAAGAGTGGAGCTCGAAAAGTACAGCAGGTCAAGCAATATCAGAGGAGAAAGAGATCAACGTTTCAAATCACAACATTGCATTAGGACTAAACAGCAGCTCTGGACAGACCGTGCTTATATGATGCGTTTTTTAAGAGTGCCAGTGTTTTGGGAATATCGATGACTGTATCGGCGCTGCCTCGTATTCCCATGAGGAGGTTGAACAGTCCATCCACTTTACCAACACCTTCCACCCCGACCTCAAATTCACCTGGACCGTCTCAGACTCCTCCCTCCCCTTCCTAGACCTTTCCATTTCTATCTTGGGCGACCGAATCAACACGGACATTTACTATAAACCGACCGACTCCCACAGCTACCTAGACTACACCTCCTCCCACCCTGCCCCCTGTAAAAACGCCATCCCATATTCCCAATTCCTTCGTCTCCGCCGCATCTGCTCCCAGGAGGACCAATTCCAATACCG